>NC_085844.1:9422940-9781690 GCF_035594765.1 Anolis carolinensis | reverse complement strand
CTCGACTGCCTGGAGAACCTTCACCCTTTCCTTGAAGGATCATTTAAGGTGAAACTCAGTGGCAAGCCATTCATCAGTAATAAGTTAAATTCCTTGAAATCTCTCAGATTTATTTTTTCCTGAGCAGGAAATGCCAAATTCACCCTCAGGCTTGGTTTTAAAAGGATATTCTGTGGTACTTCTAGAGTCTATTTCAACAGATGTCAAGCTCTCAGCTAAAGCACGCAACAGCTTCCACCACAATGAATTTGATAGTCTTTTATGTGTCATGGGATCTCTTGCTGTTTTACCTGCACAATCTAACAGTCCGAAATCGTAGCTACATGTTAGATTTTGCCACAGGAATGCCATTGTGAACCTCACCCCTGAGTTACGATCTTCTTTCATCACCAAAATATCTAGGAGAATTCCCCACTCTTAAGTGCTCTTAGCCTGATATGCGTATTCTTTGACCCTACTGCAGTCACTGCTGCACATACAAAATATTACTAATTGGGCTTAGGAAAAGTGACTTCTGATAATACTTCTTAAAATACAGCCTTGCATTCGTGCTATGCCAATCCGTTGTCTTTTTGAGAAGTACAAAAAATGCAACCAAAGTGACAAGCGAAACAGCATCAAAAGACATGTCTCTCATACACACACAAATACATACAAGCGTAATAAATGCAGGCTTCAGAATTGGCATTCTGTCTGGTTGAACACCTTTTGTGTGTTTGGTTTGGAAGAAATCCAAGAATTTCTGTATAAGTCACTGTGTCAAAAATCCGAACACTTTTAACCTCAGAGATGATAGTCTGAATGAACAAATTGCACCTTAATGAGACAGTATCTTTGTGCTTTTTTGGCCTACTAGGAATATTCACCTAACCATCTAGCTGACTATCTGGAGTCATTATTATATGTATCCAGATACCACCTAGCTGAAAGATGGTAAAACTATTTGCAATTCTTAAACCAGAGGGAGATGAAACACAGGTCATACTTACCTTTTGCAGCAAGATCAGGACAAGCTTACTTCCATACAGACCAACTGATTGAACTAATTCATTTTGCCTTATGTTCATGTAGGATCAACTCATGTCAAATTTCAAATGTGATTTGTCCATTCATTAATATTTTTTAAAAACCCAATACTGTTGCTCTTGCTTGACATTTTTACAGCCTTTGACTGCCCAGACTGAGAAGATTTCAGCCACCTTAAACCTCGGTTTTAGAAGAAATGGGAATAGGTTGTCCCTCTATTAGTAGCATTAAAAAGTTATAAATAGAATTCAAAGTTATGCTAAATATAAATGGGGATGTCTCTGGATCCTTTGACTTAGGACATGATACTCAGATGTTTCATATCCTGATGAGATAAAACCACTAGCTATGGAAATTAAGAATTAAACATTAGTTAAAGAGATAAAGTGAGGGGAAACCACCCAGAGTAAAGGTACTCTTTTGGACTGACAAAAGCTTGTTATCTCTAATATTTTTTAAAAAATGCCGATTATATATGGAGTCCAAAATGAAGTATGAGAAATCTGAGCTCATGTGCATCAATTCGGAGTGAAGAACATTGCAGAAACTTCAGGAGAAATATGGCATCGGTCTTTGGGTTTCCTTCACAAGGCCTGCTGAAGTTAGTATATACTTATATACTTGAGTATAAGCCTAGTTTTTCAGTCCTTTTTTTAAGACTGAAAAAACTCCCCTCGGCTTATACTCGGGTGAGGGTCCTGGTTGGCTTATATTTGGGTCAGCTTATACTCAAGAATATATGGTACATTTATTATTTTTCTCTATTATTATTGGTATTATTACATTTATTATTTTTCTCTATTATTGTTGCTACTATTACATTTATTTTACTCTATTATTATTAATAATAATATTAATACATTTATTATTTCACTCTGATCTTATTATTATTATTGTATTTATTATTTTACTCTATTATTACATGTATTATTTTACTCTATTATTATTAAAAGGATACATAAGCACATTTACATTGAAGAAGATGAGAATAATGATTTGATCAGAGTTGGACCGATGCCTCAATTAATGTAATTTTATTTGTATCTATTTTTATTTCTGAAATTTACCACCCTCGGCTTATACTGGAGTCAATGTTTTCCCAGTTTTTTGTGGTAAAATTAGGTGCCTCAGCTTATATTCGGGTCGGCTTATACTCAAGTATATACGATATATGAATTACAAACCGGTCCTTCAATAGATAAAATTCAAAGTGATTCCCTTACCAAGACTAAAACTATCCTTCAGCGATAAACTAAAACTGCCCTTCTGAGATGGAAACTCCTTGAAAGAGACATTATTATCCGTCTCTTACCATGATGAGAAAGAGAATGGTAAATAATCATTTCACCAAGAGTGAAACTATGTTCTTGTCAGTGTTCCACAACCGCTAAAGATGTAGTTGTGGGGACTATTTTCAGTAATGCATAAATCGTACAATTAATCCCAACTAGAGTAGACCCA
The DNA here is from genome assembly GCF_035594765.1 of Anolis carolinensis. Taxonomy (NCBI): domain Eukaryota; kingdom Metazoa; phylum Chordata; class Lepidosauria; order Squamata; family Anolidae; genus Anolis; species Anolis carolinensis. The sequence continues at coordinate 9,779,203 of NC_085844.1, read as the reverse complement.
TTGTCTGAGGGGCTTTTATTTAAATGTTGGTTCCTGATTCTACAACTGATTGAGTCTACTTTAGCTGGACCACATCAGTACGATTTAATAATAACAATAAGCAAACAAATACAGAAAATACATTTAGGCCTGTATGTTTTCTAAAAATGTTTTGAAATTATTATTATGATTATTATGATTATGACTATTATATTTTTACAAATATTTTATTCTGTTCATATGTGTTACGCATCACCTAAGAGATCCTGAGCGAGAACCAAGACAGAAGAAAACAAATATGTGTTGTTACTAGCAAGGGAGAAAGATGTGTTCATCAAGGAAACTCTGTGTTGTGGTTAAATAAGGTGTTGGAAATTATGAATATGGACAAATTGACGTATTTACTAAAAAATAATAATGGCATACCAAAAAGGCAAACAAATTGGGACTTGATAAAAAACTATCTAAAGAGAAAAACAAATGACAATGTTAATTTAAATGAATATCCAGTGGCAACAGACCAAATGCAAGAAGATGTAAAGTATCTGTGTATGAGATGGAAGTCAATTTTACTTTTTATTTTATTTGTATCTTTGGTTCATTACTTATACACACACACACACACACACACACACACATATATATATACATATACACACACGTCTATATATATATATATATATATATATATATATATATATATATATATATATTGCTATTTTTTTTGTGTCTCCTTTTGTCCGTCTTCCTACTTATTTTATTGGGTGATCATTTTAATTTGGGGGTTTTTTTTGGTGTGTCGGTTGTTCCTTCCCCATATTCCTTTTTCTTTGTTTCTATGCACATCCCTCACCTTTTCCCCTAATAACCTCTTTGTTTTCATACTCTCGCTGTAAACCTTATTTGAAATATCAATAAAAAAATTATTTAAAAAAAGAAAAAGAAAAGAAACTCTGTGTTGTTATGATAGTCATGCAACTCTTTAGATATTCTTGCACTGCAGGCTGAAGCAGCCCTAGCCAACAGCGAGAAATGCTGAGAGATACAGTCCAATAACATCTTGAGTGCTTTCTCAATCTCACTCCTGCTATGTGTATTCATTCTTATCCGGCAGCAAAAATAGTTTATCAGAAGACTATGGCCAGACTACTGCAAAGCCCACATGATGTCTGTCTGGTTTCATAGCAAAAGAGTTGCTTCCAGCTATTAAGGGAGGCAGAATGTGAAGCCTCCAAATTTTTTATTGTTTGTTTATTGACAGCTGGATCAAAATTGCTATTCCTCTTCCCTGACCAAACCTGTTTCCATTCATACTGTGTCTATTAGATTTTGAAGAACTGTCTGAACTTCTCTCTATAGACCTCAGTTTTAGAAATCGTATCTGGTTTCTCTCTCATCCCAAGCTTCATAAGCCCTTCTCAGGACTTGGAAAAAATTATTATTATTTTAATGATATCTTGGTAGCCCAATAAAGATAATACTCCGAATTTTTATTTTACTATTGGACCAAACAGTCAAGTTTCTCTTTTATCTAGAAAGTTGTAAGTGCTTTATATGTTGCTTGATAACACTAATGAAAAAAAGAAAATGAGTTATAGAAATACGAAGTTTGTACTCATAAGAACATAAAACCTCCCTTGCTGATACCGACCAAAATCTATTATTGTTTTCATCATCAAAAACATGCAACTTACAAAGATTACTTTTGTTTTGTTTTTTATGAAGTCTGTCTTGTGTTGTATACTTCCTGTGAAAATAGAAATTTTTATCAAAAATGGATGTTACATTGGATTATCATAATTAAATAACCTTTGGTACAGTTGTTTTACTTTTTCACAAACCACCCATCTCACTTTGAGATCAGCATTGCAATATCTAGTAGTAAATTTGATAAGTATGAACTTTCTTTGACCTGTTAATTCTTTCCATTCATTTATGACTTTTTACAAAATTGTTTCAAGCCAGTCACTATCACCCAATGCTTAAATTATAAATGTCTTCTAGTGTAATGTTGTCAACCTAAGCAAAGCTTCTTTGGGATATAATTTCTAAGATGATAAGCCTGTCAAGCAAGAATCTGGTGGTACCTCAAAGACTAACGGTTTAGCTGAATAAAACTGAGTCTCCGCTTTGAGTCTCCGTATGGAGAGAGAAGGCAGGATATAAATAAATAAAAACATAATAATAAACATTTATAGATTGTCCATTCTATGAGATGTTGGACTTCGACAAAACTAGGATTGAATCCTTGCTTGGATGGATTGATTGGCACTGAAATTGGGTGACACTATGACTTTATCCTTTTGAAAAGTTGCCACGTGTAATTGTCCCCATGTTCCTGACAGCAAGCTTAGTTCAAATCTGAGCTCGAAAAAAATGGACCTCACCTACTCTATCCCTAGATTTCAAAGAAGTCTTTAAAAATGTTTCTTTATTTCAGTTTCCAGAGACCATCTAACCTTGAATCAAAGGTAACCTAAATGAGGGGTGTTCAAGATTGTTGGGTACTGGGCCCTCAAAGTACAAAGTGGCCCAAAGATTATTACTGATCTGGTTTTGGTTTGTAAATTCATCTGAAGGTAAAACAAAGAATAGTGGATGCCACCCTCCTTGGAATTAAGCCTCTTTCTTCAAGATATGTGATTCACTTTAGTATGAGAATAATTATATTAAAAATTAAAAGAAGCAAATACTCTTCATTCTAAGAGAAGTACTTCTGGGGTCTCTATGAGAGGTAAAATTGGGCAGATCAAATATGGCCCATGAAGGTCTTTGTGCAAATTTTATTTTCTCTTCAGTGTTATTAAACATTATTAAAAGATTTGCACATTTCCTGTAATAATTAAGGGGCTGTTGGATTTGCCCGAAAGGCACTTTTCAACATTATCATATTTTGTGTTAATGCAGAATAAAGAGGAGGAGACATGTCACAGAACCATAGAATATACAGAGTTGGAAGAGACCACACTGGCCATCCAGTCCAACCCCCTGCCTTGCAGGAAAAGCACAATCAAAGCACTCTTGACAGATGGCCATCTGTCATACATGGCCTCTTCCATCTATGAGCTTTAGAAAGGCAAATCTTGGGGGCAAGTCAAAGCAGAGAGCCAACGGGTTGAAAAACAGCCAGGCATGAAACCAATAACAGCAACTTTTAAACTAGGAATTTGATTTTTTTGCCCATGTGGAACAATGTATGAAGTTTGTGGAATGCTTTCCACTATGATAGTTGAATGGGAGTATTTATCAAAGGCACCAGACTAGTGCAATCAGAAGTCAGGCAAGGAAAAAATGCATCTTGGAGCACATTTTCAATTATTGGAGACACGACTCAATCTACTCACAAAGAACCAGTAATGATAAATCCCTTCACTCCCCTGGATTGGTTCTGCTTTTCTGCAACTCAGCCCAGACAACAGGGCTCGCTACCATGAATATTAATTACCAATGAGATGGTGCCATTAATCTTATTTTGGTTTCTTCTTCTTCTTCTTTGAAACGAAAAAGGAAAGAAATATAGCTGTTGTGGGTGTTGACATATACTGGCGTGCCATACATGATCAGCGAGCAAGGTGGGAAAAGGTTGACAAGACAATTAAGACAAAATGAAATGCACTGGCTTAGATCGTTCTTAATTACAATATCCATTTGTCACAACCATAAAAAGAAGCACAGAAAAAACAGGCTGAGAGAGGATTTTGTTGCCAGTTTCGTGGAGGATATTTCCAACTATAGTCTGCCCATATCGACTGGGGCTAGGGAGCCTCAAAAAAGTGAAAAACTACTAAAATTGCTAATTTTTACCTGAGAAGATACTTTGCTAGGCATATCTGGGTTCTCTATCAGTCAGCCATAGAATTACACTGGAGGACCTAGAGCAATGGTTCTCAACCTGTGGGTCCCCAGGTGTTTTGGCCTACAATTTCCAGAAATCCCAGCCAGTTTACCAGCTGTTTGGATTTCTGGGAGTTGAAGGCCAAAACGTCTGGGGAACCACAGGTTGAGAACCACTGGCCTAGACATTCCTTGGAGAGGGCTTGTCATTCAGTGATTAAAGTATTGGGCTAAGATTATGACATCCAGGCTCAAATTGCTATGAAGACCTGAAGATCCTTCATAGGTTTGCTGTGAGGATAAATGGGATGAAACTTGCATTCCACCTTGATGCCTTGGAGAAAATGGTATAATGAGAGTAAAAGGTAAAGTTCGGCTTAATTGTCATTTACACCATTGGAAATGAAAGACCTAGGTGCATGCATACACCCTTTACACCAGGAGTGGCAACCATGTTGAGAGTGGAGTGGCCAAATGTCTCTCTCCCCTTCCACCACTGTTTTTACTAACTCCAAGAGGTAAAGGGGAATACAATAGATTTAGCATCACTAAGCTCTGACCTGAATGGAAGGGTACTTCGTGTCCAGAGTTGCCAGTTACGTTTCTGAATCAAGCAACAGCCAAATTCAAAACCATTTCATGGCAAATGAAAATGAAGCAACCCAATTAATCTAAGAATCTGATAAAAGAATCTGATCCTATGTTACTATTGGGATCCATAGAAGATTCTGCCTTCTACCAGATTGGAAATCTAGCCCAGCATTGTCTACTAAGATGGATTTTCTCTAGGCTCTCCTAAGTAACATTTTTCTCAGAAAGGAGAATAAACAGACAAGACATTTTAAGGCATCTGAGCGCACAGTCCGGATGAGTGTTCCTTCAAGCATGGAGGTCGGTCGTGACCCTCCTTCATTACTCTGCAAAGCACTGGAAATCTTTACTGTTACCTCTAAATGGGGTATTTGTTCACAGAGAAGAAAGCTGATAGCAAGAAGAACAACTCAATCAAAATGTTGGATTGTTGGACCAGCAAAAGGACAAATCAATGGATCCTACAGCAAATCAAAACAGCCTGTATGGTACAGTAATTTGAACATTAGTTCAATACCCTGCTCAGCCACAGAAACTCATTGATGAGTCTGAGAAGAAGGCAAAGGCAAACCCCTTCCATACACACCTCACCAAGAAAATCTCATGATAGATTCATCCTAAGGTTGTCATGTATTGGAAAGGACTTACACTCACATGACAACAAAGATGTGCAAACTCCCATGAGAAGCCAAAATAAGTCTTCGTAAAAGACAATACTGCTCAGAAAAAAATGGAAGGCAGTAGGAAAACAAGAAGGTGGATTGATTCAATAAGAAAGCATTAGCCCTGAGCTTGCAAAACCTGAGGCACTGTCCTGAGAAAGTGAGTAAGCAAGACCTACTGATGGGAGGGGTTCATGGCAGTCTCTCATTCATAAGATCATCATAAATAAAAGCCATCTTGATGGTAATTAAACAACAGCAATAAGAAGGCAAGGACTGCAAGCATTGCCTTCCCATCGCCAACTTTATAGTTTTGGATCTTTGCCACCTTGTATCTCTCTGTGAGGCCACAAAACCATGAATCTCTCCCATAGCATCAGTGGTTTATAATATGGTAAGCTTTTGAGGAAAATGAAATAAAAATGAAGTTGCATTCCTGTGCTCCAAATTGCTTCTCTAATTGGTTCCAAAGCATCTCACTCCTATTCATCCCATCAAAATGTCAAGAAAATGAAGTGTAGCTTAATTCGGAGCTCAAAAAAATGGCTAGCTAGGTCATTCTCAGAGGTGCAGTTCAAAAAACCAACTTCACTAATCTCTTGTTTAGCTGACATTAAAATTTGGAGGCCTCACCTACACTTGTGATAAAGTTTTTTATAGTTAATACAGACCTTGTAAAATATTTCCCTCCAGGTGGGCTTATTATTTTTTTCTGCAGCCAATTATTCCTTTTAATGGACTGCGGTGACTATTTAGAACTTTACTCCAATTGCATTTCCATTTTTCATTGAATCCACAAGGACTAGAAATCTGGATGGTTTTTATCAAAAAACAAGGATCTTTGTAACTAAATGTCTTCATAACTCATTTTGTTATACTCCAAGGCAGTATCTCTCTCATGGTAATGAATGATGTTGATATGAACTCCTTCTCACTGAAAGCAGCATTTCCGATAACATTTTATGCATTACCTTAATCAGATTTTCTCCCCTCTCACTTTGTAAAAGAAATTACACATCTGATTTAAATTTCTCCACTTTAATTATTATAAAATTATTATAATCTCCACTTAAAAGGAACTGAATATTTTAGTTTTAGCTTGATGTTGGGTTGGTGAATTAAATCATAATAGATCGCCATTCAGTCTTTAATCATTTTCCCTCTGTGTTGTCTCCATTGCTTTCTTCTATTGTGGTCAAGTTTTATCTTGTCTAATTCCCCAATTAAAAGGTTGAAAATTCAGATGGGTGCTTTTGAAAAGGCAGTTTCTCTTATGTTTCTTCAAATCCTGAAATGATGCTTAAATTGGTGACTCTTGGACTCAAATTCATTTAAGATCCCTGTCAATAAAAGACAGCCATTAAAATATGCACCTTAAAAGCCCACATCAACACAATGGACATGTCACCAAGTTTACAGACGACACCAAATTGGGAGGGATAGCTAATACTCCAGAAGACAGGAGCAGAATTCAAAATGATCTTAACAGATTAGAGAGATGACTGAAACTAACAAAATGAAGTTCAACAGAGACAAATGCAAGATACTACATGAAATGCAAAGATACAGAATAGGGGATATGTGGCTTAACAAAAGAACATGTGAAGTGGACAACAAGATAAACATGAGCCAGCAATGTGATGCGACAGCCAAAAAAAGTCAATGAGATATTTTGGCCTGCATAAATAAGAGTAGATCCAGGGAAGTCATGCTACCTCTCTAATCGCACTTGGTCAGGCCACACCTGGAATCACATTGTGTCCAATTCTGGGCACCACAATTGAAGGGAGATATCAACAAGCTGGAATGTGTCCAGAGAAAGGCAACTAAAATGTTCAAAGGTCTGGAGAACAAGCCCTATGAGAAGCAGCTTAAAGAGCTGGGCATGTTTAGCCTGCAGAAGAGAAGGCTGAGAGGAGACATGATGAAGGCCATGTAACAAGATGTGAGGGAGAGTCATAGAGCAAGCTTTTTTTTCTGCTGCCCAGGATACTAGGATGCAGAACAATGGCTTCAAATTGCAGGAAAGGAGATTTCACCTGAACATTAGGAAGAACTTCCTAACTGTGAGAACTGTTCAGCAGTGGAACTCTCTGCCCCAGAGTGTGGTGGAGGCTCCTTCTTTGGAGGCTTTTAAGCAGAGGCTAGATGGCCATCTTTCTGGGGTGCTTTGAATGTGATTTTCCAGCTTCTTGGCAGGGGGTTGGACTGGATGGTCCACGAGGTCTCTTCCAACTCTAGGATTCTATGATATGATAATACTCCTTTCTGTTTACCTTTCCCTAGCAAAAAGGCTTTGCATGAGTGTTTCAACTAGACTCTCGATGTTAGCGGGAATATTGTGTGTATGTGTATACATGTCTTCAAACTGCCAGTCAACTTAAGGTAACCCTGTGAATTTTATAAGTTTTCTTGGGCAAGTAGTACTGAGAAGTGACATTGCCAGTTCCTTCCTCATGATAGGTTCCTAATATCCATCTTGCTTCCAATATTATGGAAGGCAAAAATATTCCACAATTCTATAATCTAGTCTATATCCTTTACAACTCCACATTTTTAAATACATGGGTAAAACTTCCGTTTTCCTTCTCTTATTCCCTTCTTTGAGATTTCTTTTAACTTTAACCTGCAGCATTATGCATATTTTCAGACATTAATATTATTTATAGTACTGGAACACAGGGCTCTAGAAAAAGCAGTCATGGGATTTGTAGAAATTGCTAGAGTAAAGGAAAGATGGGAACCAGCCAATGTCATTCATAACCCCTATACTATTATTTCAAATAAGATATTATCTGAGGACAATATTGATATGACGTAAGAACAGTCTTCCACTAACCAAAGCCAATAGATCAATAACTTTAGAGGTTTTAGAAAACAACCGATAGTCATAACATTTAATACTGAGCTAAGTTGGTAGGCCATAATCAGTGCATAATCAGATGTTCTTCACATATATAGAACAATCTAAGATTGGGACTGCCAGAAACATATTACAGATGGCTGCTCACAAATGGCCAGAGCTTGTGGATTCATTACTTTGTAGGCCAGTCCAACCATATAGGGTGAAACTTCCTAAACTCCTTGAAGCAATCCAAATTTGATGTAGAACTGGGTTTGACATCTCCATGTGTACCTTTTTCTTATGTAGTCTAAGTAAAAAATCAAAAACAACAATCTTAGACTTCATATGAAATTCTTAGAAGGCCAAAGCACAAGGATACCATCTTGAGTTCTTCCTGAGACCAACCAAGGCTTCCTGTTATTTACAAATCAAAAACATTCGAGAGACACTCTCTTCATATTACTATTCTCATTATTATTCACATGTAAAAAACAAGGAATGCCCTGCTTTTTTATATAATCAAAAAAAAATATATACATCCACCTCTGTATATCATCCAAACATTCCCAAAATATACTTCCTATACATAAAGGTAGCCGGACATGTTTGAGCACACACACATACCCACAGAGAGAAAATAAAATAGAAGACAATTGTATACAAAAACTGTATAAATTTTAAAAATCAAGAAATAATACAATAACTGTTCCTTTCTCCCATCATAGGATACAAAGGCCACGATCCTGTTGACAATTCCCAGTTAGAGAAGATGCATCAGATTGATTTTTGAATGGTGCTTGATGAATACATCCAATTGATTCAGTGGGTTTGCTCTAGTCCAGAGAAATAATGGGATTTAGGCCATAGAATGCATCTACGATACAAAGTTGTGTCAGTTTGATAGCACTTTAATTATTTATTCTATTTATTTGCTCAGTTTTCATCCCATCTTTCTCAGGGCAGCTAACAATAAATTCCGGTGTCTTCATCCTAAGGAATCCTAATGAGATATTCAAAATTGTTCCAAAACTCTAGTTCTGAGGTTCAAGAGAGAACAAGAGAACTCTTTAGAAGAGAATTCTAAGTACCTTGCCAAATTACAAATCCCAGGATTCTGTAGGATGAAATGCAACAAAGTAGAATCAAACTGATATAACTTTGTAATGCAGATGAACTCATACATACACATATACACACATGCAGAAAAAATTCTCTATGGACATGACAAATACTTAGAACAACCATAATTAACGCAAATGTATTTTAAATCCATGTTCTTTGCAGTTGCGTATGAATTCCATTGACAGGGTTTTGTTTTCCTCTTGTGTTTTTATAATGCATATCAGTTTTACAAAACGCATGCTGTATTTCATTTAAAAAAATAGTTTTGCAAGGATTTGGCCTGGCAAGCAAAAGCAATCCTTCTTTCCCCCACCTTGTTACTTGTTTTAAAATTTTAACAAAATGGTTGATACAATCTAATAAAACCTAGCATTTTAAAAAAGTCTTATCATGATACACTCGCTATATTGACTTGTTTCTGGCGCATGCTTGACTCAGCAAACAATAAAAGGATTCCCAGCTTTTCTTCCACCCCACCCCGATTATTTAATTTTATTTTTCTGGAAGCCATAAGCAGGCCAGAAAACAATTTCTTCAAAGGAAGAAAGGTATAAAAGGAAACCAATACCTGATGCTTAAATATATACTCTTGTTAGTCACATGGCACTGGTAGTAGAATTTGTGCGTGTGCATTCGTACCCAAACGCTCCACACACAGAGACGCACCCGTGTTCTCTTTGACACATACACGCATACACACACACAGAGCGACCTGTTTGTGACAAAAGAGAAAGAGTTTGTTAGGCCAAACATGCCGACTGGCACAGAAAACCTCCCAGCGATGTGTGCAGCTTTGGAATTTGGATACCCACTTCCCATCACCTCGAATCTTTTTTGACTACCGAGGAGGGGGATTCATGTAAGGCATACGTTGCTGGAAAAAAGAAAAAGGTTCATCCATGCTTCATGCTCCAGAGCTGAGTTTCAATGGACGAAGGTCTTTCCCTTTGCATTCTTATTTCCTTTCTTAGCTGAAAAAGGAATTTCTGTTGTCATTTTTTAAAAAAACAACACATACACCAAAACCTTTAGGAATAAAAGATCAAAACCTCCAAAGGCAAACCATTTCAAATGGACTTCCGCCGTCTCATCAGCCGGTGACTATCTGTAAAGCTGTGTAACCCAGGTGAGATGGAGCTGACTGGAGAGGGGAAAAGGCTATTTTTTAATGTGCTTGGCGAGATCTCCTCTATCTTATAGGAGATGGAGTGAAAGTACTGAAGGTTCAGCTTGGAGCTGAAGGAATTTTGGTGGGACACCATCCGGCTGGTGTATTCGTGGGACCTGTAGCACATGCATGAACAATCAGATTGGAGGTCAGCAACTTCGGCCTTGTACCGGGGCCGGCCACGTTGGGAGTCCTCTTGGATGTGAATGATCATGCTGTTGTGGTTCCCTGCCAGGGAGGCCCGCTCTTCTGCCTCCCGTCTCTCCTCCTCAATGTTCATGAACAACCTGAGAACAACCAGATTGAGAAATGCCCCAATGACTGTCAATCCCACTAGGATGTACATAAAGCTAAATGCCACGTAGAGCGGCTTCTTTTGAAGGGCTCCCTTCGTCTGAAGGGCCACGTAGTCCCCAAACCCTATTGTAGTCAATGTGATAAAACAGTAATAGAAGGCCTGGAAAAAACTCCACTCCTCACATTGGGAAAAAGCCGCTGCTCCTATGCAGAGGGTCCCTATGCAAGAGAAGAACCCAACGGCTACCATGTTCTCCATGGACACGTCGGTGCTCCTCATCCTGCAGCACTTTTTCATCCGTTGCAAGAGGTACTTGACAAAGGTGTTCATGCGTTCACCAAGGCTCTGGAACATAACCAGGGTCAACGGGATGCCCAGGGCAGCGTAGCACATGCAGAAAGCCTTCCCAGCATTTGTTCCTGGAGCAGCATGCCCATAACCTGGAGACAGAAAGACAAAAGAGGACAATGACTAAGGAGGAAGCCATTGTTAGTAGGAGCTGGAGCCCCTCTTCCTGAGGAGGATGATAGGAATTGCATTATTGGTTTCACAGTCTAGCGCAGGGGTCCCCAAACTTTTTAAGCAGAGGGCCGGTCCACAATCCTTCAAACTGTTGAGGGGCCAAATTATCATTTAAAAAAAAAATACAAACAAATTCCTATGCATACTGCACATATCTTATTTGTAGTGCAACAATAACAACAATGAAAGAACAATACAATATTTAAAAATGAAAACAATTTTAACCAACATAAACCTATTTGGATTTCAATGGAAAGTGTAACACAATATTAGCATTATATATTACTATATTGAACTATACCACTATACTATTATATAATATGTAATATATAACATATAATTAATATTATTATATGGTATTACTACTAGTATTATATTGTATAACATAATATTATTATCAATATTATATGTATATACAATATATTATATTATTAAAACTGATATAAAATATTATATTATAAAACTGAGGGCAGGGGCCAGGTAAATGACCTTGGAGGGCCGCATCCGGCCCCCGGGCCTTAGTTTGGGGACCCCTGGTCTAGCGGATGTGACTGACGGGACTACCACTGTCTCAGACTCTGTCCAAGAATCTAGGAATGAATGAGGTTGCATTGAATAATGTAGCACATCCCAAGGAGGGTCACATCTTGTAATTGTGTAATAATGATCCTACTTACGGTGGTTTCACTTGGATGTTTTGTCAGATTATTGGGAATAACTCCCAGAATGTCTATCATCATTGGAACCTCAATTTTTAAAAAATTTAAAATGAGAAAATTAAAGAGAAAAGAAAAGAGAAAGCTTGGGTGATTGATGTGACAATTACAAGGCAAGAGAAGAACTGAAGACAAAAAGAGGATAAGTAAAAGTAAGATAAAAGTTTCCCCTGACATTAAGTCCAGGCGTGTCCGACTCTGGGGGTTGGTGCTCATCTCCATTTCTAAGCCGAAGAGCCGGCATTGTCCGTAGAAACCTCCAAGGTCATGAGGCCGGCATGACTGCATGGAACACCGTTACCTTCCTGCCAGAGCGGTACCTATTGATCTACTCACATTTGCATGTTTTCGAACTGCTAGGTTGGCAGAAGTTGGAGCTAACAGTGGGCGCTCACTCCGCTCCCCAGATTTGAACCTGGGACCTTTCGGTCTGCAAGTTCAGCAGCTCAGCACTTTAACACACTGAGCCACCGGAGGCTCCAAAAAAAAGAGGATAAAGATTAAAATTATAACTACTGTTAGTATTATTACTACTAGTATTAATTTGTTGCTGCTGTCATGTGCTTTCAAGTAATTTATGATGACCCTAAGTCAACTCATGGATCTTTTGGAGGGGAGCATATGACTCAACCAGAGGATTTCCATGACCAATTAGGGGTTTGAACTTCATTCTCCAGAATCATAGTCCAATTCTCAAACCGCGACACCATGTTGGTTTGCTTACTACTGCCACTGTCCCTCCATCCTCCCAAAGTGGTGCACAAATATAGGTTGAAATAAACTTACTAAAATAGTATACAATAAAATGCTTAAAAATTAAATAATGAAGCTATTGATTGAAAACCATTAAAACACACACAACACAGACGACAGTTCACCCACCGAACATCCTTTTGCCCCAATCAGTTGAAAAACGAGGGCCTGCTTAAATAATATATTTGCTTATCAATAAAAAGAAGGGGCGACACTGAACTTCAGAGGAATTTTCATAGAATTTTCACCACTAGGAAAGCTCTCTCCCATTCCCCACCACCCAAGTCTCTGTGAATGATGAGATACAGAGGAAGTCTTCTTCTGAAGAGTGCAAAAACAGGCTTATATGGGAAGATATAATCTTTCAGGCAGTGTTAGCCCAAGCTATATAAGGCTCCATAGGTCATAACCAGCACTTTGAATTGCACTCAGAAACAGACCAGTAGCCAATGAACCTGTATGAACAAGATAATTATAAATTGCGTAAAATGTATCATGATTTCAGGCTGCCACAAATCAATGTTCCCCCGTATTAGTGTATAGTAGTCATGTGAACACTGACATGCTGAAGTATGTGTGCTCACATTGCTGCCATTTAATAATATGTGGCATGTTCACCCACACTTTTTTATACCTTCAGCAGGTCCCAGAACCAAACCCCCATGGATACATTAGGCTCACTGTGCTCTTATTCATCCTATGAGCAATGCCCTCCATTACATGCATAAGCCATCCTTCAACAAGTCATGAAATATTTCCCTATGTTCTCTTCTTTGAGTACCTTCTGACAACAACATATGCTGAAGTTGGTTTTCTACAAAGAAATTTGGGGGGAAAGAGATTTGTGACTATGCATAACCTGAAGCTCTTACACATTGGGGTTTTAAAATATTTTATTTTCTTCCTTGGCTTTTAATTCTGTTTCATAATCAAAGTTAATAAAAAGTATGCAATTAAAAATTTAATCAAATAAATCCATTATGAAACCCCAGTTAGTTCATAGTGATTCTATCCAAAAGAAAAATCCATTCAACTGAAAAGCAAACTTGAAGCAAGAACCATAGAGACAGGAATCCAAGGCTCGGTGTAACATCACAATATTAACTTGGTTAAATGCCCAAACAAACAATCATTCTCCAGGAAAAAAATATCCCATTTTGAGGTAACAGCATGCCCACTCTGAACTATCAGACCAGGCATCCCTTTTTGAGAATTGAAAATATGAATATAAAATATATCATATATTAACCCAGTATACTCCAGTATATGCAGTGATGCTATTTATTTCTGCCATGAAAACCAATTTTATTTATTTCTCAAACTAATTGGAAGCAAAGGGTAGGAAGCAGAAAAGAAATCTATATCTGTAGAGTGTGTTTAGTTTGTTTGTTTGTTTGTTTGTTAAAAATAGCACAGCAAACTATTCTTCTTTCCTGCAAATAGTCTTTTGTCTCTAGTGAGTAAGGTCAATCTCCTGCTAGATAGGTTGGAATTTATTTCTCATTCTTGTTTTTGCAAATATATCTAGCTGGAAAAGACCGGAGCATATCTGCACCACAGTGGAATTCAGCCTTCATTACAGAAGCACAATGCCTGGCGATTTCTGTTACCTTCCTGGCAGACAACGATGTTCACTGATTAGACTACTGAGGCAGAGAGACACTCCAGTTATTAAACTTCACAACAGAGTCCTTCAGTTAAAAACAAAATTATGATATGGGGTTCTCTAAGGGGCCGTAGCTCTGACATCGATTATGTGGTTTGTAGGCAGAAGATGTCACATTTAATCCATTTAAATCATATGATAATAACAGATCTTGGAAAAGTTACTTATTGAACTACACCATAACTGCGGCCAATTTTCATCCTTTTAACTTATCAAGCTTTAGAACAGTGGTCCTCAACCTGTGGATCCCCAGATATTTTGGCCTTCAACTGCCAGAAATCCCAACAGCTGGTAAACTGACTGGATTTTTTGGGAGTTGTAGGCCAAAAACCTGGGGACCCAGGCTGAGAACCACTGCTCTAGAAAGTCCATGGCTCAAAGCATTACGATCCAGATCATTGTGGTCTAATGGACAGCTGTGCACTGGGGTCATAAGGAGCATCAACCATGCTGTCCAAAAAATAACTTTTTCAAATTCTGGGCAAAGGCCTTTTCACATCCATCCTGTGGAAATCTTTTAAGATGGAAACCTCAAGAATGAAACTCAACGTTTTCTATATGCAAAGCACCTTACCGGTTATCTCTGTTTTGTTCCACTAAGGCATCTAATACAATTTATTTTCTGTACCCAATTTATTTTTAATAAAAAGGCAAATCTTGATTTTGCTATTTGATATAGGGGGTGCCATTTTGTTATGCCATTGCATATAATGGGCTTTGGCATCAATGTATTTGGAATCCTGGGGGGCTCTGGTACCAAAGACTGTAGGGACCATAAGCCAGAAAATAGTAAACTATTGCCTATGTAGCTTTGCCTCTGCATATATCATATAGCCTTTATATACCGTGTTTCCCCGAAAATAAGATGGTGTCTTATATTAATTTTTGCTCCCAAAGATGCTCTAGGTCTTATTTTCAGGGGATGTCATATTTTTCCATGAAGAAGAATTCACATTTATTGTCGAACAAAAAAATGAACATTTATTATATACTGTACAGTAGTTATCACAAACCAGCATAACCAGACAAACTGTGAGTCCTATCAAGAATTTCTTATTACTACCATTATTTCCATGTATATGGTATGTACATTGACCAATCCTTCAAGCTCTGGCGTTCTGTTTGGCAGGCATGCTTCCAAACAAAAACTTTGCTAGGTCTTACTTTCGGGGGAGGCCTTATATTTTGCAATTCAGCAAAACCTCTACTAGGTCTTATTTTATGGGGATGTCTTATTTTAGGGGAAACTGGGTAGATAATATAAGCACTTTGTATGAACTAAAGTAGTATGTGCAACACATGGCCTGTACCCCTCCCTGTACCCCTGTGGGCTGGTGCCTTCCTTCAAGAAGTTCCAGAGAGAGAAGAAAGCTCAGAGTAAACAAGTTAGGTCATTGGTATCACTTGTGCCAAGTAGGTGTGGAAGGTGGGGAAGATCCTCAGCCATTGGTCAATTCTAGATAGGCTGAGATATAAAGTTCTTTGTTTGCTACGCATATGTTGCGATGGCCATTTGCATGGTACGGACCCACAAAATGTGGGTACCTACAGCTGTTTTTGCCTTATCATAAGCTGTGATAATAAAAAGCTTGTTTTATTGCTCTCCTGGAATTCTCTCCTTTACTTCCCCTCTGGGCTAGTCTCTAACAAGACAATTGGATACCAAGGGCCCACTGTATTCTATATCTATATCACACTATATTTCAATACCAAAAGAGTAGAAATGCTTCCTTGACTGACATCTGAAGAAGGATTCTCTATTTCCACCATTCTCATTCACAACATGCAACTTGACATCTGCATACTTTTCCAAATGGCTGGATTACAAATGAATTGTACTATAGAAACCCATGTTGAATAGCAATGCTAAAGCAAAGTGATGTTAGGTGAATTGAGGGCTTCCTCTTTGTAGTATTGACAATGAAAGGTGGCAGATATCAGCCACATCAGTGGTGACAAGGAAATGTCTTTCTCTTTTTTGGTTGAATAAGCATGTGGCTGCTAATCTGCTTTCCTCTAACACCATTTTCCCAACAAACTTGGGATCTGTGTGATTACTCCATTAGAATGGAAGCTGTTCTTTTTCTGCCCCTTTTTATTCTGCCGCTGCAATACAAATTCACCTTCTTTTCAGAGGCCATATCTCCCTTTGACAAGAGCAAGGATGGAGGGGAATGAACTGCGCAAACCCCATGACTCAGAGCTTCTTACTCACGCTGGCGGCAGCCAGAGATGGCAGATAACGACAAAGAAGTAATTGCATCTGAAACCTAAACGTGCAGAAGTTGGGACTTAATGGGGGGGGGGGGTGACAGAAGTAACATACAAGAGATGCCTTTCCACAGGGAACTCACGACAGAGTGACTAAGATGTTAACAATACACTTCAATAACACTTACATGCTGAGAGCCAACATTTCCCAGCGTGGCATAAGGGTCCCAGAGGCAAAACCCAGCTATGGCTCACCTCTCTCCAATCCTTTTATGACATCATGCCAATGTGGCCTTCCTAAATGTTGGAGAAGAACTGTCACACAATTTAAGTGTCAATTTATGGTGTACCTCAGGCTATTGCAATCAATTGGTTTTCAAGTAACTAAAAGTTTATTACTCAGCTATCTTTGAGAATTTGAGATTTCCTTTAATTTTTTTATCTTTTTGGAAATATAATAGCAACTATATACCTTTTTAAAATAACTTTCCAAGCTGTAAGAGCAACAGCTAAAAGTTCTAAAAAGCAATGGTTTCTGGTTGTCTGACAGTTACTGTTGAGGAGTGACTAATGGAGAGAGAAAACTCTTAGGTGCCACAGGGCTCTGTTCTGGGCCCAGTGCTATTCAACATTACTGACATGGACGAGGGAAATATTAAAGTTGCAGATAACACCAGATTGGGAGGGATAGCTGATACAACAGAAGACAGGATCAGCTTAAAAGATTAGCGAGCTGAGCCAAAACAAAGAAAATGAACTTCAACAGGAAGAAAGGTAAGGTAATATATTACATTTAAGGGGAAATGAATGAACTGCAGTTATAGAGTGATGACACCTGGCTTGACAACAGCACAAGGTAAACATGAGGCAATAGTGTAATGAAGCAGCTGAAAAGGTCAATTAAGTTCTAGGCAGCACCAATAAAGGTAAAGGTAAAGGTTTCCCCTGACGTTAAGTCCAGTCGTGTCCAACTCTGGGGTTGGTGCTCATCTCCATTTCTAAACCGAAGAGCCAGCATTGTCCATAGACACCTCCAAGGTCATGTGGCCGGCATGTCTGCATGGAGTGCCGTTACCTTCCTGCCAGAGCGGTACCTATTGATCTACTCACATTTGCATGTTTTCAAACTGCTAGGTTGGCAGAAGCTGGAGCTAAGAGCGGCCGCTCATGCCGCTCCTGGGATTTGAACCTGGGACCTTTCGGTCTGCAAGTTCAGCAGCTCAGTGCTTTGACACACTTCACGACTGGGGCTCCTAGGCAGGACCAATAGGAATACAATATTCCAGCTGTGAAAAGTAATAGTACCATTCTGTTCTGCCTTGGTCAGACCTCATCTAGAAGAACGCTGTGTCCAGTTAAGGAAAGATATTGACAAGGTGGAATATGTCCAGAGAAGATAACCAAAATGATCGAAGATCTGGAAGCCAAGCCCTATGAGAACCGTCCTAGGGAGGTGGGTATGTTTAGCTTGGTGAAGAAAAATTAGGAGGTGACATGATAGCCTGTTTAAATATTTGAAAATATGTCAAAGATTGGTCTTCTGCTGCTTCTGCTGCTTCAGAGA
Source organism: Anolis carolinensis (assembly GCF_035594765.1). Lineage (NCBI taxonomy): Eukaryota > Metazoa > Chordata > Lepidosauria > Squamata > Anolidae > Anolis > Anolis carolinensis. Next base: position 9,761,272 of record NC_085844.1, on the reverse strand, counting down.
CTAGGACACAGAGCAACTAGAAGAAAATGATTCCACATAAACATTAGAAAGAACTTCTGGCAGTAAGAGTTGGTTGACCGAGGACTACACTGCTGCCTAGGAGTCTGATGGAGTCTCCTTCTCTGGAGGGTTTTCAACATCCATTGGGAGTGCTTTGATTGAGTATTCCTACATAGAAGAAGGTTGGATGAAATGACCCTTATGGTTTCCTCCAACTCAATGATTCTATGAGTGCCTTTTATGGCAAAACTAAGTCTAACCTATTATGAGGTTTCCCTGGCAGAGCTTACTCAGATACTGTTTGTCCTTGATCTCCCTCAGATATTGGGAGAGGACACTTTAGCCAAAATTACCTAGTAGGCTTCCATGGCCAAGCAGGGTTTTGAAACCTGGTCTCCAGAGTCCTAGTCCAGTGCTCCAACCACTATACCATGCTGGCTCTCATGGCTTGAGACCACCAGCCAAACATCCTGAAGCAGGGAGTGATGTCTGATTGTCTCGCCATCCCTGATAGATAGCAGAGCACAGCAGCTGATGTGAATAAACTTTAAAACAAACGAATTTTATCCTGCCTTGAATGAGAATATCACTTTGTTCCAGAGATTAATGGAAGTAGCCACAGGTCTCCCCATCTCTCTTCAGTTCTGTCAGGTCAGAGACTTGCCTGAGTTTTCTGTTTGGCTTTTTTTTTTCATGCTGAAAGATAGAAAGCCAAGCTACATCTCAGGGCAACATTACTCAGAAGAAGGATGGCTGCCTCAGCATGAAAAGTTATCCCGTTGGCACAGGGATGTTGGTAAGTTAAATGCCTGTCAGCAAATCAAGCAGATGGCAGTGAAGAGGCAGAGTTGAAAGGGTCACTCAAGACAAACAGACAGGGAGAGGGGGGCAGAGAGAGAACGGCTCCAATGTCAGCAAATCCTTGCCCCATGAAGCGGAATGGGCACTTTTTGGCATTGTACGGAAACTCAGAAACAGGAGAAGGACCAGACTGGGTTTGCATAATGCTGGTGGCTCTGATATCATCGGACACATCTATCAATCCAAGGCATATATCCACAATCCAAAAGTGTTACTAAAAATAAAAAATTCCTTCATCTCCCACTGCAGAGAATGGGACTTTCAAAATCCTTTTCTCCCCTACCACTCCTCTCTTCCATTTGCTGCCTTTGCATCTCTTGCTCATTCTCCTTGGCACCTTTTGTTTGGATGCTAAATTGTTTCCATAAGTGCAATCAAGTGAACTCCAAAAATACAAATGTAAAATATGTTACAAATTGACACCGTCACTTCTATTTTATGAGCCCAACTTTGACATTCAGGTTTCAGCCCATAAGAATCACTTTGCTTGATCAGCTTCTTCTTCTTTTTAAAGTAATCCATCTAGTCTATTTGTGCAGAACTGTGCAAAGGAATATGCAACACATGGTGCCAAGCAGAAGCTATTTCCTGTCCTTGTCCTCCACTATTTGTCAAAGTATTCTTTTACAGAACATGTTGACTCTGCTTTGTTGTTATAATTAATAAATATTTCTAGATTGTTTCTCCACAAATGTGCTCTCCTGAAGTCTTAAGATACTCCAATAATCAAAATTTGAAGACTGAAGGGTAAGTTGATATGCAAGAGAACCCGTCTTATTGGGAAGCAATTATGGATTATGGACACCTGCCTTTATTTGAAGGTAGAGTAGATAACGTTATGCCAATTCAGTTATGTTCCTTGCCTGCTACTGAGTTACATGTGATGGCAAAGAATGCTGCCCAGTACTTTTGGTGGGGCAAAACTTTACTGACGTTGGAGTCATCTTCCCTCCCTTCTCTCTCTCTCTCTCTCTCTCTCTCTCTCTCTCTCTCTCTCTCTCTCTCTCTCTGTGTATGTATGTGTGTGTGTGTGTGTGTGTATGTATGTATGTGTGTGTGTGTGTGTGTGTATGTGTGTATATATATATATATATATATATATATATATATATATATATATATATATCTTGGGTGACCATTTCAAATCTCCCTCTTTTCCATTCCCTCATAGTTATGTTCCTTCCATAATCTAGTTTATGGGTATAAATACTTGGCACAGTGTGCCTTACATTAACTCCAAATAATACAAATGTAAAAATGTTAAGATCACTTCAAACACAACACATCACTCTAAAAGACACAACTGCTACAAAAGTGTGAGGATGCAGGGAGGGGAGTCATTGAATCCCATGCTTTAGATCAAGGCTTCTTAAACTTTTTCAACTTTTTCCACTTACAACTGTGAGAAATTTTTGCATGATCCCAGATATATAAAACGAGTATATAAATTAAGCATTTACTGACAATAAATTGTAAAGAAATCAATCATTTGGTATGCATATAATTTCACAATTAATTAAACAAAAAAGCATATTTCCATACTAATGATATGCCTATGTTTGTTTACTTTTACATAAAGAATTAAATCTTGGTTAAATATTTGATAGTGTGGGATGGAAAGCATCTTCAACATTCGACTGGCATGCTTAGTTTGCATCCTCAAGTTGGCTCTCTTTCTCCTGAATAGGGTGTTTCGGAGGCTCTAATGTAAAAGATCCCAAGTTGCAGAATGGGTTATGTGCCTGAAATAACCACCCAAGCTCTCTTTTGTTCCCATCATGGTATATTCACATACACACATGCAATCCATATTCTTTCCTTCCCAAAAAAAAATAGGTAGTATTAATCCTTCCCTCCCTGCACAGGCTGCAGGCAAATTCTTTTTGAACTTTAAATGACAGGTGACTGCTGTTTTTTATATTAGTTGAATATAGTTTATGAAGCCAACTGACTTTTTTCGAATCAAATTTTGAAGGGATGTATTGCTGAAACTGAAAATACAGCCATTAGACAAAATCAGCATTTGTAAGATTTTCTAAACAAAGCAGGCTGGTTTTCCTTTTTTATGAATTGCAGCTGAAGCATCTGCCACACAAAGTTGCTAACAGATTTATGTAAACGGCTTAAACAGCCACTAGGTGGCAAGCTACACACAATTTTCACAAACCCCACATTTATTTATTTATTTATTTATTGTATACACAATTTTCACAAACCCCACATTTCATTAGGTGGCCCTAAATGGGGTCATAACCCATAGTTTAAGAAGCTTTTATATAGATTGTAAGGGCAGCCAAAATGGCACATGAATATTCATGTTTCACTTGGAAGTAAGAAACACCAGGCACAGTGTGCCTTATGTTCAAGAAACATGCATACCACTGAAACATAACTGCACAATCTTCTATTCCTTTCTGCAAGAAAATGTCCCCTTAGTTTTATCTATCTGTCCATTGAACTGTTCATCTTCCATGCTATATCCCAGAGTGGACATTCATAACAAATCAATTTCAACAGTTTGGAAATATTTAAAGCTCAAAACAATAAAGATAATTTAAACAGATTGCAAGCATATTAAACAAATCAATGTGTTCAAAAGACTAAAACAAGTGAAAACTTGGCACAGTTGGGAAGGAGTCCATTATGGTCTACTGGCTAATCTTTTTTGTTTCGTGCCACAATAAAATCAGCATTAGTACCCATCAGGCCTATGGGACAAGGGCATCCTACAATTAACCAGCCATGGCTGTCAAGGCTTTGTCCCACAACCTCCCATAGGTTTTTCCACCAGAATTCATTCCTCAGATAAGCCTATTTAGAAAGAGCTGCTCCTTTAATTATCAAGGTCCTGATTCATTGGTAATGGAGTGGGCTTAGTACAGTTCTGAGGCCTCTTGGAGATCTAGGGACCCCACTTTCATGGTCTCTGAAGCCCATTCCTAAAGCCCACTAAACTCCCAAAATGTTTTTGAAAACAGTGAAATGTCCAAACACTTCTTGTTGCTATTTTGAAAAGAACTCCAGACTAAAATTGAGACATTTGAGCTTTCTCATGATGGGGGGTCTGGTGGGCAATTGGCCTGTGCCCCCACACAGTTGTCCACCCGTGATTTAGAGCTTTGGAGATAATCACAAGTATCTTAAATTCAGATCAAAAAGTATATTGGCAGCCAGTACAAGCTCCTGTGTTCCATGGTAAGCTTAATGGGACTTACTGCTGAGACTGAAATCTAAGCCTCAAAATTGCACTTGGAAGACTTCAAAGTGCATGCTTAAAGTGCTAGAATTTCAGCACTTAACTGAGGTTGAATGATGCCTATAAGAATCACTTTGCTTGATCAGATTCCTTTAAAAAATCCATGTAGTCTAGCTTTGCAGAACTGTGCCAATGAATATACAGCACACGATGCCAAGCAGTAGCTAATTCCTATTATTGTCCTCCAGTATCTATTTGCTAAAGATATACTGCTTTGGAACATGGTGGTTCTGTTTTGTTATGGTAATTAAAAGGCATTGCTAGACATGTTCTTCACAAATCTGTGCCAAATCCTATTTTAATTTATTTATCACCAAATATTTATATCTTGCTTATACACAAAAATCTCAAACCCAAAGTAATAAAATATGTAAAGACAACACAGAAATACAAAAAAATGTATGTTAATATACATTTGAGGGTCCTGGTGGTATTTGCAGTTTTGCCACTTTTGTGAGGGTCCTGCACCCTTTGTAAAAGCAGAGGTCTACTGTATATGTGGAGTTGTATAATGACTTCCTATACTACCCTTGTGTTGAATGAACGTGCACCACAATGCACAAACAAATAAGCTATTGCATTGGCATCCATGTATGCATCACTATGCAGAACACACAGATCTTGAACTGAATGCAGATACTTTGCACTGGAAAAAATGTCTAGATCTTTCTGTAGAAGGACTCACAAATGCATATGGCAATAAGAGGATCCCAGCCTCTATATTTTACTGCTCACCTCATCATGTATTTAGCATGCCATAAAGTTGAACATGAATGACAGATTGGTATCTCACATCTCCTACACTTACAGCCCACAATGGCACAGTCCAACTTGGATCCAGAGTTGCTGCTTGCAGTGGTACCTACTGATCTCCATATCAGTGGAGTGTGCAGTGGTTTCAAGGTTTTAAAAATAGAATCCCAGGTTCTGGATCTATTTGGGGATAGATAGTTCCCTACCTTGGATAGCTCCTTCAAAATTTCAGCTAAGGCTGGATAGAGTCAACATCGCCACTGAGACCGAAGCTACCATTTGCTAGAGGCTGCTCGTTCTGTCCTCACTACTAAAACTGCTGACTCTTAATTTTGTTTCTTGTAATTGCATGGAAATGATGCAGAACCTGCTCTGGACATTTCACATCTCATCCAACTGTATGTCTCACACAAATGTCCAGAGGCAGTGGAGCCTTTGTGTGTCCTCACAGCACCCTTTTGTCCCTGTTTGCTTCTCTGCAATCCCTCCTGAGAAACTGTCCAAAACAGTACATCACAAGAAAAGTCATGCTCAGCACAAGTTTCAGTCTCACAGGCAGAACAGATTGTATCTGTGTTAACCTGGTCATCCTTCAGCCACATTCCTTATACATCACAGACACATTCAGTGTATCAGAATTTTCTGAACCTCCTACCTTCAGGACATCTAGCTCTTACATCAAGTGGCCTGCCAAGAAACCCTTGTGCATCTGCCAAGTATCTTTACAGAAGGCTAGAGGGCTTCATTTATATGGGTGTTCGTCAATGCAAAAGCAAGAACCACCAGGGTTCTTCATTGCAAACAAACTGCTGTTCAGTACTAGACAGAAGATGTTCAGCCTTGCTTTGTTCTTGCACTGGCAGTCTGAAAGACATTGTGATCCATTCTTCCCAAAAAAGGGACATTCAACCAATTAGACAAGTGAGGGAGTCCATGAGATACAATACAGCATTAATACACTGAACAACTGTGAGAGGTGGAGGGTAATTTGAATGGATTCTTGTATTGCAGGGGGTTGGACTGGATAATCGTTGTAGTCTCTTCCAACTCTATGATTCTGTTATTTCTTTTTGAATTATGAAAGAGATATAGCAATGTAGACCGCTCCGGGTTTACTATGATAGCCAGTGTCATTTGAGTACTGGACTAAAACACTGGAGACCGGGGTTCAAATCCCCACACAACTATGGAAACCCATTGGATGACCTTCATCAAGTTGCACTAACCCCTCTGAACAAGTCTTGGCAAAAAAAACCCTGCACTAAGTTCACCTCATGGTTGGCATAAGTCAGACATTACCTCAACATAGACTATGATGTCGATAAGAACAATGACAAGAAAAATAACAACAGGGCTATTTTCTATTAACAACACCAAAAATTTAAAACATATTGGACTGGTGTCTTGGAAGACAGCAAAGGCTCTAGGGCTGAGTGTAGCCCATGCAGCTAACTTTCTTCACTGCTGAGCTGGACTTTCCTTTCATTCCCAACTATATATACAAAGTCACATATCACCGACTTCCCTGAGAGACAGATTACAGGAAAGAGAAGGAAAAAGGCAGCCATAACCCTAGGAGCCTGTTTCCATTCCAGGCAGATGGACAATCTACCACCAGCAGCCCTGTGATGACTATTTTATGTGTGAATCTATTTTATGTTCCCTCTAAGTCTAAGCCACCTCGCTTCCCACAGGTTTTGTCTCCTGCAAAGACAGAATATAAATACTTGGAACAATGATAACACTAGCAACTGCTACAGAATGGAGTGTCCCTGTTCTGTAGGAGATCTGGCTTTGCTGGAGAGCAAATCCACTTTGAACTAGATGGCCATTCTTTTCCTAGCTCTTCAAGCTGAGCAGACACTAGGGTCCACTACCTGCAAAGCTCCAAATATTCAGCTTAAAGCAGAAAAAAAACCACAATTCTTGCCATCTCTCAGTGACAGATCTACCTGTTCCCCTGCTGTTCAAAATTCTTGCCAGCTATGCCCTCTTCCACATACTCCGTTGCATACCCACTTACATAATACTCCTTTGCATGCAACAAGTCACAGTGGATATATAAGGTTGATGCAATCATTTTGGCATCTTGGGCCAAAAAGTGTCTTTTATCCTGCACCAACCATTAAAAAACACCAGAAACGCCACAATAACAATAACAATCTGCTACCTTTTCAGTGAGAGTCACAGTCACCTCAACTTGGCTATTAATAGAACCAGCCATGGACTTTAGATTGGGAAAGCTTCAGAAGCTAGGGTGGTTGTTAGAAAGGAAGCTGTATGAGGAACAATTGGGACAATGGCTTGGAGATGAGAAGATAGCGAGGTGACATGATACTATATGTAAATACTTGAAAGAATGTCATGTAGAACAGTGTGGTCCAACCTTTAGTTACCCGAGGGCCAATCAAACTTTAGTATAGGAATGTGAGGGCTAGAGACATTCCATAAAGAAAATGAATTCTTAAAAACTAAAAGCAGTAAGAAGGGTAAACGATTTTTTCCAGATGTTAAATTAAAATATTTTTCCAATAAGAAGGGCAAGGGCCAACAAAAATGAATTGGTGGGCTGCATGCAGACCGTGAGCCACGGGTTGGACCACACTGATGTAGAAGATGGAACTAGCTTGTGTTCTACTGCTCTAGAGATTAGAAGACCAACCAGTGGATTAAAATTACAAAATAGCTGATTCTGTCTAAATATTAGAAAGACCTAGTTTGCCATTCCAGCTATTCAGCAATGGAATGGACTGCCCTGGAGAGCGATGGACACTCTACCTTTGGAAGTTGTTAAATGAAGGTTGGATGGGCTTCATTAAGGAATGATTTATTCCTGCATGATCCTTGTGGGTTTTTTCCCCCAACTTTTGGATTCTGTCATTCTATGGTAAGTCACTGAGACACCCCAGGATTTCCTTGAGTATACTTCTGTATGAAATGCCTAGAATGGAAGGGCACGACAGCAATCCCTGGGGAAATGTATCACAGAACTTGGTGCAACTTGCTCTTAGGATGTTTTTCATACAATACATTATGTTTCTTTGCTATGCCTTTATTCCTCATGATACACCCACACATCCAGCCGTCACAACTATCTTGTTCTTCCCTATTAACCACATTCTTCAAAGTCTTTCACTCAGTCTTTTCCTGCATGACTCCAGGCCAAAGTCATTGGACCTAGAATATGACATTCAAAAACAGTGGGGTTTCTGGAGCTGTGATGTAACAGAAGGAAAATGTGGAGAAAGGAAAATACACATAGGCATTTATCTCCCTTTACTTTTGCTTGAGTGCATAAGTCGAACGTTTTGCAGATATCTCTTTCCCCCTTGCTGCTTTCAACAACGTTCTATGAAACTCCTCAGGTGAGATTCAAATGAGCAAACCTAATGCCTGTATCATTATTCTAAAACGACTGGGTTTGAGATGCAGACTCTGCAGCAAAGCCTCACCATCAGAGCATTTAGTATTAGAACTGTGTCAAACGTTTTGACATTTCAGTAATTGTTTCAAAAGCAGCATACTCATTGCATGGGGACAGATTGCAAGGAGAGGTGGCCTCACTGAAACCCACACTTTTGTAATGCCATGAAGGCCCAGAGCCAGATATTAATTTTTCCTGCAAGATATCTAACTACACTATTCAGTCCCAACTTTTCATCAATCACAAAATAAGCATTTGAATACAGCGGGTAAATTAGGATGTTGCAAGCAGTGAGCCAATGCAGCTGAGGAAGTAGATCTGTCTTGTTTAATTTGGAAATTGATTTTTGCTGCCACCACCATCCCAGTTAGTCATCCTGACGACAATTTATCTCATCAATAGGCATATCCAGTTTTCTACAAGAGTCCCATTTCTCTATTGTTTGTAGGAAATGAGCAGCCTTTCCCCCATGCCAGCATCTGACATATGCATCCCACGGAAGATTTACAAGAGGCAGCAGAGTTAGGCATCCCATTTAGACTACCTGACTAGGCATAATTGGGGTGATCCATCATTTTTGTTTTCAGAAAACTAGTTCCACATCTGAGCTGGTGCAAAAACAGATAATTCTAAAAGCTTTCTTCTAAGCATGGAAAGCACATTGCATGAGCCCAGCCTTGTCCAAGGTGGCCACCTGAGATCTCCTGAGACCAAGAGGAAGGAGGCCACAGTGAGGTCAATGTGCCAAAACTATCTACACTGTAAAATTAATACAGTTTAACACCACTTTAGCTGCCATGACTCAATGCCATGGAATCCTAGGAATTATTGTTATAGTAAGGCAGCATCATTCTTTAGCAAAACAGGTGAAAGACCTTGTCAAGCTACAATCTCCATGATTTCATAGCATTGAGCCATGACTGTTAAAGTGGTGAGTTCATTGAGAACCAAACTACTTTTTGTATGTTCAACTCAGTTGGCAATATTTGAAGTCAGTTGGGGACAAGGGGGGTAACTGTGCCCCCTTCTCCATTACCATATAATCCAGGTTATCAAATCAGATAATCCACATTATCTGCTTTGAACTGGATTATATGAGTCTGCACTGTCATATAATCCAGTTCAAAGTAGATAATCTGGATTTTATATGGCAGTGTAGAAGGGGCCTGGGAGGAATAATGAGGAACTGGGACATTTTAAAAACAGCTGGAATGACCAAAGAGTCATGAACTGTTGCTGGACAGTTGGTGGAAATGATAGCATTACCATGAACATAGGTTACATCTACATTGCCGAATTAATGCTGTTTGACATCACTTTAATTGCCATAGTTCAATGCTATGAAATCTTAGTTTGATTAAGCATGAGCAATTTTGACAAAGATAGCTCACAGTCTTATAGAACTACAATTCCCATGTTTCCATAGCAGTGAGCTCTGGCAGTTAAAGTGGCATGAAACTGCATTAATTCTACAGTATAGATGTACCCAAAGGTGTGGAAAATGCTAGATAAGAAACCTGTTTCCCTAGCAGAGTGCAGATGCTTTCTGACTATCCTTTACGTTGAACAATTTTAGAACCAATAGAAAATATCTTGTCTGTCTTGCAGGGGGAGAAATGAAATCCTGCCGTTTCTCACTGTTGCAACAAAGAATGGTTGAATTTATCCAAGCTGGATGAAATCAGAAAGAACCTGCCATTTGAATTCCAGCATTAGGATCCTATCCTCAGACTCCACAATCGGTGCAATGGCAAGCAATGTGGGTGAAACCAATGGGCACGGCTATCTTGAAAGCCCTTTGAAAAACACTAGTGCTTCAAATGCACATGAACAAATATTGTAAAAATGATCACAGTCCCAACGGTAGTTAAGCATGAGTGACAGGAGAAATGAATGAGCTGCCAAGGATTAATCTACATGACCTTTGATGTCATAATGAGCAAATGAGCAACTTCTTAAACCCACTACCTGACCCAGAAACATAACAGCTTCACAAACCAACAGCTCACACCACACGCCTTTGCAATGAAATCAACTGGAAAGTCAACGAGGTGTGGTATTCCTAAGCATCTCGGTTTCCAAGCCCTTCTCACATCCATTTTCTTCCTGTTATTTAAGCAATTATGATCACAACCTATGTCTTTTCTGGGAGTGATAATGACCAGCTAAGATTACTGCGTTCATGCACCATTAGACCCAAATGGTCGCAAGCAGGGCTTGTCTGTTACAAGTCCACTAATAATACTCCCATGACTGCCATGAGAACATCTCCTGTGGACTTAGGAAATCTGCCCTTAACTACTAAAGGCATTAAGAAATGGATATGTTGGTTTTAGTGGGTCCAATTTAGCTTCCTTGGGCAGCCAGAAAAAAGTTCAGAATTGCAGAGAGATCTTACATTTGTAGCCAGCCACTTCATCTTCCACTCCCGTGGGAATATTGTCACTTCAGACTTTGTTGCACTTAGGATGTATGTGACAGCGCGAGTGGCACCATCTATATGTCAAACTGTAAGTTGCAAGATTTGAATTGTATCATGCCTGATTTTGCTTTTACCCTGTAAATGTAGTTGGATTGGTTATTTATATCTGTCAATCAATGTGGTTTGCACCTGTTATATTGCTTCTTCAGCTCAACTGTTTGGCTCCACCTCTTCCTGGAGTAGGACAGTATTTCCTCCTTTCATTCCACCAGCAAGCTCTCTACCAGATGGACATGAGAGAGAGAATTGGCTCTAAAAGCCCTTGATTAAGTTACCTCTCAGCACCAATTCTGAGGTTCTTACCCTTGAGACTTACGCTTCATGTTCAGGGGCAACCTGAACGATGTTGAGGAGTCTCAAGCGCCTTCAAATCAGTCCTTTGGCATCAGAGGAAGACTGTGTCTTCAGACATAGGTCATTGGACTGAGGCTGAGTTTGCTCCGGCATCCACAGTCATTGAGAAAAAGGGACCTGGAAAAGCTTCTCAGCTAGAAAGCTCCACGGACTTAAATCAACCAAAGACTGTAATGTATATTTTCCTTTACCCTTTTGAAACTTCCAGATAACCTTTTGTGAACAATAAAACCAGTTTTTGAGTTATCTACAGTGTTTTGGTCCTTGGGAGTTCCAGTTTCCCTAAAGGAGGGCAAGAAGCAATCTCCTGGGGAAAGATGTCACGTCCATGCCTCTTTCACTAAGAGGTATAGCCCCAGGAGCGACGGCACAATGTAACACTTTAGTCACACTAACACTGATAGCAAACATGTACCAAATTGAGCACTTTCATTGATACATTTCTCTTAAGTTGTGCAAATGTAAACTGGAAGAACATCCCGTAGGTGAGATCTGTTCAGTAGTTGTATGCTGGAATGTGGTCGTGTCTGCTTTTTAAAAGTTTTTAAACAGAGGCCAGATGACTATCTATCAGGAGTGCTTGAAAGGGCCATAGAATCCATGGAAAGAGAATCTGTGGATACAGAGGGCCAACAATAATATTTTTGAATAGTGATCAACGCTCTTTAGTTTTTATCCAGTTTGGGTTCCCAAATGTTATTGAATGACAACTCCCATCACTTTTGATTATCCACCATGAGAACTAGCTATAATGGGAATTGTGATCCAACAGCACTAGTGGCTCAGGTTGGAGAAAGGTTCAATGACATTGTAAATTCAGACATCATATCTAGAAACTTTGTATATAAATTCAAACCCCATTCTCCAGAACAGAACAAACTGCAGCCTTCTAGATGTTACTGTATCACAACTCCCATCAATTCTAGTCATTCTGTCTAATGAGAAGAAGCACAGGAGTTGTAGTCCAGCATCTGGAGGACCAAGTAAAATGACATGGCAGGCAAGATTTGGCCCACGGGCCTTGAGTTTGACACATGTGGCCTAGATTGCATTAATAATACATTTATTTATACCCTGCCTTCCCTCCCCAAAGGCACTCAGGCAGCTTACAACAAGCAACAATTATAAAAAATATATTAATAATAAATGGTAAAAAAAACAATAGCAATAAACAATTATCTTTACCTGTAAATGGGACCCTGGATTCTGAAATCCACAAACTGTTTCTAAAATCTCTTGAGATCAAAACTTTCCTTCAGTCATTATACTGAAAAATCCATGGGGATATTCCTGTTGAAAATCTTTCCAATTTCTTAATCAGTGTCAGAAACTTTTATTACCTCTCTTTTTTTTCCCCAGGAAAAGGAACAAGGGACAAGATATTAAAGAAAGCTTGCTGACTTCCCTTTTCCCACTGGAATGGATTCATATAATATGTTCCTTTCTTTACTGTCTCATCCCCCTCAGGCATTCTAACCTTAAAAACACATTGCTAAATGAGGAGGTTTGAGGTTTCACACTTCTGTGGTCAAAGGGTGAAGTGAGAATATTTCAAGACTGTTGGGGATTGAATATCTACTAAACTCTGCAATTCCCCCTTTGCTTCTTGCCTGGAAGGAAAGAACATTTAAGTTGAATAATGCCTGAAGAAATGAGATTAAACCATTTCCTAGCAGTCTCTCCCCACCCCTACTTTTTACATTAGATACATCAGCAATTTAAGACAGAGGAAATTTGAATCAAGACCATCTATTACCTGCATTACAAAAGAAAGTGTTGACCTCCACTTTATACAGTGGTAGAAGTCTACTGAACAATACACAGATTCAGTGCAATACTTAGATAACCATTTCCTTTTGCTCTTCTCGTTTGTTCTCAGTATGTTGAAAAAATGTATTTCAGTTCAGAAGCCAAAATTTCTATTTTGTTGTAAGAGATATAGTGTTAGGAGGCCAGTCTTTAATTCTTAAAAGACCTAAAGATTAAGGGAACCAGATCAGCATAGTAGGGCACTTTGTGAATTAGATTCAGACTTTGGCTATCCAGAGTTCAAACCCCTGCTCAGTTACGAAAACACAGTTATTGAAGCCCATTGGATGATCTTGGGTAAATCATACTCTTTTAACCTAAGAAGAAGGAAATAGTAAGCTTCCTCTGAGGAAATGCTCACCAAAGGGTTGTCTTAACAACAACAACAATAACAACAACAACAACAACAACAACAACAACAACAACAACAACAACAAAACACTTTATTTATATTCCGGCCTATCTCCCCAAGGGGACTCAGGGTGGATCATAGTACACATACACAGCAAACATTCAATGCCGTTTAGAGACAGGGCAGAACAGAATAAGACAAACAGAAGGAGGCATGTAGTCTTGAAGTCCAGTTTTTTGGTGCCTTGAAGGTTAAGGTTGCGCTCAGATTCAGTCACAGGAGATGCAGTTGCTTCATTCCCTATGACAAAGAGCCATCAGGACTTCCTCCTTCCACCTTCCTCTCCACCACTGCATTTCTGGTCTTACTATTTATGGTGTCATAAAATACCTCCTCCGCAATTTGTGGTACCTAATTTCTCTACTTACAGCTTGTAAGCTGTTTTCGAACTGCTTAGGTATTTATTTATTTATTTATTTATTTATTTACAGTATTTATATTCCGCCCTTCTCACCCTGAAGGGGACTCAGGGCAGATCACATTGTATACATACATAAGGCAAACATTCAATGCCATATACACATAGAACAAAGACAAAGACAGACACAGAGGCAATTTAACCTTCTCCTGAGGGTATGTTCGATTCCGGCCACAGGGGGGAGCAGCTTCTTCATCATCCACTGCGATGGCACTTCCTCATTCCAATGGCAGCTGGATGATTATTATGGAGTTGTAAATTAGTTAAATTAGCCTCCCCACTTTATAAGTGGTACCTTAATTTCCTACTTGATAGATGCAACTATCTTTCAGGTTGCTAGGTCAGCAACGGGCAGGGGCTATTTTTTATTTTTAATTGACGGGTGCTCACCCCGCCACGGGCTGGCCTCGAACTTATGACTTCTTGGTCAGAGCGATTTATTGCAGCTGGCTGCTCACCAGCCTGCACCACAGCCCGGTGAGCTGTGCTTAAAGTCAAGGGCTCACCCCAACCGGGCTTTGAACTGGCCACCTTTCGGTTGATAGATACATCGTCAACTTGAAGACAGGTAAGAGAAACAATTAATAGAGCTAAAACATGTCTCCAGAAATATTTTTCCCCCTGAAAAAATGTCTGAGATGTTTCTTTGTCATGCCCCACTCCACAAGAAAAACAAAGCTTGTTTGCATAACTTTTCCCAAACATTATCTGTGTGTGTGCATGCACTCGAGTCTAATGCTCGCTTTTTGGAGCTAAATTACTTTGCCAAAACCGAGATGCACATTATATCCAGTGGTGCATTAGAATTGTTCACATAAACCCACCTGTATGAAATGGTCCAGAGCAACCCAGAACCCCAGAGAACAGACAGGGAGGTGAAGGAGTACAAAGAGGCTGTTCCTGGTCATAGCAGCAGCTTCACAGCTCCGTGTGCGCCGACGTTACTTCAATTGGGATGGTTTAATCTAATTACGAAGACTCAATCCCAATGCTGCCACCAATTGTGATGGTGCTAAAGCCAATTGGGAAGACTCAAGCCAATTGTAATGGTGTCAAAGCAAATTGTAAATCCTGTTTCCACTGCTGAGGGGATTTTTGAATCTTTTAATCCCTCTAGATTATATATATATCACTTTTATATGAGGGGAAGGATTACAGGGGGTGATCTTTATTTCAAGATCCCAGCCTCTGTCTCTGTAGTTAGGGATTTCTGTGTTGTGGTTCCCTTTCTGAGGTAACTGTGACTATTACTCTTCCCCAATTAGGTGATTTATTAAGGTAACTGCCACCAACGTGAGGCTTTTGAATTATCACCGATGAAATTTGGCTCCACAGATGCAGATGAGATGAAATGAGTCAGTTGTTAACAAAGAACAACAAGTTTATTGCGTACAAAGCTTATGGTTGCAGGTTGATTGATTTACTTATGGAACTTTAGGTAAACAAGTGGTTTAATAACTCTTATAACCACCACACCAGTAGTCTCTGGTGTAATTCCACTCTCACTCTCCTACTGATGATATAAATTGTAGTGAACTCTAACCTCAGCTGAGCTCCTTAGTGAATAATGTCCCAACTACAATAAAAGCCTTTAATTTGATCTACTACCGATCAAATTCCTGATCACTAGTCCTTCCCAAATAGAGATCTTGACTAGGCTCCCTTTAGTCTGCCTTGACTAAAGATTTTGGCCAGGCCTGTCTCCTCAGCCCTTCTTGACTGAAAAGCCTCCAGCCACGCACTCTCTGGCTTCTTTTAAAACTCCCACTTTTTCCTTTTCTTGGCTCCCCCCACTTGTCCCTCTGGTGAGCTAGCCAGCTCCGTCTCCTTGGTAACAGCACTACTGTGGATTGAAACAAGATGGCTTCTGTTTCAGCTACTGTGTCAACTAAACACAAATACATACTCTAACAGTTAAAATTAAACATAATAACTATGACTTCTCCACACCATGACTCCCAGAGAAGGAGGAGGAAAGCACAGCTGATGAACTAATCATTCCTGCCACTTAACAGTGGATCCTGCCTCCCAAGTGGCCCTTGGGATCTCTCACCCACTCCCCTGGTTCAGTCCCATGCATTTCCCAACTGTCCTCATTCATGAGGCCTTCAAAATCTCCCCCTCAATTGAGAAGGCCCCATAATGAGGTCAGTTGGTAATTATGCAAGGCTGGCAATTTCTTCAGCCTCATTCTGACGGAGGAGTGTAGCTTCCCAAACAGCTTCATTCAAGCTGCCCATCTCCCTGATGTGCTATGCCTATGCCATTGGGAACATTACATTCACAGGCAAATCCATTTTTGTAACATGCACCTTCAAAATTGCGGTGCACGTTATTATCAATGATGCATTATACATGAGTAAATACAATGAATTCCATTTAACTATGGTATGTTAGGTAGCTTCCATGTTGGTGAGGCAAGAAATCTGCCTTCTGAACAAAATCTTGCCAAAAAAACCCTGATAGGGTTGTCATAAGTTGGAAATGAAAGCGCACAGCAATAGCTAAACCTACTCCAGTTTTCTCTAATTAAGGATTTGCTTATAGTATCTTACCTGTGAGTTCCATAATTGTGATGAAAACAGTAAACTGAATGTCATACCCCAAATGTCAAAACAAGTTTCCACTTATTGCAAACAAGGGATTTTTACCACTAAAAAAAGAGGGGAAAGTGTTGGTGTTATTAGCTTGCAAACTGCATCAAGTTTTTGCTACAGAGAATACCCAAGGTACTTTGCAGTCTCTGTTTGAGGCTACACTTTCAATCATAGGCACTCGCATCACCATCCCCATCCCCAAGGCAGTTCTCGTCAATCAGCTGGAGATAAAGGTTTTCCGCAACTCATAATACTTAGCATAGCAGTAATTGAGCAGCATTATTAACAGGACCATCATCTACTCTGGCAGCTTAATTAACTGGTCAGCAAATGAGGCCTTGAACACCATTAGTCAGATTTGTTATTTTGTGTGTTTTTGCTCCTAATGAGCTGTAGCATCATTAATTTAACTATTGTCTAAGGATCACACCTTTTTTTTCATAAACCACTAAACTGTTTTCATAAACCATTGGTTGCATATACAGTAGTGTCTCGCTTATCCAACGTAAATGGGCCGGCAGAACGTTGGATAAGCGAGTATGTTGGATAATAAGGAGAGATTAAGGAAAAGTCTATTAAATATTAAATTAGGTTATGATTTTACAAATTAAGCACCAAAACATCATGTTATACAACAAATTTGACAGAAAAAGTAGTTCAATACACAGTAATGCTATGTCATAATTACTGTACTTACGAATTTAGCACCAAAATATCACGATGTATTGAAAACATTGACTACAAAAATGCATTGGATAATCCAGAACGTTGGATAAGCGAGTGTTGGATAAGTGAGACTCTACTGTATTGTTGAATGTTATGCTTTTATACTCTTAGCTTACTGATTGGTATCCAGTTGTTTTTCTTGACCAGATTAGATTCATTAAATCAGTTGTTGAATGGGGAATCAAAACCTGGATAAATCCAATTAATTCCATGAGTTTACCCTAGTCTAACCCCATAAGATTTGGGATATATATATACATAGGAGCCCCTGGTGGCGCAGCAAGTTAAACCGCTGAGCTGCTGACCAAAAGGTCACCAGTTTGAATCCGGGGAGCATAGTGAGCTTCTGCTATTAGCCCAGCTTCTGCCAACCTAGCAGTTCGAAAAATGCAATGTGAGTAGATCAATAGGTACCGCTCCGGTGGGAAGGTAACAGCGCTCCATGCAATCATGCTGGCCACATGACCTTGGAGGCATCTCCAGACAAGGTTGGCTCTTCAGTTTAGAAATGGAGATGAGACTAACCCTCAGAGTCGGACACGACTAGACTTAATGTCAGGGGAAAACCTTTACCTATACATAGAAATACACACGCCTCTCCAAATCACTTAAAGAGGCCTAATATCTGTGGTCAGCATAGCAATTGCAAATGACTCCAGGTTCACAGGAGCACCTTGGACAGCTCACAAAAAATCTAGAGACATTCAGCATAAAAGCTTACATAGGCCCCTTCTACACTGTCCTATATCCCAGGATCTGATCCTAGGTTATCTGGGCCATGGTGGCACAATGGGATTAACCCTTGTGCTGCTGAACTGCTGACCTGAAGGCTAGCAGTTCGGATCTGTAGGATGGGGTGAGCTCTTGCTGTTAGCCCTAGCTCCTGCCAACCTAGCAGTTTGAAAACATGCAAATGTGAGTAGATGAATAGGTACCGCTTTAGCAGGAAAAGGCATAAAGATGCTCCAAGCAGTCATGCCAGCCACCAGGAGGTGACAACACGGGGTCATCAGCTTGGAAATGGAGAAGAACATCTCCCACAGAGCCAAAGATGAGAATCACTTCCAGAAGCCATAAATGAAAGAAGACTTTGCCTTTGTCTGTGTTTGTGTGCATCATTGTATGTGATTGTAACAAGGCATTGAATGTTTGCCTCTGTCTGCTTTATATGCTGTAATAATCCTCTCTGAGTCCCCTTGGGGAGAAGGGCGGAATATAAATAAAGTGTTGTTGTTGTTGTTGTTGTTTGCTTTGAACTTGATTATATGAGTCCCCACTGCCAGATAATATGGGATAAGAAGATAATCTGGAATCAGATCCTGGGATACAAAGCATTGCAGAAGGGACCATAGATTTACTGTTTTGAAGCCAAGAGACCTCTAGTCACCTCTGCTTCAGATCAACATCACAGCTGACTCTGTGCACAGGGTGTTTCACACTTGACAATAACTCCAGCTCCAACATTCAATAAGATATTTTCTTTCAGAGGAAAAGAATCTTCTGACCTTACATCAGACTTTCACTAAGCTGGCTATCACATATCAATACCTACAAAATATAATCTGAATAACATCAGACCTTATAGACCATTCCAGTTTTTCTACAAATGTGTATATGGGAGAAGATAAAAAGTGCTTCTAGATGGAGACCTTACAGTGCTTCCAACTGAATGAGATTACATTCTATATTTTTCTCTCTCTCCTTAACAAGACAGCTGATAAAATTCTGAGAATGGAACAAGGCAATTGTAGAATAAAAGCAGAAAGAGAAGAAACAGAAAAGGGATATAAAATTAGAGGATGCTGATTATATTGCTGGAGATACGACAAATAGAACAGAGCATTAAAATCTGGTCTGTTTCACATTTGATTCTATCAAGAGTGGGTGTCTATTTTGGCTAAGAATACTACAGTCTCTTCCCCCTCGGCTAAGCTGGCATCCTAACTTTATTGATTAAAAATAATATCTGACATAGTTTAAGAGCAGGTGGCAAGTCTGGTCGGCAGCTGTGGTGAGCCATGCCTGACTCAGACTGCTGAGTAATCCATCCATCATACTATCAAGGATAGTTTCTGCCTCTCTTTTGCCTTTGTGCACACATCATAGCCAAAAACACGCCAGCCATAATAATTCCCTTTTTCAGCTGAGCTATAGCCCCTTCCTTCAATAGATTATATCTTGGGTCAGCTTACATCATCTTAGTAGAAACCATTTCCCCATATTTTGAGAGAGAAATTACTCTGCTTCAGTGCATGTAACCAAACTATAGAAAGCCCTCCACTTTTGTGGCTCTAACCCAGGCGTGGGCAAAGTTGGGTCCTCCAGGTGTTTTGGACTTCAACTCCCACAATTCCTAACAGCCTACCGGCTGTTAGGAATTGTGGGAGTTGAAGTCCAAAACACCTGGAGGACCCAAGTTTGCCCATGCCTGGGTTAGAGCCACAGGATCCCCAAGAAAGTGGATAAAACAAATAAAAATTGTATTTTTCCCCTGAGAGAACACCTTTCTAGGATTCTCTGGGGCCTCAAGTGTGACTTTAAGGTCAACTTGTGCTGGACACTGGCCATCGAATCATGCTAGAAGACTTATAAATGCCTAGAGAATTGTTCTTTCTAGGAATCATCTTCATAATGGGAAAAAAGAATTGCTGCTCAATCAGGCTGACATCAACACCAGGGAAAATTATAGACCACAACATTAAACAGAGTGTGTAAGCACTTAGAAAGGAAAAAGGCATGCCATGATCGCTAACCGTCAGCATGGATTTATCAAAAGCAAGTCACGCCAGGCGAATCTTCTCCACACAATGCATTTCCTTGTTCTTCCTTTTGTTGCAAACAAAAATAAGAAACTGGATTGCTGTGAGTTTTCTGTGCTGTCAGGCTATGTTCCAGAAGAATTATCTCCTGAAGTTTTGCCCACATTTATGTCAGGCATCCTCAAAGGTTGTGAGGTCTGTTGGAAACTAGGCAAGTGGGGTTTATATATCTGTGGAATAATGTCCAGGGTGGGAGAAAGAACTCTTGTCTATTAGAAGCAACGTGTGAATGTTGCAATTGGCCACCCTGATTGGTATTAAATATTTATTTATTTATTTATTTGCAGTATTTACATTCCGCCCTTCTCACCCCAAAGGGGACTCAGGGCGGATCACATTGCACCAATATAAGGCAAACATTCAATGCCATAACATAGAACAGAGACAGAGACAGACACAGGCACGAGCTGGCCTCGAACTCATGACCTCTTGGTCAGAGTGATTTGTTGCAGCTGGCTGCTAACCAGCCTGCACCACTGCCCAGCCTGTGAATAGCCTTGCAGCTTCAAAGCCTGGCTGCTTCCTCCCTGGGGGAATCCTATGTTGGAACGTGTTAGCTGGCCCTGATTGTTTCCTGTCTGGAATTCCCCTGTTTTCTGAGCGTTATTTTTTATTTACTGCCCTGATTTTAGAGGGTTTTTTTAATACTGGTAGTCAAATTTTGATCATTTTCATGGTTTCCTCCTTTCTCTTTAAATTGTCCACATGCTTGCAGATTTCAGTGGCTTCTCTGTGTAGTCTGACATGATGGTTGTTAAGAGTGGTTGTTACAGCAACCAGACATGATTCCGGCCATAAAAGCTTTCGACAACACAAAAATAAGGAATTTATTCGGTGCTGTAGAAAGATTCACATGCAACTACAGTTGATGTTTGTAAATATAATGGAAAGGGCTGTTGTCTTGTTCTTCACTCTATAAGTAGCCAGAACCAATATCAAGGGGCAGTTATTGTCTTCTTGCCCTGTTGGTGGTCACTCTTTGGTGACAGAAAATGACAAACCAAACCATTTTCCCTACCATGTGACTATCTTTTGAAAATGCTACCACACAAGGCCTAAATATCCTAAAGGCACTAGGTAAGGTAAAGGTAAAGGTTTTCCCCTGGTGTTAAGTCCAGTCATGATGGACTCTGGGGGTTGGTGCTCATCTCCATTTCCAAGACGAAGAGCCGGCATTGTCCATAGACACCTCCAAGGTCATGTGGCCAGCATGACTGCATGGATCGCCATTACCTTCCCACCGGAGCGGTACCTATTGATCTACTCACATTTGCATGTTTTCAAACTGCTAGGTTGGCAGGAAAAGGCACTAGATCCCATCGTATCTTGGAAGGTAAACAAGAACAGTCCCAATCAGTACAGTGGAGTCTCATTTATCCAACATAAATGGGCCAGCAGAACGTTGGATAAACCAAAATGTTGGATAATAAGAAGGGATTAAGGAAAAGCCTATTAAATGTCAAATTATGTTATGATTTTACAAATTAAGCACCAAAAACATCATGTTTTATAACAAATGGACAAAAAAGCAGTCCAAAAAACAGTAACGTTATGTAGTAATTACTGTATTTATGAATTTAGCACCAAAACATTGCAATATATTGAAAACATTGACTATAAAAAAACTGGCTACTAGCAAATTGACTACAAATAAAGACAGAATAGCAAAAAAATGAACTTACAGAAGCAACATTGTCAGAAATTAAATCTATAAAAAGTTCAATCCTTGCTGCCTTGAGAAACAGCTATGGATTGGGGTGGGAGGCAAACTGCATTGGATAATCCAGAACACTGGATAAGTGAATGTTGGATAAGTGATACTCTATTGTACTTGGATGGGAAATTGCCAACTGTGCTATAGGCTATATTTCAGAAGAAGGAATTGGTAAAACCACCTATGAGTATTCCTGCATGAGTAAAACCCTATGAGTTTTTCACAGGTCAACAGGTAACTTGAAGGAACATTCAAACAAGCATTGTTTGTTAGGAATTGTAGGAGTTGGAGTCCAAAATACCTGGAGGGCCAAAGTTTGTCCGTGCCTGAGTTAGCCCCAAGAGGAGTCTCCAGATTTGAAATGGATCTCTTCATTTTTTACTATTCTGGGAAACGTGATACATAACTAGGGAAGGACTTCAGCTTGAACCCATTGTCAGATTTTTCTTATGTTAGCATTCCTCAATTGCGCAGGTTAAGACTTCATCCCTCTGTTCCTTCCCCGTCTCCTCCCTGTCCGCAGGTGGGTGACCTAACAAGCTCGGCTCCTTTTCTCCCTTCCTTTCTTATCCAGACCTGAGTTCTTCTTTGCTCAAAAGGAGCAAAGGCTTGTTGAACTCTACTGAGAGCAGCTGGAAAATGCTGTTGCTTCACCACTGAGCCAAAATGCAAGTTCAATCATAAAAGCATGCAGAGCAGGAAACATGATAGCAACTGGGAGTAAAGCATGTCCTGTCGCACAGCTTTTATTTCAGTCTCCTTGCTTGACAACAATACCTACTACCCCATTTCATACACACATAATGGATTTTTGAATGAAACCACACTTCCAACATTCTTCCTTTTTACTTTTCTTCAATAGAGTTGAAACAACTGTGGATTCCCCACAGTAGAAATTCCTGAGTGATTTTTTTTCCTATTTCCAGTTCAATACTAATAAAAAATGTCTAGCTTTTGTAATAAATTCACATTTTGCATTTTGTTTGTTTGTTTGGATTAATGTTTATAAGCTACAGTTCTGCCCAACAGCCTTTGAGGCAGCATATAAAAAGGCAATTAAGTTACAATAAAAATTCAGCACTATAAAAACAAGCATAAAGAATAGCCCTCAAAGGCCAGAGCAGAACAAAACTAGAGCAAAGTCAACAGCAAAAGCTAATAGCTAGTAACTATCAATTTTGGAAGGAATTTATCAATACCAAAGACTTATCCAAATAATATAATCACTAGGGTTGTGCATTTGTATGGAATTGCTATCCGTTTCTGTATGTTCCATTTGTATGGCCCCATTTTCATTTTCAGGTACTGCTTCCGAAAATGGGTGCCTATGCAAATAGGTGTTTCGGAAAAGATTTTAAAAAATGAATATTTTCGTGCCTGCCAGGGCTGCAGGCCCTGGAAGGCACGGGCACTTCTGTCTTCTCCCCCCTTAACTGTGTAAATCAAAATGAAAATACCTTACTGTAACTCAGCATGTGTGGACACAGCACATCTTCGATGGAAAGAGGGAAATGTTCCATATACTTCCACCTCTATGCCTATTATGGTGAGGTTTTAAAATAACTACAAGAAAAGACATATATGCTAGGTTCTTGTCCTTGCTCGCAATATTGAAAAATATTCTTCCTCTAAAAGCATCCTTTGTGACTTTGCTGTGAATTCTGTTCACTAAATGCCTCCCTCTGAAAGCTGTTATGATATCCCTGCAACTACTGAAGTCCTATGTTAAGATCAGTCAGATATAGTAGCAGTGGCCAGTGTCATCACTAGGAGGGTGCATACTTCCAGTTCTATGAATCTATGATTCGAAGACACTATCAGAGGGGATAATACCAAAGTGACTGTCTTGTTTACTATCCCTGGCTCTCCACCTGCTCCATGTGACAAGAGTAGCTGTTGAAGGGTCTTTGTGTCTTCTTCTATCATCTTCCCTACCTTCCTTTCCCCCAGTTGGCCTAGCTGCCCTTGACCATGTTCTCCTTTCCTTCTACAGTTCCAGAGCTGAACCAAGCATCATGGTTGGAATTTATTGTGCAAGATTTTCTTTTCTACTTCCATGGGAAACTCTGGATATTTTTGTGTATGTATTAACAAGTTGGCACATTTTCCAATTATTTATATGGGTTTGAGGTGCATCTTTGTTTCTTCAGAATTAATAGCAAGCCTCCGAAATCTATGGGTTTCTAAAGAAAAATGCATACATGCCTTTTGCCAGTCTACAGAGGTGCAAAATGGTACAAGCAAAGCCAGTTCAATGCATAGGGAAAGGCAAGGAGTTTTACTAATAGCGTCTGAACTAGAAGTAAACGGCTCAGGCACATTGCCCAAACTCAGCATTCTGAAAATGCCACAAATCTATCAAGATTATTGTTTTGTCAATAAAATGAATTAATTAAGGAAAGGAAGAGAAACAACAAACATAGCAGTTACAGCTCAGTCACAGATGTCTGGTAAAATTCCCAGTCTTCAATCTGTTATTCCCATAAAGTCAAGTGCTACAATCCCATATGGGAAGAGCAAGAGGGGTTCAAACAAGTTGTTATTGTCATTGTTATTGTCGTTGTCTCACCACCCTCACAGATGCTTCTGGTGGGAAAATAAAGGAGGGCATTCTTCTCGGTGGCTCCTCCAAGGCTCTGGAGCTCCATTTGTTTCCCTTACACGTGTCCCTTAGGACCAACCCTAACATATGAGGCAAAGCAGTGCTTCAGGTTGACCATATACTCATTCAGCATCTAAGATACATAGATGACATCATACAATTATCAGAAAAAAACAGAGACTTGAAACAATTATTAACAAAGTCAAGAAAGAATTTTCACAGGTAAGTTAACAGTTGAGCAATGAGAAAACAAAAGGAATGACCACAATCAATTTACATAACTTCAAAGCAGATGATGAAGACATTGAAAGAGATCAGTCATTAATCAGAATGGCAACTGCAATCAAGAAATTTGGAAACAGCTGGTACGTAAAAGAGCAATATGAAGGAATAAGACTTTGTCAGATGGCCAGTGGCGAGGCATGGAGTTGGTGTGGATCTGACAACACGGGAAGTCCAAAGTCTTCACATGCAAAGATCTGTCACTAAAGTGGTCCATGATCCATGCCATTACATTTCACATTTCTATGTATGTTTGTGAAAGCTGTACAATTAGTAAAACAGATAGGAGTAAAATCAACTCATTTGAGATGTGGTGCTAGAAAAGAGTTTTACAGATACTGTGAGCTGATAAAAGGATAAATAAATGGGCCCTAGAGCAAATCATGCCTGAACATTGCTTAGAAACCAAGATGAATAAACTTACACTTTCATGCTTTGGAGGAAGTGATAACTCACTAGAAAAGACAAACATGCGTGATAATGTGGAGAGCAGTAGGAAAGGAGGAACATTGCATGACAAATGAATAAATTCAATCAAGGAAGCCATAGCACTAAGGCTGCAAGACCTGAGCAGAGCTGTTGAGATAGGGTCATCATAAGGTGAAGTTAACTTAAAACCATTAAAAAGAACAAGCATATATGGGCTTCTCATTCATGGAAATGGGAATCCTAATTAGTCTGAGAAGTGCTTCAAAGATTGTTCCAATATAGTAGTTCGGATGCTGGACTCCAAGTAATAGCTGAGGATGCACTCAGTTATGGAAACTCATTTGGTGATTTTCAGCAAGTCTCATTCTTTTAGTATTAGAAGAAGCCAAAAGCAAGGCCTTTCTGAATGAATCTTGCCAATAAAAGGGTTGCTATACATGCGGGTTAATTTAATGATACAACAGCAGTATCAACAAAGCAGTCCTCAGAAAGATTCTGAGCATGAAGCCATGCATTTGTGTCAGCCCAAAGCAAGAGTGTTTGGTTGAGATGATCCCAAGACCTTCCATGTTGTACCTGAAATGTGTCAAGGGAAAGGTGCCTTTTGAACACCTTGCAAAGCAGGCATGGGCAAACTTTGGCCCTCTGGGTGTTTTGGACTTCAACTTCCACAACTCCTAAAACCCAACCACTGTTAGGAATTGTGGGACTTGAAATCCAAAACGCTTGAAGGGCCAAAGTTTGCCCAAGCCTGCTGCAAAGTGGTGGTTCCAAAAAGAAACTCAAATAAATAGTGAAGGAGCTAAAGCTACCTGTGAACATCAAGACACAGATAACAAGTAAGGAAAAAAAAGATTTCTAAAAAGAAAGATATTTTGTTGTATAAATGCCTTTGTAGGTGGAATAAATCTTCTCCATATAAATGGCTAGCCTCTACCACAAAAAAACTGAAAGTTGAGAATCTTTGCTGCGGCTGTCAGAAATGCCTTTTGTGAAGCTAAACTGTGAATACACAAGCATAATCCATTTTATCTATCAAGGAGCCATAATTATTAAACACCGTCGGACGAATCCTCTCCTGACCTTTCCAGGGCGATATGGTTTTGTGACATGAATCTAAATAAAACCGGAGTGCCGTGAAATGATTGTGCATGCTTCCAAATAGAGAGCCTGATATAGACATAGATAGGGATGTGTCACATTTTGAGACAGTCCGAGGCATTGTGCAAGAGACGGGAGACATGGTGAAGCAGCTTTAATTACATGAATTGTGACAGAATACAAATGCGAAACATCCTCACCAAACCCGAATGCTCATCTCATGACATAATGCGGCATAAATAGCCAATAAATCCTCTTGGCTGCCTGGCTGCGCAGCTGCTTACGAAAACCGAGACACTTTTTCTTCAATTTGCTATCCTCGCAGCATCATACGACTGGGAATGCGTGTGAAAATAGCATTTCCCATTTACTGGGCCGCACACCTGCAAATCACTACAAATCGCTCCCAATCCGCTCCATTGACATTAGGCATCATTATCATAGCGAGTTGTGCTTTGAGGCTTATTGGTTGAGTGCACTACTCTTTCAGGGAGAGGCTTGTGACTAGTTAAGCTGTCTGTGAACAGTTTATTCATTTAAT
Source organism: Anolis carolinensis (assembly GCF_035594765.1). NCBI lineage: Eukaryota > Metazoa > Chordata > Lepidosauria > Squamata > Anolidae > Anolis > Anolis carolinensis. The sequence goes on along the minus strand of NC_085844.1, from coordinate 9,734,692 downwards.
CTGGCCAACAATGGGCTCTGTGAACAATTCATCTCCCCCCAGTCCTCAGGGCTGAACTAAAACATCAGGGAACTGGATCCCCAGAAAACTTTCTTTTCACTGGACAGAGATGAGGACAGATGCTTGGCTGCAAACACAAACAGGGAATAATGACGCCACCCAAATGCCGTTTTGGGAAATGTGGAAAACGGGAAGGGAGTTCAACATCTGCTTTGACTTCGAAAGTAATCTCTGGTACCCAGCATCATTTTCATTTAAATGCAGTTTGGCTTCCACTATAAGTCTGGCAAGTTTAGGGCAAAAACTCTTTAAAGGGGAGAGGTGGGAGGAGGCTATGATGTATGTAGATCAGAGAATGGCTCCAGACTCTAATTGCTTCATTGCATTAGTTCAGCATGGCTTGCTGGAGAGGAGAGGAAAATACATCACTGATTTTTTTTTTTAAATGAACAGTATCGCTGAACTCTTACTGTGCACTGCTTAGCCAGCACCAGCTGTTCATTCGGATAGGTTCTCTTGCCCCTTTACCCTAAGTAACCTCTGAATCCATTCTTTAAAAAATATATCAGGATTCAAAGATTTAGGATTGAATCTTTTTCGTAATATACACCAGCATAGCCAAGGGTTATGTCTGTACAAGTGCATTTTCAGACATTGCTTCTCTTACTCTGAACTCCAGGAATAGAAGATCTGACTATTACTGCTTACTGCTCCACCTTCTCTATCTACCATGTACTGTTTATAAAGCTATTGCTTGTTTATAAAGCTATTGTTCTCCTAATCCTGCTCTACGCCTGCAAAACATGGACTGTCTACAGACGTCACACTCAATTCTTGGAAAGATTTCATCAGCGTTGCCTCTGAAAAATCTTGCAAATCTCTTGGGAAGACAGGCAGACAAATGTCAGCATGCTGGAAAAAGCAAAGACCACCAGCATTGAAGCAATGCTCCTACGCCTTCAAGTCCGCTGAACTGGCCACGTTGTCCGAATGCCCGATCACCATCTCCCAAAGTAGTTGCTATACTCCAAAATTAAGAATGGGAAACACAATGTTGGTGGACAGGAAAAGAGATTTAAAGATGGGCTTAAAGCCAACCTTAAAAACTGTGGCTTAGACACCGAGAACTGGGAAGCCCTGGCCCTTGAGCGTTCTAACTGGAGGTCAGCTGTGACCAGCAGTGCTGCAGAGTTCGAAGAGGCATGAATGGAGGGCGAAAGGGAGAAACATGCCAAGAGGAAGATGCATCATGTCAACCCTGACCAGGACCACCTTCTGTCTGGAAACCGATGTCCTCATTGCAGAAAAACATGCAGATCAAGAATAGGTCTCCACAGCCACCTACACATCCACCACCAAGACACTACACTTGGCGGGCCATCATCCTCAGGCTACAAGGGATCGCCAAATAAGTAAGTACTAAGGATTGTGGGGAGAGGAGGAAAATCCATGCCAACCACAAATTATAGCAGTCTGGACCTATTTTTGTGAACTCATAAATAATTTTCCCTGTTTAGCAACATGAAGCGGTACACTGTATATAGAACAGAAGACATACCCATATTAGTCTATATCAGTATACAAAGTGATCTTATAGCATCTTTGGCATTAACTAAAAGAAGTTGACTTATTGTGGTGGTGGTTGTCTGCCTTCAAGTCATTTCTAACTTATGGTGACTCTAAAATGAACTTATCAAAGGGTTTTCTTGGGCTGTGACTTGTCCAAGGTCACCCACTGGGTTTTCATAGCCAAGTGAGAATTTGAGCCCTGGTCTCCATGGTCAAACCATTAAACCATGATGGCTGTCGAGCAGTTAGTAGCATAACCTTTTACAGATTTATGTATTCAACTTTTACTTTAAGCAGAATCTTTCTTCCTCCCTTTGTCTACCATGAGCATTGTTAAAACTGAACTTGTCACCTTATCACCATACCCATAGATTTTTGCTTCTCTATAACTATTCATAAAGATTTGTTCTGAAGCCCTTTCTCCATTCATCTCATGAAGTAGATGAAGAAAGCTTATATTTCCAACTTTTTTCAGTCAGTCAGTCAGTCTCAAAGGTGGTACAAGATTATTTATTTTATTTACAGTATTTATATTCCGCCCTTCTCACCCCGAAGGGGACTCAGGGCGGATCACATTATAACACACATAGGGCAAACATTCAATGCCCATAAACACATCAAACAGAGACTGAGAGACACACGCAGAGGCAAGTTAACCTTCTTCTGAGGGGATGTTCGATTCTAGCCACAGGGGGGAGCAGCTGCTTCATCATCCACACTGACGGCACTTCCTCACTTCCTCATTCCAGGTCGTAAATTAGTTAATCTTGCCTCCCCACTTTAGTGGTACCTTATCTCCTACTTGATAGATGCAACTATCTTTCGGGTTGCTAGGTCAGCAACGAGCAGGGGCTATTTTTAATTTTTAATTGATGGGTGCTCACCCCGCCACGGGCTGGCCTCGAACTCATGACCTCATGGTCAGAGTGATTTAAGGCAGCTGCTCAACAGCTGCGCCACAGCCCGGCCCCCTTTGATCCCTTTGAATACATTATATCATGCACCATTTTAAGCAGAATTCTGCTTAGAATCCTGAAAAGGGTATAATACTGAAATCCCACACCAGGAGTGAACCATTTGTGTTCCTAGGTCTTATGCAATTCTTTGTCCATTCTGAAAGTCCTCTGGAAACAACAGTTTTAGAGTCTAACTAAAGGAATCTGTCCCATCTCTGGAGGCCAACTGAAGAAGGAGGAATAAGGAGAAGAAACTGAGGCTGGATCTACACTGCCATATAATCCAGTTTCTGAATCCAGATTATCTGCTTTTCAGAAAGAAAGAAAAAACATACAACACCATAAAATGCAAAGATATGAGCAACCACTCATTTCAAAATTGCTCCAAAGAGATTATGACTTTCAACAGAAAGCAATTTTTTATTCTCTGTATTTTCCAGGAATTAATTTCCAAGGTTTAATCCGAAATGCAACCTTGGAAAAAAGATGCATTGTTAGCTGTAATGCATTATCTTGCCTTCTCCACCCATTTTGTTCACCTCTTCACATTCATGCCGTGATCTGAATGCATCTTTTCAAAGAGCTATCTGTCACCCAAGAGGCCAGAGGAATTATAGCTCCTCTCAAACCCTCTTTCTACCATCTTGCCTAAGTTTCTCCTTTCAGGTGGGCTTGCATTGCCTTCCTCAGTATTGATGGCTTTCAACCATTTGAATCCTGAATTTCCAGCCTTCTTCTCTTCTCACCCTTGCCTTAACTACCCTGATCTCTGTGGGTGTCTTTCTATTAACCTCCTCCCATGGTAGGTATTGAGCTATTCCTTATATTGTTTGTTTTTTGTCTCTTAACCACTGTTTCTAACATGTGTTGCTGTGTTTACCTTTTCACTTGGCAATTACTAAACCTCTAAAAAGAGCTTCTGGCAAGATGCTTTATCATCCCCACCTCGCCAGAAAAACAAAACCTTTTGAAGGAGATTAAATACGAAACTCTTATCTGACACAGATGGAAAACTGAAACAAGGTATTAGGGAATGATTAGCTGGAGGAAAGACACAAATCACTTACCAGAGTAAGAAAGGATATGACTTGTCAAGGCACATATTTGAGTATTCTGCATTTCTTTCATCATTTAATAATCAGCTTTATTATAAGGGACTTCCCTATCTGACTGGCTGACAATCATTAAGCCAGTGGTCCTCAAACCTTGGTCCTCCAGGGGATTTGTACTTTGGCTTCCAGTTTGGTCAATTGTTAGGAAGCCATTCTTGATCTACTGTGATAGTATGAAATAAAAGAATGCTAGAATAGAATAGAATAGAATAGAATAGCTTTATTGTCATTGTACTATTGCACAATGAAATTAAATGCCTTTCCCAGCACACATCACAAAAAACCTCGCCCATCCCTCCACACCCAACCACCACTGCACAGCCCCTAATACCACATCAATGTGAAACCATGGAGTTCAGAATAGCCACAGTTCTAGGATAAAAGCTATATCTCAGTCTTTGTCCTTGTCTTTATCACCCAAATTAGAGGCAGAAAATGAGATCCTTCAGAAGTAGATGAACTGCAGCTTCCAGCATTCCTTAGTCTTGATGATACTGGGAGCTGTAGTCCAAATAACCAAAACATTGAATCCTCACCTCAGTGTAAATCCGTTATTTAGAATAAACAACAATGGACTTACTGAGCCAATGGAATTTACACTTGCTCTCATTAACAGATTTAGGTCTGATATTGCTGGCAAACAGAATGGGAAGAACTGGTTGAAAGTGTGGACTGCAAACACAAGACTACAAGGGATGACCTTGGTTTACCTTTTTGACCATTAGCAGCTGTTAAAAAGCTGCCAACTTTTGATCAGTAGGTTTCTCTGAAATTTCTGTAAAGCTGTGCTTTTGGTAAAACCTAAATGAACTTTTCTAAGTGGGATATAATCTCCCTTAGGTTTTGAATATGAATATTTACCATCATTCCAAACATTTTTAATGGTATTGTCAAAGGTTTCATGGCCAGAATCACTGTGCTGCTGTGAGTCTTTGGGGCTGTATGGCCATGTCCCAGAAGCTTTCTCTCCTGATGTTTCACCCACATCTGTGACAGGCATCCTCAGAGGTTGTAAGGTATGTTGGAAACATACCTTTTTCATGGTTTTAAATTTACATCTCTCAGTTGTATTGGCAGGAATAAGATGTAAAATGTCTTTAGCAATCAAATAGTAAAAAAATTATTGTGTGGCAACTATGGAAGCTGCCAGGTCCTGAATACTATTAACTTTACCTGGTAAAGTTCAAATGCCATCATACATCAAATGCCTCCCCAACTATTAACATCGTTCCATGTCACCATAAAATGACTGTCATTGAATGTGAAACATTAATGTGAAATATGCAGCAAACTATCTGAATATTCAACATCAATATTCTAATTAGGAAAATGAACTTAGGCAGGCATCTTATCCTGTTGCTAACAACAGCAAAAAAATATTGTGGCACATTAAAATCTGACAACTTCATTCTCATTTGAAGAAGCAAATATGGCTCAATGTTAAGGGTTGTGGCCAAGAAAGAATAGCAGGCATTGTGGATAATCTGTTTCCATTCAATGAGGACTCCAAACTTTCACTATAACTGAAGGGTTGCCACCTCTGCATGGTACTGGAAAGGGAGAAAGAAGCAGATAATTCAAATTATGAAGACACAGACTTTCTAGGCTTCAAGAAACAGGGAGAAAAGCATGCACTCCAGTTTTGAGCAAGATCTTGTTTGTTTCCCCTTTATAGCCAAGAAACAGCTACTTCATCCTCTGAACAGACTCCCACATTCACGTATTAGTAGACAGTGGCAATGACACTCAAACAACTGTCTAAGTAAAGGAGGAACACAAAATTGTACAAGCTCTATTTGCTCAATGTAAGATCTTGGTCGTTGTGTCCGAGAAGGAGGCAACCAACTTTGAATGATGAAGAAACATAGTTTATTGTACTTTTCTGGCCAATTGCAAGGAAAGCCCTGTGAGAAGCAGCTTCGGGGACTGGGTATGAAAGCTTGGAGCAGAGGAGATTTAGAGGGAACATACAATGGTGTTTAAATATTTCAAAGGATGTCACTGGTTCACAGCTTGGGAGTTGGATTCATCACTGAGCCTGGAACCCCAGGTTTCGGCAGTGGTTAGGGGGGCATTTGCACAATTAAAACTTGTGTGCCAGTTGCGCCCGTACCTTGGGAAGTCAGACGTGGTCATGATAGTCCACACTCTGGTTACATCCAGAAAAGATTACTGCAAAGCACTCTATGTGGGGATGCCTTTGAAGACTGTTTGGAAGCTACAAATGGTCCAACAGACGGCAGCCAGATTTCTTGCCAGAGCAGGGTACAGGGAGCACACAACCCCACTGTTACGCCAACTCCATTGGTTGTAAGTCAGCTACCAAGCACAATTCAAAGTGCTGGCTTTAAAGCTGATAAAGCCCTAAACTGTTCCGGCCCAGTTTACCTGTCCAAACATATCTCCCTCTATGAACTACCTCAGAGATTAAGATTGTCTGGGGAGGCCCTACTCTCAGACCCACCTCCTTCACAGGCACGATTTTTGGGCATGAGAGACAGGTCCTTCTCAGTGGTGCCCCCTCAACTATGGAACTCCTTCCCCTGTCGCACCTCAGGTTAGCTTCACCTTGCTAAAGACACCAGACTGCACACCAAATGTAGTCTTTTGTAGTTTATTAGGGAATAGGGAAAAGATAGTTCATAAAAGGCAAAAGTTCAGTTCCAAAAGATAGTTACAAAAACAAGGCTGAAAGAACAAATCCATGGAAACATTAGGTATGAAACAAGGTCCTTAAAATGAAGCCAAAGTCCCAGAAATGAGGATACATCCAGGCTATAAGATAATACAGGAAAGCAGACTTGGTTCTTGATTCAAGCAAGGAAATTGCTTTTACGAAGATTTCCCTCTCAGCAGACTGTTTTAATAGCATTACATGAAGGCATTCCTTTGAACTCCCTCTTATTTGCTATTCTGAGACTTCTGCGCAACCCCCGAAATTCCAAACAACTAGCCCGATCTAGAGAAGCGGCCTAATCGCTTTCGCTTTCAAGGCCACAGGGCTCGTTAGTGTTATCAGGCTGAGGCTGGGAACCGCTCTCCCTTTCTGCTTCTTGCACCTGAAAACCATCATCATTAACAACAACATTTCTTCCCGTGGGAAAGCCTCCCTGCTCCTCATCTCTCACAGCAGGAACACTCTGCACCTGAATCCCATAATTCCCATCAGAGTCATCTTAAAGCTCATCCTGAACCTGAATCCCATCATCTTGAAACTGCATCCCAGAATCCTCATCAGAGTCACACAAAGGCTGAGTCAGAACCTCCCCAGTGAGGTCAGATCTGCCACCTTTCTCCTGACCTTCAGGAAAAAATTCAAGACATGGCTTTGAGACCAAGCTATCGACAAGTAATTGGAGCAGTGCAATATGTAACTATGAAACAATGTGATAGACAAAATGGATTGTTTCTGATGATGTGATTTTAATTGATGTTTTAATTGATATTTTTAATAATTCATGTTTTCATTATTGGTTTTAATTGTAATTGTTTTTTTGATGTGTGTGTGTGTGGCATCAATTGCTGCATGGTGTAAGGCCACCTTGAATTCCCTCAAGGGATTAGAAAGGCAGGTTAGAAGTATGGTAAATAAATAAATGCCACATTGAGGAGGAGGAAACCATACAACTGCAACAGGAAATGCATCCAAGAGGTATTTGCACATGGAAGGTTTATCTTCCCAGAAGCAATGATTCTTCGGTGCAAGAATACCTCAAATAAAAAGAAGTTCCCCTTTAGACAGCTAGAGAGTGCATTCACTCCCCACCGGATAATTGCTACACCTTTCTCCACTTATTTGGAATTTGTCAGTGGGAGGAAGATGAAACTTTGTCTGCCTCTTCATTCTGAAAGATTAAGCGCTGGGGTCAAGCACTGGGGGAAATCTTGAAAAGTCCCAGTTCCCATTATGTGATTCTATTATGCCATATGCTTCCATCTTCTCCCCCGTTAACTTATCTCTCTTTTTTTGTTACTGAGACTCCTAATCTTTTAAACTTTGCTTTATGTGAGATCTGTTTTTACACCTTGTTCAGTTCTTACACCTTGTTCAGATAACCCCCCTCCCTATCGTCCTTTAGGAAACGACTGAAGACTTGGATGTTTCGGTTGGCCTTTGGTGAGGCAAGCATTAAATAACTAACCCCATACGGTATTATCCAGAATTTATTAGGTCTTATTTTATTGACTATGCATTTTATCTCATTATTGTACTCTTGCATATGTGCTTCAGTTCCTCCTCCCATGCAGACAGAACTGTATTGTTGGTTGGTTGACATTATTAATTATTATTATACCTTTGTTTTATATTGTATTTTGTTTTATTTGTTATATTGTGCATTGTATGTATGTTGTTTTTATCTGATTGTGTTGTTCGGGCTTCACCCCATGTAAGCTGCCCCAAGTCCCCTGGGGGAGATGGTGGCGGGGTATAAATAAAGTTTTAATATTATTATATTATTCTGTCCTCTCTGTGTGCTTCTTCTATGTAGCTCAACAATATATGCATTTCACCTTATAGCGTTGGTTGGTGGGAGGACTGTGCTTTAACCAAAAACAGCTGGCAAAAGTAAAATAAAATGGGAAGTTAAATGAAATGAGAGGGCAAAATGGGGTACAGTCCAGAACAGTAATTGAGTTTTATTATAATAATGGTATAGTGGTATTTTAAAAGAACACACATAACTCCAATTCAACATGTTAATGCAAGCTTTGGTGGCATTTGTTCAATACTTTCATTGAGTTATATGTTTAGTTAAGCAAAAACCTTTGGAAAGAAGTGCTTTGGACATTAGCTGATTTGCCAATATCAATTCATCCACTAGAAAAATAAATGTACACAATGGGGGGAGTGTCATTTGTGGCTCATATTTAGAATTAATCCTTGAACATCATGCTCTACACTCTGGACAGTCTACTCAAATAACAACCAAACAAGTCTTACAATGTATTGTCAAAGACTTTAATGGCCAGAATCACTGTGTAGCTGTGAGTTTTTCGGGCTTTATGGAACATGGTCATACAGCCCGAAAAACTCACAGCAACCAAGTCTCACAATACTGGAGGAGCATTGAGGGAAGCTGTGATGCAGAAAGCTAAACCACAAAAAAGAAGAAGATGCATAGAAGGTCCTTCTACTTCAGCTTCCATCCTCCTGCCAATATCAACCTTCTTTTTTCCTAACTATTTCTCAATCTAGTCCCATCCTTCCTTATTCTACGTTGGTGTCTTCATGTATATTGAGGTTCTCCTACAGCAATAGTTTGAGATATTTGTTCAATATGAAATGCCTATACTGAGTTCAAGATTGTGAAAGCAGATTTGTGTCTACAATACCATTGCAGATACACACAATAATCCATAGTGGGTTGAGTTTAGTTGTACGATGCTACCACTCAACACAAGGATGGAAAGTTAAAGTCAATACATGTGCAAATGTTCACTACACAACACTATGAGAGGGGAAGTTGTTGGGTGACTTCAAATCATTTTCAATGTCTGTCAAACCTAAGGCAAACTTTTCATAGCATTTTCTTTGACATTTTATCAGAGGGGGTTTACCTTGCCTTTCTTTGAGGTTGAAAATGTGTGACATGCCTAAAGCCATTGAGGGGGTTTCTGTTGGGAATCACCCTGGACTACTCAAGTCTAAATGTAGTTAGATAGATGATAGTTAGATTGAGGGAATCCTTTCCCTGTTTCCAAAGCATGCCTAGACAGGCTTTACTGTGTTTCACTCTATCCTGTTTATGTCACATCCCTTACTTTGAAGTTAGTAGAAATGTGAATCTTTAGGGACACTAACTTCCCATTGGTCAGAATGTCTTTTATGGCCCCAATAAACTGGACCATGAGGTTGGAACCATTTTGGTCCAGTCTCTTCTCCCTTTGTTCTTCTAGCTAACAACACGTCTTGCCATCCCTCCTGGCAAGATGTAACTATTTAGATGTTTGTTATTTTTCTTTTCTTATTTTTCCCTTAGAAACCAGTCTAGAGTAGACTAGACAGCTCCCAAGCCTTTCTATCTACAATGGAGTTCTTTTTACCTGAATAAATACTTTTTGAACTTTTATTGAGACTCTGCAGTCCATTGCAATCCTAAATGGTCAAAGGCTTCTCTTTGCTCACCCCGTGTAAGTAACTGCTGCATTTGAAAGCTTTTGCTTTTGCTACTCTGCTGATTTTTGGTGGAATCTCCCACAGAGAGGGTTAAATTGAGTCTAACCGCTCAGAGATTACCACAACAGTTTCCATCCCCAGCAGTGGTTCCAACCAAGGTCTCCTGAGTCATGGTCCAACCCTCAAACCACTACAGCAATTGCTTTGGGGGGAAAAATTAGTGGACTATAACTTCTAGAAGCTCTCAGAGATCACAGTCCAGAAAATTACATTTCCCAAGCTGTGTCATTTCCATTCTTTTCTTTTGCTTATCTTCTACTGTGTGCATCTGCCTTCCCCTTGTACCACCACCAGGTATTTAAGTATCTTTCTAAAGACAGTCAGAGTGGTTGCTACAAGCAGTCCCCAAGTTACAAACATCCAACTGACATCTGCCTCCTATTGCAAATGGCGAGGTTGAGACAACAGGAAATGAGAGGAAATCTACCCCTAAGAAGGTAAATTAATTCCTGGAATACTTATCATTAAGGGGAAAGGATGTCTTCACTGAAGCTTTATCACCAATCAAAAATTTTCAAATTCCAATTGTCACAGTGGCAGAAAATAAGGTGAAATATTCTGAACTGGGGGTCAGACAGCAAATGTTACTTCCCTATGCTATCCAAAGCATGAATGCATATATATATGGAGTTACACCTAAAATGTATTTGTTCTGACTTACATACAAATTTAACTTAAGAATAAACCTACAGAACCTATCTCGCTTGTAACCCAGGGGCTGCCTGTAGTTTTAATGATTGGCTTTTTTTTTTCCATGTCAGGAGAAATTTGAGAAATTTCAAGTCACTTCTGGTGTGAGAGAATTGGCTGTCTGCAAGAACATTGCCCAGGGGACGCCCGGATGTTTTGATGCTTTTACCCTCCTTGTGGGAAGCTTCTCTCATGTCCCCGCATGGAGCTGGAGCTGAAAGAGGAAGCTCATCTGCACTCTCCCCGGGTTGGATTTGAACTGGCAACCTCAGGTCAGCAATCCAACCCTCAAGTGATCAGTCCTGCCGGCACAAGGGTTTAATCCACTTAGCCACCGGGGGCTTCTCAGTTGACTAAAATTGAGTAAGACTCTGGGAGACCTAGAGTCCTAGAAACGCACTGGATGACTCTGGACAAATCACATTTTCTCAATCTCAGAGGAAGACAATGGCAAAAACCCTCTGAACAAATCTTGCCAAGAAGCAAAGTCTGAAAAGTTCACCTTAAGCTCAGAAATGACTTGAAGCCACACTTCATCATACCCAAACTCCTCTCAGAATGTACATGCCTACAATACTTTTGCTCAAAATATGGATTTAATTTATTTTTAAGATACTTTTTTGGAAAAAAAATATCTTGGTGGATGCATTTAGAAAGCAATAAAGCCATTGCATATCCAAGTTCCAATTTCTTTTCAGAAAGCTCAGGAGAACCCATATCAAAAATGAGAAAGATCCAATTTCTCAAGCATCACCGTTTTTTTTTTTCCAAGAACAGCAGCTCATAAAATCAGACTGTGAATTGACTCCAAAACAACTGGCTGGGCTAGACATCTGTTTAATAAACTGAATTGCAAGCAAGAGATTCAAGCAGTACTGTAGAAGTATGCATTATTAAATCCATATATTCCCTTCATTCGCTTATAAATATGTTTTCCTCGATTTTGCCTCTCTGGAGAGAAGGAATTCTTATGTTTATGCCTCACCAGGCACAGATATTTGACTTCCCTTTGCTTGCCAAACTCTCAACTTGTCATCCGCTCAGAAGAACGATTCACATCATGATTTAAGACTCTACAATGATGTTCTCTGAATAGTCAAATCAAGGCATGAAGAGAAAGAAGGAGTCTAGTGGTGAATCTGTGAATAATTCAAAGGATGGGATCCATGACATGAGATAACTTCATTTGTCGAGTATTGGCAAGTTGTGGGAAATAGTACTGATGTGACTCAAAGAAAAAAAAAGAATAAAATCTTGCAATATGAAAAAAAGCTTATGTCATGTTCAAGGAATAGAAGAAATTTTTGGCAGGCATTGATGTTGAGGAATCTGACTAGAAGAACATTAAACCCAAGCAGTAACAAACTGTCTTGTTTGTTTCATTTTAGTATTAGAATATTTTCTGCCTCCTAAAAGCAGCAAATGCACATTAATAAGGTTAATTTTGCAAGCTATTTGATTGATTGATTGATTGATTGATTGATTGATTGACTGACCGACTTTTCTGTACACTGTCACCAAGCTTAATTCTCATTTAAAAGCTGACATCAGAAAAATAGCCAAGTTGTATTATAAGAGTTCTTTCTCTTTCGAGGTTTTATAGGAAGCAAACAAGCTTTAACTTAAACAGATGTTAGCCATAAAACCCCAGGCTTTCTCGCTCCAATGGAGTTTATGCTCATTTATTTGCTTGCCTGTCTTATTTTAAATATTAATATGCATAAAGGAAAGCAGATAATCAAGTCTTCCAGCCAGCCCTAGAATTATGAGTTGATTTGATTTTTGTCCAAGTTTATAAGTATTCCTTATCTGAAGTGTTCCGTATTTTGTATTTGTTTATTATTATTTTGGCATATTTGCATGTACATAATGAGATATCGTGAAGTCTAAAAATGGAATTCATATCTTACACATACAATCTGATGGTAATTTTATGCACAATACATCAAATAATTCTGTGAATGAAGCAAAGTTTATGTACATTAAACCATCAGAAAGCTAAGATATCACTATTCCAGACCCCCAAGTTTGGACAATTTCAGATTTTGGAATTCTGGATATGGGGATACTCAATAGCTCTAATATAAATATTACAGGATAAAGGGAGTGATAGTGTGGCCATATCTACATAGTAACTGAGATAAGTAGTATATGTCAGGAGTTCAAATCAGCATGAAATTCCCTGTTGTATTGTGGAAGGGATTATCTACTTCTGTTAGGCAGCTAAATGCCTTCTTGTAGTGAAGTGGTCTCCTCAGCACTTAAAGAAATGCTGAGCAATTTACACATTCTGACAATATTAAACACACTGAACTTCAGGAGAGAAGTCATTCCTAAGATCAGTGGTGTCCAACCTTTGGTCCTCCAGGGTTTTGGACCTCAGCTCCCAGAATTCCTGACCATTGGACAAACTGGAAGTTGGAGTCCCAAACACCTGGAGGACCAAAGGTTGGACACCAAGTGCTTTTGATTCGGATGGCTGGAAACTAAAAATGTGTTTTCATTTTATCTGAAATATTTGTTTTGTGATTGTACTGTACAGTTTTCTGCATTTCTGTGCATACACATATATTTTAGATGGAATGTCTTTGTCAGGACCCACTGTCCTTGGTTGATTTTGTATAAAGCACAATGCACACTTGACGGCCCTATATAATTAGACAATAACAATAATAATATATTCTTTATTTTAAAATATCCCTGGTGCTATGTCCAGCTAGGTACCTCTCCCACACATAGGCTTTCAGTAACCCTCAATGTCACTTTCTCTAACTCTACTGGTGTGCCTTAAACTCCAACTCCTTCCAACTCTATTGTATGCTTGCAAAACATGGACCATCTACAAACATCACCCTCAACTTCTGGAATGATTCCATTGGTACTACCTTTGAAAAATCCTTCAAATCTCTTGAGAAAACAGGTGGACAAATGTCAGCATTCTGGAAGAAGCAAAAGCCACCAGTATTGAAGCCACCATGATCCGCTACCATTGACTTCACTGAAACCAATGCCACATTTGAATGCCCGATCATTGTCTCCCAAAGCAGTTACTATCCTCAACTTATGAACATAAATGGGATGGTGGTGGACAACAACGGACATTTAAAGATAGACTTGAAGCTAACCTTTAAAAAATGTGAAATAAACACAGAGAACTGGGAAGCCCTGGCCCTTGTGCGCTCTAACTGGAGGTCAGTTGTTACCAAGATTTTGAAGAGGCATGGATGGAGGGCGAAAGGGAGAAGCATGCCAAGACGAAGGCGTGTCAAGCAAACCATTGTCGGGAACACCTTCCACCTGGAAATCTATGTCCTCAATGTGAAAGACCATACAGATCCAGAATTGGTCTCTACAGTCACTTATGGACCCACTGCCAAGACTCTACCCTTGAAAGACAATAATACTAATCCACGAGTGACTGCCTTTAGGTAGCCTTAAACTTGTAATAACTGCCTTAGCTTTCTTTCGGCATGAAATGTTCCTTTCTTTGCTCCACACTATGTACTCAGTTGGAGGTGGGGGTGACACCATGAGTTACTGAACTCGGTGATACCAACTCTAGTGACTCCACTAAAAGGTTGGTTTCAGGACATGGTGTTGTGGCTTGACATTTGGAAAGATTCTGTGATGGTGTCTTGTGTCTCACACTGTTTACAATCTACATGAAGCTGGACTGTTGTGTGGTTTCTCCTACATCTGTGGCTGGCATCTTCAGAAGATCTCAAGATGCTGTGAAAAGTCCTCAGGAGACTTGGACCTGAAAACTGTGATAGCTACAACCCAGGCTCTGCCCAACCCACTGGCACATACAAGTCATCGTGCGGCATTGCAAGCACCAAATATGCAAATTTGCTTGAAGTCCCTAACATACGGACTTATCATTTGTCTTCTACTAGGCAGAGAGCCTTCTCGATTGTAGCCCCATATTTATGGAATGCCTTGCCAGTTGAAACTCGAACTATCCGAGACCTACTTGCCTTTCAGAAAGCCTGCAAAACCTTTCTCTTCTGACAAGCTTTCGATGGGTGAAAAACTCGGGGCTATGTCTGTTCTTATTGTTATTTTAAAGCTAATTGTATTGTTTTAATCTATTTCTGTAAACCGCTCCGAGCCAAATTGGGAGTAGCGGTATACAAGTCTAATAAATAAATAAATCTTCCTAGAGCAATTAGGGGTAGGGGACTTCAATTAAATATAATCTTCCTTTAGAATGCAGGTTTCTAAGCCTACCAGTGATCTTACAATGTTTTGTCTGAAAGAGAAGGGTCAGGGTTGACAAAGATGACCAGAAGCAAGCGAATTGTTTTGAGACCTTGCCATAGTCTGAGAGGAGAAATGTTTTAAAGCTCTTAGATAAAAATATCCTACTTCTTTTTTTTCAGTGTTCAATCCAAAAACTCAAATGTATACAGGTAAAACTAGATAAAAGAGAGTGAAGCCCTAAGCACACTTGCACAGGGCTAAATGGGAGTAACTTTGGAACAAGCAAGCGAAGGGTCTTACTTCACATTTATTGTTGTTTTCATGTTTGAGTGTTTGCACTGCTCTTCCTGACCCAGGTATCTGAACAGGTCGGTTTGAAATGGGGCCGTTCTCTTTGAAGCCTCTAGGAGGAGCTCTGAAATCATAGTTCACCTCCCTGGGGGACAACCGAGTAACCAGAGTTCATTAGAAGACAGGTGTATGCACAGGGAGAGAGGCACACACATTACACTGTATCTTTGGTGTTTCATCAGCAAAGAAGCAAAGCATTGTGAGCTATAAATATCATTCTAGTTCTTTTAGAGTTGTTTGGAAAGCAAATATTGGTCTCCCAGGAAATGTAAGGTAAACCCGGCTTTGAATTGACAGTACAATTTCAGAACACTTGATATTGAATGAATGTGCAAAGAGAAGGCATTTTGGATTGGAATTGAATGAAAAGCTAATTTATTCACATTTGGCGTATCCATTCCTGAGAATGTCCTCAATATGAGAGATGAAACATGTGAGCCCATAGGTCATGCAATACTTGAATGATGAGGGAGAAGGAAGATTTCCTACAAGTTTGAACCTTGATTCTCCCCCCATTTTTGCTCCTCCCCTACTTTGTATACTTTAAGCAACAGCATCATGGATGTAGTTGTGGGGAAGTAGCAAGTCCATTCTGCTCTGATCAGACCACACTCAAAATAATGTGTTCACTTCTGGGCACCACAATTCAAGAAGACTATTGACAGGCTGTAACATGTCCAGTGGAACAAACATGACCGTGGTGGTGTAGAAACTAAATCTGATGAGGAATGGCTCAGAGAGCTTGGTATATTTAGCTCAGAAAAAGAAGAGATTGGCAGGTGATATGACAGTCATCTTATATCTGGATGTCATGCAGAAGAAGCAATGAGCGTTTTTTGTGGTTGCTCTACAAAGCAGAACACAAACCACTGGATTTAAATTACAAGGGGAAAAAGAGTTCCAGCTAAGCATTGGGAAAAACTTTTTGATCGTGAGAACAGTTGACAGTGCAATGGACTGCTTCAGAAGGTGGTGGATTCTCCATCTTTGGGGGTCTTTATGAGGAGCATCTTTCTGTGACTCCCTAAATACCAAGTAATTCTTAAGCTCAAGGAATCTCAACAATGTGTCACTGAATCACACACATGGTAGTCATACACATAGCTGGGTTCAATTGCATACATTAGTACTTACATTAACAAGATTTTATCCATTGTGATTCCTGGTTTCATAAACCATGGAATTCTTTTCATGGATTTAGAGCAGAGAAGAAGGCAATACAGACATTTGAGAAATTGAAATTGTCTCCAACACACCTGTTGAATTCCTTACCCACCAACTCTTATCTGAGTCTTAACCTGTAGTTTCCTGCACTTTTCCATAATGTTTCTATAATGAAGCAATATTCCACATCCCACCCCATTTCCCAAGATGATCTGCCTTTCAGCCTCCACTTTCTCCAGCTGTCTTGACTCACAGGGTCCCTAGGCTCTGTATGAGGAGGTTTTCCCCTCTCCAACCAGACTTCCTGCACAATATTTGCTACTTGGTGATTCACCATTTCTCTTGAAAAGTTAATATATACATGAACAACCCATAAGTTCTCAACAGTTCTGCTAAGTGGGTGGGTGGATCTCACACAGAAGTAATATGAAATAACCTCAGACAGACAGAAAGATATATGGTAGATAGACCAATAAAGGCTTCCATTCAAGCCAGGAGTGAATCTTTAAAGGAGTAATCCAAAATGCCAAATCTTACTGCACAAGTAGCATGAGTGCTTGAAATAATGCATTTAAAGTCTGGAATAAATCCTTGAACAGATCCACCACTCCACTCACCTGGGAAGCATCACTGGTATCCAGATCTTCTTGGAGTTCACCATGGAATTACAACACATTAGAGAAGTCTGTGGTTTTCAGCAGAGGGTCCCATGTTCAATTCCAGGCCTTTCCATCTGAATAAGCTAGGAATTGAATATGGGACCCTCTGCTGAATATGCTGTTGACAGAAGGACTCCAAATGTTGTCAATAGAAGTTCCCATCAGTCTTAGACAGTCCATGCGAAGGATGAAAGGAATAGTAGCAACATGTTCTAGAGCAGTGGTTCTCAACCTGTGGGTCCCCAGATGTTTTGGCCTTCAACTCCCAGAAATCCTAACAGCTGGTAAATTGGCTGGGATTTCTGGGAGTTGTAGGCCAACACACCTGGGGACCCACAGGTTGAGAACCACTGTTCTAGGGCAAGGCTTCTTAAATTATTCCATTTGACACCCCATTTGGCCTGAGAACTTATTATGTGATCCAAGTATATAATAACAATAATAATAATAATAATAATAATAATAATAATAATTTTTTAAAAACTTAATTTATACCCCACCACCATTTTACCAAGGGGACATGGGGCAGCTTACATGGGGCAGAGCCCGAACAACATAATCAGATAAAAACAACATACATACAATTTACAATATAACAAAATAAAAACAAAATGCAATATAAAACAGAGATATTATAATAATGTCAATCAACCATCAAGTACAATTCTGTCATCTACATGGGTGGAGGAACTGAAGCATCTATGCAAGAGTACAATAATGAGATAAAATGCATAGATAATAAAATAAGGACCTAATAAATACTGGATAATATTGTATAGGGTGAGCTATCTAGTGTTTGTCTCACCAAAGGCCAACCGAAACATCAAAGTCTTTAGTTGTTTCCTGAAGGACAATAGCGAGGGGGCTAACCTAATTTTCCTGGGCAGAGAGTTCCAGAGTTGAGGGGCCACAGCCCTCTCTCTTGTCCCCACCAGACGTAGTTGTGAGAAGGGTGGAAGCGAGAGAAGAGCCTCCCCGGAAGATCTCAGAGATCACGTAGGTTCATAGGGGATGACACGGTCACGAAGATAGGCAGGTCTATCATAAGTATAAAAACCAAACAGGCTGATTTTCCTTTTTATGAAGTACAGCTGAAGCATCTTCTGATGAATCCACTGTAAACACTGCACAACAGATTCATGTAAATGTCTAAAACAGCCACTTGGCGACGTTCAGGACCCCAACTAAGGGGACGCCATTTTTTGTTGGGACCCATAGTTTAGGAAGCAGTGTGCTAGAAGACCATAGATTCCCCATCACTAGTCTAAATGGAGGACAGGGAATGTCCTCTCCCTAATATACCAGTGAGACACCCTGCCAGTCTAAGTATATGGTGCTGGCCGCATTGGAGCATAAGGTCTTGGCATAAGCGCAGAATCATTAGTCCCCTGATTATAAAAAGCCAGATCCTTCGCCAGAGGCAGTAGGAGCAATCTGACACACCAGGGATATTTTTAGAAACACAGGTAATTATATATACATATACCAACTATCTGCTTTATCCTCATCTGCCATTAACTATAAATTTTAATGAGGAAGAGTGTGTGGGTACAACGGAGCAAAATATTTCAATCTATAATTTTCTCCCTTCCTCTGGGTTTATTAGATTATAGCCTTGTGGAAGAACTGGCTGTTCTCCTGACTTGTTGTCCTTGTTGGCAACCAGCTATACCTCGCTGAAGAACGTAGGTAGAGGATCCTCCCCCAAATCCTCTTGTGGATGCAAGTCGGGTTCAGATGAAATATGTATCCATAGCTGTGTTTCCGGCCATTTTAGAGCAAAAGTATTGGGGTGCAATGAATCACTGGAATGGAGAAGAACGCACCAACCAGAAGCATGGAGGATGGAGGCACAAGAAGATTGGGGTCTCTTTTTATTCTCTATTTGGAACAGAATGTTAAAGAAAGACCTGACTGCAAAACAAAGTTAATGCATGAAGCTTCCCAAAGCAAATTAACCCTCCTATCTTAGCAAAGGTGTACGACAAGCATCAATTTCATTGTGCTGCGTATGTTAATTATGCTCAGTGGTGTTGTTCTAATTCTAATGCAGGTTGAGTATCCGTTATCTGAAATGCTGTGAACCAGAAATGTTTTGTATTTTATCTAGTTTCATATTTTTGGAATATCGGCATTTGCATAAATGTACATAATGAGGTATCTTGGAAATGGGACCCAAGTCTAGACACAAAATTCATTGACCTTTCTTATACACTTTATGCATAGAAATAGAGGTAATTTTATGCAATTTGTTTCTTTTAAAAACATCATATGAAGTAAAGGGGCCATGGTGACACAATGAGTTAAACCCTTCTGCTGCTGGGCTGCTGATCTGAAGGTTGTCACTTCAAATCCACAGAATGGGGTGAGCTCCCACTGTTAGCCCTAGCTCCTGCCAACCTAGCAGTTCTAAAACATGCAAATGTGAGTAGATAAATAGATAGCGCTTCGGCGGGAAAAGGCAAAAAGACGCTCCAAGCAGTCCTGCCGGCCACACAAGCAGAAGGTGTCTACAGACAACACAGGCTCCTCATCTTGGAAACAGAGAAGAACATCTCCCTCCAGAGCCGGAAATGAAAGGAGAAGCCTTTGCCTTTGTCTGTGCATTTGTGTCTCATTGTATGTCATTGTAACAAGGCATTGAATGTTTGCCTGTGTTTGTTTATATGCTGTAATCCACTCTGAGTCCCCTCGGGGAGAAGGGCAGAAGATAAATAAATTGTTGTTGTTGTTGTTGTTTGCATACATTGAATCATCAAAAAGCAAAGGTGCCATTTCTCAGTCACTTATGTGGACAATTTTGTATGTGTATTTAGGGTTTTGGAATGCCAAGGAAGTACTGCTCAATCTGTATAGAGTATATATTGCCACAAGATTCAAACAAGAACACTTGAGAATGAAAAGAAAGCTCAGAAGTTGACTATAAGTTCAATGTCTAATAGAGCCATGCTAAAGGAAAAATATTCTGAATAAATGAAAAGCTCGTATGAATCTCAGAAATAGATGAATTAAGCATTAGAAGAGCATTTTGACCCTATCCTCAACCATCACTTTCTGCTAATAAGAATAATAATCTAATGTTCAACATGAATAGTCTATACCAAGCGTTTGCTTGGTAATTTTCCATTATGCCTTAATGACTGTTGTTTCATGGCTGGCTAATATATTTCCAGCATCTTCTTGTGATTTGCTATATGTTTTCTTCTGTTCCAAGGCAGATTTTCTAAATTTGCTATAAATGGTAAGGTGTGTGATTGCTTCAGTGGCAGTTTGCTCAGGTTCACTGCTGCCATCTGGACCAGTACTATGTTGTTAAATGAACAGCTGTCTTCAATTCACTAATGCCTTCATTTTGAATCCAAAACTAGCACGTATCCCCTTCAGCTACACACCTATCTCCAGAGCTTAGGAAAGTTCCTTATGGAAGGCAGATCAGCATGGTTATGATACGAGTGTTGAATGAAAAGTAATGCCTCTACCTTCATAACTCCGCAACAGATGGCAGTACTGATATGAGGCAGGTATTGGCTTGTTCAGTAGACTCTCCTCTGCAGTTCCACTTGGCAGGAAGCCTTAGCATTGAATGGTTGTTTTGTTAAAGTGCGAAGTATGGACCCCTGTGCAGACGGTCGGTCAATGTGACTTAACCAACGTGCAGTCATTGAATTCTTGACAGCAGAAGGTGTCACCCCAAAGGAGATTCACCAGATAATGCAAGCTGTTTATGGTGATTGTGTTGATGTGAGTACTGTGCGTTGTTGGGCAATTAAGTTTAAAGATGTTGAGGTGGGAACATCTGACTTGCATGACAAACAAAGAGTTGGGTGTCCTGTGACAGCAACCACCGAGTTTCACAAACAAAAGGTTGACAGATTGATTCAGGATGATCGTCATATTACTGAGAGAAATTTCAAGCATGATCGGCATTTCACAAGAACGTGTGGGTCACATTATTGCTTTGCTTGGCTATCGGAAGATCTGTGCACAATGGGTACTATGAGATGCTGGTTGTGGAAACAGAGTGTCGACTTCTTCTGTGATGGCTTCAGAAAACTTGTTCATCGTTGGCAGAATCCAATTGTTTGGTGATTATGTGGGAAAGTGTATAGCGGTAGTTAAAGAGCACATTCTAAGGATTATTTCTGCGTTTGATTTATTAAAATACAGTAGAGTCTCGCTTATCCAACGTAAACGGGCTGACAGAATGTTGGATAAGTGAATATGT
Source organism: Anolis carolinensis (assembly GCF_035594765.1). Taxonomy (NCBI): domain Eukaryota; kingdom Metazoa; phylum Chordata; class Lepidosauria; order Squamata; family Anolidae; genus Anolis; species Anolis carolinensis. Next base: position 9,713,585 of record NC_085844.1, on the reverse strand, counting down.
TGGATAATAAGGAGAGATTAAGGAAAAGCCTATTAAACATCAAATTAGGTTATGATTTTACAAATTAAGCACCAAAACGTCAGTTACAATAAATTTTACAGAAAAAGTAGTTCAATACACAGTAATGCTATGTAGTAATTACTGTATTTACGAATTCAGCACCAAAATATCATGATGTATTGAAAACATTGACTATAAAAATACATTGGATAATCCATAATGTTGGATAAGCGAGTGTTGGATAAGTGAGACTCTACTGTATTCCCATCCAAATCCAAGTAACGAAGGTGGAGGCATCACTTTTCATTCAACCCTCGTATTCTGAAGATTGTGTTCCTTAGCAGGTTTCTATGGCTGAACAGGGATTTAGACCCTGTCTCCAGACTCTTGGTTCAATGTTCAAACTACTAACAGCCTCCTTGTCAGTAGGACAATTCATAATTCAACTATTAAGAAGCTCTACACACACATCCTACTATAGTATAGATGTCTTCAGGGTATAAACCAAGGGCCCTCCATGATCATTTACCCAGCCCCCACCATATACTTTAGATTTAGGGTTACCCTAAGTGTGAAACATCTTGAAGGCACACAACAACAACAATCCTAATTAACTTGACTATCTCAACAGACAAAAACAAGCTCACACTTCACATTGAAATATGTCTGGTTAAAATTGTTCTTCCTTTTCAATATTGCATTGTTATTTCATGCTTTTTGCACTGCAAAATAAATATGAAGATGTATGCATTGGAATTTGTTCATGCTTTTTTCAAACTATAATCCAGCCTCCCAACAGTCTAAGGGACTATGAACCAGCCCTCTGCTTTAAAAGTTTGAGAACCATTGCAAGTTGAAACACATACTTGTGAAAGGAACATCTAACCATGGAGAGGAATCTATTCCATGGTTACAGCCAAGGAAATAATAGACTCCTTAAAGGCCAGATGGGGAAGGTCTAAAATAAGCACTATATCCCGACAAGAGACTTTGTTGATAGCACTGGTGGGGAATTTTCATGCATGGAGAGATCAATGAGAATAAATGCAGCACAGACAAAAGGCACCATGTTCAGACCACCTGGGGGTAGACAAATTGAGCCTCATTTTCTGCTTCCACATAAGTGGTAGCTTCTGATCTCCAAAAGCTTAGTGGCTCAGCTTTCAACGTACAGAAAAAATACTTTTTTAAGCATTAATAATCCCGCCACCATCTCCCCTACAAGACTCCAAACAGCTTACACACAATAATAGAGCAGACAATAAGCAAAATCATTACATAACATCAGAAACAAGATAAATCAATAAACAATACTCATCAATAAAAACAACTAATCAATATAAGAACACTAACATATCAAATTAACACAAAACCATCCTTCATAAAGTGCAAATGCACAATGATTATGTTAAGCATTATCCAGGTTACAGCCACTGTCTCTTCTCCAGTGCAACTCAGATGCAAGCAAGTCATTTATCAGTGCTAGCATTAAATTTCAGATTTATTCTTTTGCCTCTACAAAGTGTGTGATGGAAGTATGCATCCTTGTTTTAGAAACCAATTCTGTTCTGTAGTGTTATTTTTAGATTCTTGCTTTCTTAAGCAAGATTTTGAAAGAACTATTGGTTATGTTTGCAACTGCATTGGAGACATAATTTTTCAGAAACACACATCAAGACAGCAAAAAACTGTATGTAGGATGAGGCTTCTTTATTAAAGACCTGTCACTAGCGCCTGAATTATTTTTAATTAAACAAAATAGAGACAAAAAGACAGCAGACAGCTGGGAGCCCATTTCAGCCTGTTTCCTGCAAATTGATACCACCCTAGTAGATTACACTGTGAAACAAAATTTGAAAAAGAAAATCTGTTCCTATTTTGAAAGTGTTATTTCCTGCTTTAATTGGGTGGTACTTACTTTGAAAATAGTAGTTATACTCCAGAAACTTCGTTTTTGTGGCTGCCACAAACTATGCCACAAACTGGTTTAGCACAGCAAGTTAAACCACCTGCTGCAATAAATCTTATCAATTGAAAGGTTGATAGTTCGAAGCCCAGCTTCTGCCTACCTAGCAATTCAAAAGCAAAATGTGAGTAGATAAATAGATATCACTTAAAAGCAGGGAGGTATTATAGCACCCATAAGGAAATGCCAGGAAAAATGCTGGCAATTTGATCAAGTAGGAAGTTTACAAACAAAAACCTCTTTGGCATGGCCAGAACCGAAAACAAGCCTCCAAGATAACAAAGATGGGAAAAGCCTATATATACCTCTATCTATGCACAATTGCCTGTCTGGAGAGTGTATAAGTGGCATTGAATGTTTGCCACATGTGTATGTTCTGTGATCTGCTCTGAGTTCCCTTTGGGGCGAGAAGGACGGAATTTAAATACTGTAAATAAATAAATAAATATGTTGAATTGGTTGAGACTCAATGTGATATTCATTGAACAACTATAGCACAATGTGCTGCAGGATGTCCCTCCTGTAAAGACAAAAAAATGCAGTTTAATAAACCTTTTCCATGTTTTTTATGATGGAACCAATTAGGAAATGGCATTTACAGCCCAGGAACAAAAATCAGGTTACATAGTGTTATGGGCAAGTCTCTATGTCTTCAAAAGTTTCAATGGGGAGTTTGGGAAATATTTCATTTTGTGCCATGGAACAAGAGAAAGGACACAGAACCAATAAGTGGTAAAGAAAACCTACACTTTCCTTGTTACCTTTCTGTAGGCTAGTGAAAACAATTTTGTTTCTGCAGAACCAGTGGCCTCTTACTTAGGCGATCCCTCGTCGTTCGAGGACGATGGTCTTCCAACCTTGGTATCTTGGGCGTGTGTTCTTAGGTGACTGAAGAGACCGATTCTTGACCCGCATATTCTCCCGCAGTGAGGACATCGGTTTCCAGGTGGAAGGCGGTCCCGGTCGGGGTTAGCTTGACGCTCCTTCCTCTTGGCACTAGACCTAGAGTCACCCTTGCATTAACTCATGGTGTTACTCCCATCAGCCTCCTTCTATCAAACCAGAATATTGTATCTAAAATACCATCTAGTCTGACCCCTGCCATGCAGGAGTAAACAATTAAAGCACTCCCAATGGATTGCCATCCAGCCTCTATTTAAAAACCTTCAAAGAAGGAGACTCTGTATTCCACTGTAGAACAGTTTTAATCGTTTTTATATCTATTTAAGTAGCTGTAGCTGGCACAGATCTTGCATCAGAAAATATAGCTATAGAGATGATGCTTTGTCTCCTGATGCCACTCTTGAAAACCTACCTTTCCACCAGCATGGCTCCCTCATTCCTTCACATAAGTAGCGATTCCCTGTAGCTAGATATGCCATGACAAGCTCCTGCAGCGGTCCTATCATCTACATACTCTCTGGCAATGCAGAGAGGAGTATGTCAGAAACTGCTGAAAAAGTAGGTATCGGGTAGACTTTCAGCTACATGTACAGTGATACTAAAAGGAATTACAATGGCAAGTCATAAGTCAAACTTGTAATTCCATAATTACTGAATGGAATGCCAACTTCTGTTTTAATGTTTGTGTCCAAGAGCTGAAGAAGAGTTGGGATAAAAGCAATCATCACATCATTATCATCCTCACTTCCATTTTTAAAGCTTGTAGATATCTTTCTATTTCTATTTTCCTGGCTTGTGATATTCACAGAGTTCTTTCTAGAGCTAGCAGGACATACAAATAATATAGAAATGATCTGTGTTTCAGTGCCTCTCTTAAATAGAAATTCCTTTTTTATGTTATAACTTCCACAGGTGGTTCGTAAGACTCTGGAATAAGTCTGATAGATCTGTGTTAAGAACAGACTGGCCAACAGAAGATATATCTGCCTCCCTGGTTCATAAAATTAAGTTGATCAATAGAACATGGGTTTATCATGAGTACAGTAAGTGTATATTAGGCTTGTGCACTGATTTGGACTGGTCAATTCCCTCCAGTCTATCGGGCTTCTTTGGTTCTATCTCATGGCCATAATGGCAAGGGCCGAGCCATTAAATTTTCTCGTCCATGACAGGACCACATGGCAGCCAATCACAGCTCCTCCTCCCCTATTCGGCAACACGCTGGACACGAAGAGGCTGCCACATGCTGCTCGCACAGGGTTTCCCTGTACGTCCTGCCTGTTGGGCCAATCGGAATAGAAGAGCACCATTGTGTGTTATGTCTGAAAATGGCTATCAGGCTACCTACCTGTTTTCGGGAGGCATGTAAAAATGGATACGGGGTCTACCAGAATCCGGCAAGCAGAAACGGATTGTGGTTCAGCCAAAATGCACAAGCCTAGTATATATTCGTGTAGGCTTGTGCTATATCAACTCACTTGTTTTAGATTTAGTTTTAGATTTAGTTTTATAAGATGTAGTAGTTTTAGTGTTATATACTATGAAAATCTGTTCTCTTTGTATTGTCTTTGTTTTTTCTTATTTTTTTCCTGACATCTGAATAAAGGTTAGTAACAATAACAAAGAAAGAAACAATGAGGGCATCTATCTGTCTGTCCATCTCACTATTTCTGCCCTCTTCTCCCCAGGCTCAAATAATGAATTTCAATCCTAGACCTGCTTGGTAAATTATCTATTTTTTCCCATGGTGGTGGAAACAAAGTGATGCCTTTTGCTTAATGGATAATTTTATGGCTGCTAATAACATTTGTAGCTAAGATAATGAGAAGGATAATCAAATCCCATGCTCCAGGGCATATGCCAATAGCCGCAGGACAATGTAGACAAGAAATCACAGCTCTCACTGTGTTCGGTGACTGAGGTCCTCTGGAACAGCCATGTGCCTTTGAAGTTTAACATGTGTCAGGCAACAAGCTCACCCAAAAGCCCACCTCTGGAAGCCTTGTGCTGAGAGTCAAACTCAGACATTCTTTGTACCTTTGGCACTTTACCTGGGGATTTTATCTAATTGCACATTGGTCCTTTACTGTGTTTCTTGGCTTTTCATCAACCCTGTAAACTGAATATAACCCTGGAAACTGAATAACCTCAAAGTGAAATTTTGTTAGAACCATGTTTCTTTCTATGATTCTATGAACCTAAATCTCCTGAATTATGGTCACTCATTTATGACTGTGAGATCCACAAAGTATCAGTTTTCAACCTATAAGCTAGGAACTATTGGCACACTTGTACACCAAGAACATTTCCATCTACTAGAAGAATATGCTTATGGTTATTACAGCTTCAAAGGGTTACTTTTTTGGCCTATGATTCCCAGAATCCACCAAATCAGCATGGTCATTGCCCATGCTGGTTGCTTATTTTGAAAATTGGAAGCCAAAAGAATAATATTTGCAAGCTCTGAGCATTATCAAAATCTGTGACACCATGAAGATTTACATGAGAAAGTGAAAACAGAAAGCCACCCTGAGTCCCCTCCAGGGGTGAGAAAGGCAGGATATAAATGGCCTAAATCAGTGGTTCTCAACCTGCCTAATGCCGCGACCCCTGAATACAGTTCCTCATGTTGTGGTGACCCCCAAACATAACATGATTTTTGTTGCTACTTCATAACTGTAATTTTGCTGTTGTTATGAATTGTTATGTAAATATCTGGTATGTAGGATGTGTTTTCATTCACTGGACCAAATTTGGTACAAATACCTGCTACGCCCAAATTTGAATACTGGTGGAGTTTGTGGAAAATAGACCTTGACATTTGGGAGTTGTAGTTGCTGGGATTTATAGTTCACCTACAATTAAAGAGCCCCTTGAACCCCACCAATGATAGAATTAGGCCAAGCTTCCCATACAGAACCTCCATGACCAACAAAAAATACTGGAGGGATTTGGGAGGAATTGACAGTGATTTAGGAGAGATGTAGTTCACCTATATCTGGAGAGCACTGTGAACCTAAATGATGATGGATCTAGACCAAATGTGGCGCAAATACCTGATACACCAAAATTTGAATACTAGTGGGGTTGGGGGTATTGATTTTGTCATTTGGGAGTTATAGTTGTTGGGATTTAGAGTTAACATGGTACAATCAAAGAGCACTCTGAAACCAGTCCACAATGGATCTACACCAAACTTGGTACACTACCTACATGACCAACATTGAATACCCAAATGGTGGGGTTGAGGGGGCTGTTTTTGAATTCTGGGAGATGTAGCTCACCAGCACTCAGAAAGCAGTCTGTACCAAATTGGTGATGGAACTAGTAAACTTGCCACACTTTGGCAACCCCCTGAAACCCCCCTCGCGACCCCCCCAGGGTTCCCGACCTCCAAGTTGAGAAACACTGGCCTAAATAAATGATAATAAATAAAAGTGAGAGAAACTTATGCTACAATATTAAGGTTACAACTTCAGTTTTGGGAGGGAAGAGAAAGGATAAGTGAGAGCAAAACAATTGAAGCAAAGGTGATATATTTCTGGTTTTGTTTTTGTTGCAGTGAAGAGTTTTACACAGGGAACATGTTTACCTGGCACAAACAACCAGAGCAAACCTTATAATTTTTCCCCAATATAATGAGAAACTGAACCATTTCCTAGAGGTCTGTTGAATCAAACCCAGAACAGAATAATGAAAAAGTCAAGTTATTGGTTCAGGAGAAAGACTTGGTGGAAGAACAAAACATTAAATGTGATACACGCACTAGGTTCTCCAGAATCAGAATGAACACATGAAATAATACCAGTGTCTAGGAAGAGTATTTCACATTTATCATTCAGGCCTCTGTACTTGCCTTAGGGTACATCTTCACTGTAGAATTAATACAGTTTGACACTTTAACTTGCCTTGCTTAATGCGATGGAATCAGACGAATTGTCACCTGACAAAGTCACTAGCCTTCTATGCCAAAGGGTGCTAGTGCCTCAGAAACTACAAATCCCAGGATTCCACAGCACTGAGCCATAGCAGTTAAAGTGGCATTGAACTATATTAATTCTATAGTTGTTATCAAAAAACCATTAGACCACAAAGAAGATCACAAAACTCCCGGCCATGGAAAGGTCTTGATAGCCAAGTCCAAGGCAACTTTTCACCCAGAAATGTAGTTTAGGCTAACCTCCACATATGACTCTTAGCCTGGACATACAAGTTTCATAAGCACACATACACTCACCAAGGGGGAACATAGGAAAGCCTCATCACCCCTTCAGGCATTAGGCATAATCCCCTAACAATGCTTCTGCAAACCTAACAATGGAGACAAACTAAAGGTCATACAAGTTGCCCAACGCCCTGTCTCTGTCCTTGTCCTGGGGACCCTTTCAAATCATGCCAACACTACAAGACTGAGCAATGCCAATTTATTAAAGTTCCCATCAGACCCAAGAGCCAGTGACCAGCAGTAAACAGCGTGTCTCATCCAATCACGTGTGGATTCTAGCCAGTTCCAGGCCGAGCCAATCAGCACACATAGTGGCAAAGGTCATTTGTTTTGAACTGCTATCAAAGTCCTGTACATATTTCTGTAGGTTTTCTTTGCAGCATGTCAATTTGGAGAGAGTAGACTCTGCTGACATCGACTTTGGCTAAAGCAAATACAGCCTCTGTTCTTTTGCTTTCAACCCATTCATATCTCATTCGGTCTTGAAGCTGTGCACACCGGGACGCAAACCCACAATTTTAGTGGAGCTGAACTCACATATCATAGTGTGTAGAGGCACCCTTAGAGAAAAATGCAAGACAAGAGGGGCAGAAGTATAATAGGCCTTGAAATGTACTTGTTTCAGCTTGTTAATTAAATCAGGTTTATAACATAAGTTGAAACAAACATAACATTAACTTCACCAAACCATAATAACATTTTTGTGATTAATGTCTTTCCTTCTTTCCCTCTTTAAAACTCATGTTCCGTCCCCCAGGACGATGGTTTGCCTTACCTATTGGTCGTTTGTTTGTTTTCCCTCCTTTACATTTTGTTTGAGCCTCTGGCTGCAAAAGCCTAGGAAAAGTGGCTTGGAATCTGCAAGAGCTGGCTGCAGTTTTCTTTGCAGTGATTGGTCAAAGAGTGCAACATCTTAGGACCGCCCTTTTTACCAGGGTCTAGTCTCCATTTTAGAGTTTCATTCTGGCTATAGTCTTCCAACGTGCTGGAGCTGTGCAAGGCTAACTGGGACAAATCATCCTCAAAACCAGGCCAATCTAAGCCTATCCAAATTAGATAAGTATTGAATTATATTGATCTGGAATAGGAAATCTAGTTAGAGGAGCAGGGTTATTCTGTCGCTTCTAGAACTAATCTTTGCTGTAAAGATAGGGAAGGAAAGAGTTTCTCCTTCTAATATAGGCAGCGTGATTAGGGTATAGTGGTTTTATAATCACCTTTGCTTTCTGGAACCAGGGATAATTCTGTACCTAAAACCTATAGAAATTTGTTTCATTTTCTGCAACTTTAAGATCTGTGCCAGGTTTACAACCTTGTATGAATAAACATCCTTTTTGAAGTTATCCAGACTCAGTCGTTCAATATCTATAGGACAGCTTATAGGGATTTGCAGTTCGCCCGGATAAAGGACAGCACGTTTCAGTTTTATAGTTTTTTATTGTCCGGCGGACGGCACAGTTTTGAGGTAGATCAGCGGTTTTTCCGCTTGAGCTAGCTTGCACGGCTTATAGTTTTTTATAGTTTAGGAAGTTTAGTTTAGGCCGCGGCTTTTCCGCCTGAGCTCAGTCTGCATACCTAAAGACTCTACCAGCGTCTGAGGCAGTGGAGCCCGCTCTCAGACCTGAAGGAGTCAAATAGTGGGGCTCTAGTTCCTTGCTATTTGGCTCGCGTGTGCGCACGTGGCCCAGTGGCTTTCTGGGTTTGCACAGGCTGTGCAGTTCCCAGCAACGTCCAGGGCTCCCTCGGCGGTAGACCTCGAGCCGCGGAGCACCAGCGACAGTTCTTTGGCTGGCTCTGAGGCGTGAAGCCCACCAGAACCAGGCTAGAACCTGGACAGGCCTGGCAACGCTGCTGCGAGTTCGGCCGGAGCACTCGGCCGGCTTCGACCTGCCTCATCGTCCTGCGGTGGTGACCTGCCTCATCGTCCTGCGGTGGTGACCTGCCTCATCGCCTGGCGGTGGTGACCTGCCTCATCGTCCTGCGGTGGTGACCTGCCTCATCGTCCTGCGGTGGTGACCTGCCTCATCGTCCTGCGGTGGTGACCTGCTTCATCGTCCTGCGGTGGTGACCTCCCTTCACAGCGGGGAGGAGGCGTCTTTTCTCTCCTCCTTTCCAAAGCCAGCCTCGGTGCTCCTTCGGCGGCAGGCCTCGAGCCGCAGAGCACGAGGTGCTTGAAAATTTGGCGAAGTCGCCATTTTGGCAGTTTACGTCACTCGGGCAAGGGAGGTATCAAGTGGCAAGTTGCTGTCAGTTGGCATTTTGCAGCTTGCCCACTAAAATCTGGCACCAAAGGTCACAATCTTTGTAAAGTATAGTTACTTAGTGATATATATTGCTATGGTTAAGTGTTGTGCATTGTATTATATATTGCATTTGCTTTTATTGTAAATTTACTTGCTGGTATGTTGTATTTGCTTTTGTTGTAAATTTACTTGCTATTAAGAATACATAATGTCTATGCAATTTCAAGATGATACAGATGGTATACCTCCTTCTGAGGCTGAAAGTAGGAATGAAAGGCCCCAAAGGATAAAGCACCCTTCAGCCAAGATGCTAGCCCATCTAATAGATGAAAAGGAGCTCCTCCATGTGAGGTTAGGTTCGGCATGGGAGCGAATTGTAACATTGATGGACAGAATTGAGAGCTTGGGTATTACAAGGGTGCCATCCATATTACAGACCGACCTTGAAGAGACCTTCGGTCTCTGGAAGGGTTTGGTGTCTAAGATAGTCCAGGTCCTCGAGCGCATTAACGCCAAGGATTCAGAGTTAGAAATAGTGAGTGTCTTAGCTGACACTAATGAGAAAGAAAATAAGGTGAGGGCAATTCTAGATGCCTTGGAATTTAGTTCTCCACCTGTTAATCTAAGGTCTGAGCCAAAAGGAAATCAGTCTTCCTTATGCAGCCATGAGACCAATCTTTTAAAATCACCTGCTGTGGCACTTAGTCTTAAGTCCAACCGCTCTAGCCAGGTATCTAAACTAAGGGAGTGTGCATCATCTAAACATAGCCACTCTAGCAAGTCTTCTGCTGCTGGGAGTGCCATCTCTTCCCTAGCTGCCTTGCACATTAAGGAGGCTGCACGTCTGGAGCTAAAGAGCAAGGTAGCGGGGGCGGAGGCTGATGCTAAGGCAGCTGATCTCACCCTTCCCTTTAAAGAAGAAGAGCAACGACTGCAAAGCAAAATGCAAATAGAACAGGCCCAAAGGCAATGTGAAATAGAAATGCTTAGAATAAAGATGGATGCCGCAGCCAAAAGGGTAAGGGCTGAGACTTTGGCCAAAGCCCTAATTGAGCCACTCACAGAAGAAAATGTAAGCCAGTTACCAATACAGGATCCTTCTGCCAAAGTGTTTGCGCACCTTGGCAGCATGAACGGCCAGTTTTCGGATGAGGAACAGGGAGACTTCTCTCCTTACCCAGAGCAGGGCCCCAAAGTCACTTTTGAGTTTCCTGCAGAGCAGAGCGTCATAGCGGGGAGCTCACCCTTGCCCGAGCTACCTGTGCCTCCTGCTAAATCCCTAGGTCAGTCAATCAGGGCCTCAAGGCCAAGTGCTAGTTGGCCCTTACAGACAGCTGCACAGGGAGCCACCGATTCGTCAGTGGTCGATGTCATCCCTCCAAGAGGCCAAAGGTTGACGCAAGGTGCACGGTGGGAGTCCACTCCACAACAGCAAACTCCTCAATTGTTCCCTTCGACGCCAGAGTCCCAGCTTGTCTCCATCATCAGAAGCCCCAGAAGAGATCTTAAGGACAAGGGTGTCGAAAAGTTTTCGGACAAGCCTGAGGAATTTCTTCTCTGGAAGGCCACCTTCCAGAGAGCAATCAGAGACTTAAAGTTATTGCCTGAGGAAGAACTGACTCTTCTGGCTGCATGGTTGGGCCCAGCCTCATCCTCACAAGTTAAGAAGATCTACGCAGCCCACGTAGCCGATCCCGACAAAGCCCTGGAAAAGGCCTGGGCCAGGTTGCAGCAGAGGTATGGGGCCAGCACAGAGATTGAAGCATCTCTTATGGACAAGCTCCAAAGGTTCCCAGCTTTGAAACTCAAAGACTTCAAACTCTTGTGGGACCTCAGCGATCTCCTTACGGAATTAGAGTCGGCCAAGGAGAATCCAGAACTGCCCGGTTTGAAGTGCCTCGATCAGCACCTGTCCCAGAGGCAGATCTTGATCAAGCTGCCCTTCACTTTGCAAGAACGCTGGGGACAGGAGGTCTTCAACTACAAGGAGGCCCACTCCCAGGCATACCCTCCATTTTCTCATTTGGTCCAGTTCATCACCAGGGCGGCCAGAGAAAGGAATGATCCGCAGACGGGCCTCCCCACCTTATACCAAGGGACCCATCCAGGGAAGGCATCTGAAGTGGACAAGAAACCACCTAGAGAGGCCAATAGACCTGTCAGCGTAAAGGCAGTCGAAACTCAACACAAGACTGATGAACCCAGGTCGGAGGTAAAAGAGTTGCTTTGCCCTATCCACCAAAAGCCTCACAGCTTGGCCAACTGCAGGGAGTTTAGTAGAAAGTCATACAAAGAAAGGCAACAGCTAGTTCAAAAGCAGGGAATCTGCTTTAGATGCTGTGGAGCAACTCCACACTTTGCGTCCAACTGCAAAGAAAACGTCAAGTGTGAGAAATGCAACAGCCTCAAGCATTGCACCGCAATGCACAACTCCAGTGTCATCTCCCACCCCAAAGGGAACGTTTCACCAAAAGAAAAGTCAGCAGTCGAAGACACCGACAAGCCAGTCGTACCAGAGATGCAGGTGGAGGTTTCAGCAGTCGCCTGTACAGAGCTGTGTTCTGACTCGCACCAGTACAGAGTTTGTCATCCTATCTGCCTAGCGGATGTATATCCAGCCAAGAGCCCTTGGCTTAGAAAGAGACTCTATGTGGCCCTGGATTCACAGAGCGACGCCTCCCTGGCTACTCCAGAGTTCTTCCGCATGTTTGACCTTAAAACCAAGATGGTTGACTACACTATGACTACGTGTGCAGGAAAAAAGAAGTTGCAGGGTCGCATAGCATCTGGCTTTGTTGTCTCCTCTTGCGACCAGAAGAGGCAGTTCAAGTTGCCAGACCTGATTGAGTGTTCCTCCATCCCTCGGAACAAAAAACAAATTGTAACTAGAGAAGTTGTGGAGGCTCATCCACATTTGCGACGATTAAAGAATGCCATACCTGCTTTCCGTCCAGATGTGGACATTGCCCTTCTGCTTGGTGCGGACTGTCCGAACTTGTTCTATGTGAACGACCAAGTTAAGGGACCTCCAGGGGCGCCCATTGCTCAGCTGCTACCACTAGGCTGGACAGTCATAGGCCCAGTGTGCATAAACAAGATGCACCCACCATCATCGTTGGACTCCAATCAAGCACAGGTGCTTAAAGGTGGACGTCCTACACTTGTGCGCAGTTGCCTAAGTCATATCTCGGTCTACTGCCAAGCAATAACTCCAGAGTATTCCTCCATCTTCAAAGTCTCTGAGAGAGACGAAGCCATAGCGCTCTCGAAAGATGAGCAAAGGTTTTCGGACATTATGAATGCTCAAGTCTCACGAAGTGCAGAGGTGAAAGCCTGCAAATCAACCACAGAAATCAAGATGGGCCAAAGATCTTGTCTGGAACGACACCATTTTGAACGTTTTTCGGAATGGCACAGTCTTCTTAGAGCAGTTGCTAGGCTTATACATCGCTTAGTCTGCAAAGATAGTCAGCCTTTGCAAGTTCAGGACATGTTGAAGGCTAAGGGAGTAATATTCAGGTCAGTTCAGAGGCATGAGTTTAGTTTAGAAATAGCCAGGTTAGAACAAGGGCTTGACACCCCCAGCCGGAGTTTCTTGCGTGAGTTAAACCCATTTCTAGACAAGGAGGGCATTTTAAGAGTGGGAGGGAGGTTAGCTAAGGCTAAACTCAAAGTGTGTACAAAGAACCCCATCATTGTACCCCCCAATAGCCATATTGCTTTGTTGTTGGTTCGTCACTACCATGAGAAAATCCATCATCAGGGTAGAACTCTAACTGAGGCAGCCCTTAGAAATGAAGGTCTGTGGGTAGTTAATGCCAAAAGGTTGGTCAACAGTTGTATTTTTAAGTGTGTCAAATGTCGGCGACTCAGACGTAACTGTCAAAGTCAGTTAATGGCAGAACTACCTCAGGATAGGACTTTGACAGACCCACCCTTTTCCCATGTGGGAATCGATGTGTTTGGTCCTTGGGAAATTGTTACCAGAAAAACCAGGGGTGGTGTTGTAAATAATAAAAGATGGGCGGTTTTGTTTACTTGTTTGTCAAAACGAACTGTCTATATTGAGGATGTAGAGGGAATGGACACTTCATCATTTTTAAATGCATTGAAAAGGTTCATAGCCCTCAGAGGGCCAATTAAGTCAATTCGATCGGACTGTGGCACCAATTTTGCATGTACAGACCTTAGCCAACCACTTCTGGAAGAGGTGGAAGGCCGAATACTTAAGCCAGCTTCCAACCAGAAGACTCTGGCAAACCCCAGAGGACAATTTCAAGGTGGGAAACCTTGTGTTGCTAAAGGACAAAGACTTGCCCCGCTATGCCTGGCCTATGGGCATTACACTAAAGACCTTTCCTTGCCCGGACGGTAAGGTCAGGAAAGTTCAATTAAAGACGTGCAACAGAGGCAAAGTGTCCATTTTGGACAGACCAATTAGTGACCTCGTGTTGCTTATTGGAGATGTTTAAAGTTCTAGTGTTTGTATTGTTGTGTATACAAAGGTGTTTGTATGTTTTTGATTGGTAAATTCCCACATCCTGGGAATTTAGCGGGGAGTGTTCCGTCCCCCAGGACGATGGTTTGCCTTACCTATTGGTCGTTTGTTTGTTTTCCCTCCTTTACATTTTGTTTGAGCCTCTGGCTGCAAAAGCCTAGGAAAAGTGGCTTGGAATCTGCAAGAGCTGGCTGCAGTTTTCTTTGCAGTGATTGGTCAAAGAGTGCAACATCTTAGGACCGCCCTTTTTACCAGGGTCTAGTCTCCATTTTAGAGTTTCATTCTGGCTATAGTCTTCCAACGTGCTGGAGCTGTGCAAGGCTAACTGGGACAAATCATCCTCAAAACCAGGCCAATCTAAGCCTATCCAAATTAGATAAGTATTGAATTATATTGATCTGGAATAGGAAATCTAGTTAGAGGAGCAGGGTTATTCTGTCGCTTCTAGAACTAATCTTTGCTGTAAAGATAGGGAAGGAAAGAGTTTCTCCTTCTAATATAGGCAGCGTGATTAGGGTATAGTGGTTTTATAATCACCTTTGCTTTCTGGAACCAGGGATAATTCTGTACCTAAAACCTATAGAAATTTGTTTCATTTTCTGCAACTTTAAGATCTGTGCCAGGTTTACAACCTTGTATGAATAAACATCCTTTTTGAAGTTATCCAGACTCAGTCGTTCAATATCTATAGGACAGCTTATAGGGATTTGCAGTTCTCCCGGATAAAGGACAGCACGTTTCAGTTTTATAGTTTTTTATTGTCCGGCGGACGGCACAACTCATTCAGTTCCTTCATCACCCATTACACGTATCTAAGATTACACATTTAAAATTAAGCAGTACAAATAAAAATATATTTATTAGTTAAGTGCACAGAGTTTATTTTTCCACTTCATGCCTACTTCTCTGTGTTTATTGCTGACACCTGGCTGCAACAGTTTTAGATTATTAGCTTGCTTAGTATCCCACTGTGCAAATGATCATTATAAATAGCGTGCCTTATCGCTGCTTTTTCTACATGAAAGAGAAATGAACCAGTTGCTTAGGAGTCATTTGGCTTCTTGCCAAGGAAAGCAGACACCCCCAAAAGAATTGCACTCAAAAGACCCCATGAAACCCAAAACATTAAGGGCTCTCAAACACAGTTTGGGTTGGTAAAGGGTTTATATGTCCTGCGGCATTCTCTTGCCAGTTGATTTTACTTTTTTATAGGTCTGAACACTATTTAAATTGACTGTTTATGAACTGTAACAAGGGCTTATTTTTTAAGTAGGGCAAACAATTTGAGCACCGTCAAAAATCTGAAAAATCATGCTAGGACTTATTTTCGGGATAGGTCTTATTTTAGGGAAAACAGAATATTATCCATGGAATGCTTATCTTCAGTAACTTCATTGACAGAAAATGAAATATTCAGAATCTTCAGAATATTCAGAATATTCAGAGTCATAGAGTTAGAAGAGACCCTCAGGACCATCCAGTCTAGCCTCCTTCCATGCAGAAAGACACAATCCAAGTCTTCCCAGCAGATAGCCATCCAGCCTCTGCTTTAATAACCTCCAGAGAAGGAGACTCCAGCACACTCCGAGTCAATGAATCCTCAAGTCAAATAGCTCTTTCATTTAATAAGTTCTTCCCAATGTTTCAGTGTAATCTCTTTTCCTGTAATTTGGATCCACAGCTCCATGTTCTAGTCTCTTGAGCAAAAGAAAACAAGCTAGATCTATCTTCAACATGGCATCCTTCCAAATATTTAAACGTGGCTATCCTGTCCCCTCTAAACTTTCTCCCTAAGAAGATGCTCCTCATAAGTCTTGGCTTCTAGACCTTTTACTATTATGGTTGTTTTTTTCTGGACATATTCCAGCTTATTAATATCTCGCATTATCTATAATGTGAAGGCACTGGCATCACCTTCCCTAATGGTAGAACCAGCCCTGATTGAAATCCCATTTCATGGCTTCAATCTCACCTACATCTACACTCAGCTTCCCATGTCCTCCTTACCCAATTGGCGCAATTTTTCATTGCTGGGAAGCACAACCCACCAGTTATGTATTCTGCCCTAGATTCATAGCCTCCTCCAGCCTCGCAAATCTTACACTTCACAGCCACCCAATTGCTTTTCATGTCTGTTATAATTCATGTTGTGAGAAAATTGTGAGCTGAGAGATGCAACACAGAAAAGAAGAATGCATTTTCTTCCCCAGTGCCAAATCACTAACAAACATGAATGGTTGTCTTGTCTGTATGTTTTTGAATTTGTTTTTGTGAATTAGCCATCCACTGTGGGCTCCACGTGCTGACCTTACAGTAACTGATTTGATAACAAATACAAATGAAGGAACTGCAACATGGAAAGTGTGATGTAAATGAGCAACCCTCGTCTTACTAATGGTTTCTAAGGAACACTGAAAAATAACTGTCATCTGATATTGGGTCACATAAGCAACAATATGTGTCTGGCCACATGCTATAGCCCAATCCCCTCACCTCCCCAGCAATCCTGCAGTTGTTTTTGGGGGAAACTATTTCAGGATTCCTGCCACCAGAAGAGCTGTAATGGAAATCTCCATGCATAATCATGTAGGATCCTGTCTAAAATACTTAATATGTCCAGATGACAACACACTACTTCCAGAAAATAACAAAGAATTGGAATAGAAGCATCTGGCTATCTCCCTGAAACCAGGTGCAAAACTATTACAGCAGCGCCTAGACATCTGGAAGATCCCAGCAGATCTCAGTGGATGATGTAGACCCTTTGCTTCTGGATATGGGAACATACTCAAACATTTCTCCAATCTTGTCCAACCCTATAATGATAGGGGAGCTCCAGAGGTTTTGTGGTAAGTCCAAGGAGGAGCGTATTTTAGAAATATGTTTTAATGTGTGTATTTTGTAGAATGTTTTTAGATGTTTGTGTGTTTTTAGCAATGTTGAAGCCCTCCAGTGGTGCAGTGGGTTAACTTACTTACTTAGGCGATCCCTCGTAGTTCAAGGATGATGGTCCTCCATCTTCGCTATCTTGGGGATGAATCCGTAGATGGCTGAAGAGACCTATTCTTGATCTGCATGTTCTCCCGCAGTGAGGACATCGGTTTCCAGGTGGAAGGCGGTCCCGGCCAGGGTTGGCTTGACTGGCCTTCCTCTTGGCACATTTCTCCTTTAAGCCCTTTATTCATGCCTCTTCGAACTCCGCAGCACTGCTGGTCACAGCTGACCTCCAGTTAGAGCGCTCAAGGGCCAGCGCTTCCCAGTTCTCAGTGTCTATGCCACAGTTTTTAAGGTTGGCTTTAAGCCCATCTTTAAATCTCGTTTCCTGCCCACCAACATTCCGTTTCCCATTCTTGAG
Source organism: Anolis carolinensis (assembly GCF_035594765.1). Classification (NCBI taxonomy): domain Eukaryota; kingdom Metazoa; phylum Chordata; class Lepidosauria; order Squamata; family Anolidae; genus Anolis; species Anolis carolinensis. The sequence continues at coordinate 9,696,395 of NC_085844.1, read as the reverse complement.
TTCGGAGTAGAGTAGCTGCTTTGGGAGACGGTGATCGGGCATTCAGACAATGTGGCCAGTCCAGCGGAGTTGATGGCGTAGGAGCATCGCTTCAATGCTGGTGGTCTTTGCTTCCTCGAGCACTCTGACATTTGTCTGCCTGTCTTCCCAAGAGATTTTCAGGATTTTTCTGAGGCAACGCTGATGGAAACGCTCCAGGAGTTGGGTGTGATGTCTGTATACCGTCCACGTTTCGCAGGCGTAGAGCAGGGTTGGGAGGACAATGGCTTTATAAACAAGCACCTTGGTATCTCTACGGATGTCCTGGTCATCAAACACTCTCTGCTTCATTCTGAAAAAGGCTGCACTCGCAGAGCTCAGGCAATGTTGTATTTCAGTGTCGATGTTGGCTTTTGTGGAGAGGTGGCTGCCAAGGTAGCGGAAATGGTCAACGTTTTCTAATGTGACACCGTTAAGCTGTATTCCTGGCATTGCAGAGGGATTAGCTGGTGCCTGTTGGAAGAGCGCTTTGGTCTTCTCGATGTTCAATGAGAGGCCGAGCTCGTATGCTTCTGCGAAGATGTTTAGAGTGGCTTGTAGGTCTTCTTCTGAATGCGCACAGACTACGTTGTCATTGGCATATTGGAGTTCTATAACAGATGTCGTAGTGACCTTGATTTTGGCTCTCAGTCTGCTGAGGTTAAATAGCTTGCCATCTGTCCGATAGATTATTTAAACCCCTGTGCTGGCAGGACTGATGACTTGAAGGTTGGTTTGCTGACCTGAAGGTTGCTGGTTCGAATCCAACCCACGGAAAGTGTGGATGACCTCCCTGTATCAGCTCCATGTGGGGACATGAGAGAAGCCTCCCACAAGGATGGTAAAACATCAAACATCTGGGTGTCCCCTGGGCAATATCCTTGCAGACAGCCAATTCTCTCATACCAGAAGTGACTTGCAGTTTCTCAAGTCGCTCCTGAGACAAAAAACAGCAATGTTGTGACCTGCCTCAAGCCATGAGGAGAGGTGGGTAAGAAATAAAATTATTATTATTATTATTATTATTATTATTATTATTATTGCTCAGCCTAGTGTTGGTCTGTGTACAGAACTACTAAACTATACTGGCCCATATAAGATGACAGCCACACACTGTTCAACATTTTAAAAGTATCAGATTTTCAACATTGGAAGCAGATTTATGGGCTTTCGGGGGGCTGATTTTATTCTTTTGATGTTTCTGGCTATCCACAACTTCTGGACGACCTCAGGGCAGAAAACTCACTCCAGTCACACTGCAATTGCCACCTCTGATCTCGATAGTAATTTTACTTCATGTATGGCTGGCCCCACCCTACAAATATGAACAGAATTTGGCTGCCTATCTGGATAGAAAGAATTCCAATTTGCCAAGTAAGCATGCAGACCATGAAGCATAAGTTCAAGCCAAGTATTAATGGCAAATAATTCCCTTCCATCATTTGCTTGCAACTCCCAGGCATAAAGTTGGCATTGAAACCATGTCCCTTGCAAAGCAGAAAGAGAGAAGTGCAGCATGTTTCCACTGTTTGTTGTCTGGAACAAGATTTATCTCGTTTTAACCATAGCAACTGCTCAGTGGTGCGGAAACTTAAGAGGAGACATGGTAAGAAAGAGATAATGCAGGGACAGTGCCATTTGTGGAAAGGTTCACAGCAGTGTGTGCTCTTCAAACTCAGCTGGAAGGAAGGGGGTGGGTTTCGAGGTAGCAAAACACCTTCTAGCTATTCTAGTAATCTTGAATCAAAACTAAAAAACAAACTTTAGAAAACAGTGGTTTATTGCCCAGAGCTGAGATAGTCATGCAGCAGGGTCAAGCCAACTGCTTTTCAGCACTATCGGGGGTTTCTTGTTGTTAAGTGCCTTGTAGTTGACATCAAGTTATGTTGAACCTCATGAATGAGAGACCTCCAAGCCACCATATCATCAAGTCATGCAGACTCAGGACCATGACTTCCTTGACTGAGTCTCTCCACCTGTAATTTGGTCTTCCTTTTTGCCTACTGTTTTCTAACTTACTGAGCATTATTATCTTTTCCAGCAAGTTCTGTCTTCTCATGATATGGCCAAAGTATGACAGCCCCAGTTTAGTCATCTTGGCTTATAGAGGGAGTTTGGGTATGATTATTTGTTCTACAATTTGGAAAAGATACTTGTGAAGGGAGTTCCCAGTATCCCTCAGTCTAAACTAGCTAGAGGCATTGGGGACTTGCCATCCAGTTAAGTAACTTTTCCAGCTTCTCCACGAGGAAGAACTAAATAAATGCTGCTGTACGAAAAGTGATCATTGGAGTTACTTTTCCAGCTTTTCCTTGAGAAAGGACTAAACAAAGCCTACTGTATGAAAAGTGAGCAAGTCTTAAATGTAATCTTAAAGAGGAGGGACTGGGCAAGCACAAAGATCAGGCAGCACAATATTCTGGATCAATATTTCAGTAATTTTTTTAAAAAAAAACCTATAAGTTACACTGAAGGAATTCTGCTTATGCAATTGTGAATTGACCATGGAACCTACACCATAGCCAAAAAAAGTTAAACCACATATACAGGATAGGCCAACAGTCACAAGGAGATAACTTCTTTCTCTTTTTATTTTTTATTTACAATACCATAGCATCATATATAGTATAAATAAGAAATAAATTACATTACAATACATTATTTGTAAAATCGCTTTTAAAACAATCAAAATTTATTAAAATATCAGATGCTTTTGTCCAAGTCATGCTTTTCCCACTTCTGCTTTAGGTTGTCATAACAGGTATGAGAAGCACTCCAACCTTAGAGAGGAATGTTTGGGTATTTGGGGCATGTGACAGTGGCCAAAGAAGAAAAGAGCTTGGATCTGCTGAATCCAAAGGCCTTTCACCTCTCCAAGCATATCCATGAGAAAGAGAAAAACTCTAGTTCTGCTTAAGAGGTGTTGCTTCCCCATTCTACAAAACAAGCAAACCCCATGGAGAGAAGAAAGAGCCAAAAATAGTTCTGGCGATACACCATATTCCTAACAGCTGAGCAGAGCTAGAATGCTCCTTCCTCTCTCCTGCTCTTCTTAGAATCTGCACCCTAAACATTATTATATTCAACTCCTTGACTGCCTGACAATGTAGAAAGCAGATTGGCCAGATCCCTTGTTGTTGTTATTTGCCATCAAGTTGACTTCAACATAGGGTGACTTTCTGCATGACAGAATGGATGGTCCTTGTGATCTTCTCCAAGTCTATGAATGCCCTACACAGGTCTTGCCTTCCTTGATCAAAGCAATCCACCAGTAATGCAGCCTTCCTCTTTCTATACTGCCATTCAATCCCTGCATAAACTAAATCCTGAACATGGAACATTGGGGTTATTTTCTTAGGTAGGCAATTGAATTCCCTGACAATAGATGGCAGGTTAAAGGCTTCAAATCTGCAGAAATGGACCAACTGACAGACTTCATTGGTAGGAGAATCGGCCTCTTGTTGATAGATGAGTGAGTGCCATTTGTCATATAGTGTAATGAACTGTGTGATGTTATATCCGCTGGATAAAAATCTTTCCATAAAGGTTAAGTATAGTTAAGCCACCAACCTCATCATAATAATGCTAATGAACAGATCATCAATAAAACTCGCCACTAGACAAGCTTGCCAGCTTTTTGCTCATATTACATTCTGCCTCTTTTCCAGCCTACAAATTGGCTAATGAAGGCACCCAATTCACACCATAAATGATGTAACAAATGCTGGTCAAAAGAGAAGGCAGTCTGACAGTTTTGATAGAAGCATGCATGCTTTTTGAGCCATTTCCAGGATTGATTTCAAACACCCACTTCAGTTCAGCTGAGATATGGCAAAGATTTTTATTCTGGATTCAATTTGATGTTGTTGTTTTTTTTTAAAGGGAGATTGAGTTCAACTTCTCTCACTTCAGCGTCAGCCAAAAAAAATGCCTCCAGGAGTTCCCCATCCCCCTGTTTTCTCTGTTTCCGCACCATTACATAAACTTTTTGTTAATGTTTGGAAGTTTGCCATATGATGGTTATGCAATGTGAAGTTGACTCGAGGGCTACTGGCTCAGTCTCTGTTTTAGAAACCGCTTGCATTACCGAGATGATGATATTACACCAAAAAATGGCAAATCTTTGTGAAAAGGCAGGCTTGCATTTGTTAGTTAATTAGATGAGGGCGGAGGGAGAGGAATTCCCTATTGCCCTTTGGCACCATTTACTATTTGGAAATGATGCAATAGGAGATGGAAACCTTTTTACAAAAGCACTGCTTCAATAAAGAATTGAAGGGATGCAACCCAAGGGAGATATCTGAGCTCCCTCTAAGGCACCATCATCTTCAGTGCAACATGCCAGCAAGACAGAGCAAGAAGGGGCAAGCTTGGTCTGCCAACCACATGTGGCCTCCGTGGTCATATTTGTGAACTCAAGGACACAAAGGCATCTCCTGAAAAAAGGCATCTCCTGAAGGTAAATTGACCCAGGATTGGAAAAAAAAATAACAAAAGGCCCAGATGCATCTTCAAAAGCATTTGGGGCCATTATGTGGTCAAAAAAATAGATCAACCCCATTTGTGTTGGCTGGTGCTTTACTCTCCCTTGCTTCATTCCTCCCTCACCTTCTTTTCCCATTTATATATACCAAACGTATAATCATGAGAATTCATGATTCTGTTCTGAATTTGGAAGGTTAAATATTACCTTGGTTCTCATGGTCAGAAGTGGAGTGGAGACTCAGAGAATCTCAGCTAAGCCATCTACAGTTAGACCTCCACTTTCCCAGAGGTTAGGGGCATAGGACACTACAAAAATAGGACAACCATGAATAAAATATAAGGCTTTTTTAACCTAACAGAATATTCTGTTGTATTCCAGCCTGCATCTGAGCTGTCAGGTGAGCATGGGGTTGGGCCTGTTCAGCCTGTGATTGTACCTGCACCTGACCTGTCAGATAAATCTGGGCTGGGGCCTAGGATTTCCATGCAACCAGAAGCAGATGATTCTGTCCAGCCAGAGTTAGATGTGCCTGCTTTTCCTGAGGATTCTGGGAGAAAGCATACAATGGTTACAAGCAAGCAGCTTGAACCGTATTCCTTGGGAGAGTCAAGGTCAAGTTATCCCTTGGCAGATGAGCATGCCAGTCTTGATAAGAGTAATGAGGCTGACAGAAAGAAAGCATTATGTCAACAGAGAAAAGAAAGGGAGGTTTTGAGAAGGAGCAAATGGTTACTAATGAGAAAGGTTTTGAAGAAACTTCCCACAGGAAGGGGCCTTGATTCTAGCTTTAAGAGGAACCGCTTCTGAGAGTGAGCTCAGAGGTGGTAACTTTGCTCATCGAGAGGTTTGATCCTGCTTCATAGACTCTTGTTTCATATTTCCTTTGGACCTTCATGCCTTGTTCCTGTGAGTTTTCATGCCTTGTTCCTCTGGATTTTCATGCCAAGTTCCTGTAAGTCTTGTACTTTGAGCCTTGTTCCAGTTCATGATCCTGTTCTTGTTCCAGTTCATGACTCTGTTCCTTGGACTAATTTGACTACCTTGATTGAAGTTTATTCTTGTATTTGGATTTCTATGGACCCTTGCTTCAAGTTTTCTAACTGCCTTGTACCTTGTGGACTATAATCTTGTTTTAGTGACTTTGAACTTTGATTTGCTATTGCTAACATATTATCTTCAACAAGCAGCTTGCATTACTTATAGCCTGGGGTACCAGTGTAGTTTTAAGGTGTCTCTGCAGCCTAAGGGTGCAACATATTCTTTAAGAATCTCTAGGTCAGACATGGGCAAGCTTGGTGTTTTGGACTTCAACTTCCACAATTCCAAACAGCCTACCCGCTATTAGGTATTGTGGGAGTTGAAGTCCAAAACACCTAGAGAGCCCAAGTTTGCCCATGCCTGCTCTAGGTCCTCCAGGGTAACTTTATCAACATTTTCAGACAAATGTGGACAATAGAATCGCCTTAAAGAACCTAGAAATTTCTAGAGAGAACATATTAAAATCTGCAAATAATTAGAACTATCACAGTTACATCAACAATTGAGGAGGACCAAGTGTATATACAGGGACCAAGTTGGTCAGAGGCATAGCCAGATTAGTCTGTAACCCAGATCCCACCAGCACTATAATTCCACATTAACTGACTGTCATGCTTCTATCCTATGGAACCCTAAGAATTGCAGTTTAAAGAGCGTTATTATGAATTCTTAAGCAAAGAGCACCAAACTACAAACCCCAAGATTCCATAGGGTGGACCCATGGCAGTTGAAGTGGCAATAACAGTGCTATAATTCTGCAATTGAAACGTGCCCCTTGATAACAAAGAGAATCCAGAGCATTCTCTTAGGCAATGTCATTATCCACCCTAAAACTGTGAATATGTCTAACCTATGCTGCTCCCAAAAAGCTAAAGCCTGTTTTCAGAGGAGATACTGAAAATGAAATAGATATTTTCTGATCTTTTCTGAACTTCTGATAAATGTTCAGAAGCTAAAGGAGATCTGAGCAGGGCTGCCGAGCATTTGGGAATTAGAGGTGTTAATCTCAGGGTTTATCTACACTGACAAATTAATGCAGCTTGATACCAATTTAGCTGCCATGGCTCAATGCTATGGAATCATGGGAGTCATGGTTTTTCAAGTTCTATAGACTTTTCTACCAAAGATTCCTGGTGCATTGCCAAACTACAACTCCCAGAATTAGTGACTGGTAGCTTCCAAGTGAGTGTGGCAGCAAATCAAGTCCATGGTTTAGTTTGAACTTTAAGTGAGCCATCCTGGTCCCCAAATAGGTTGAGTATCTTTAAAAGTTTTGGATTAAAATCTCAAGAGGTTCCTCTGCCCTGCTGACATCTAAAACAGCAGCTGGTGCTGCTGAAAGGTAAGAGATATACACCCAATTATGCAAAATTGCAAAGTACTAAAAAGACAGAGAGAGACCATTATCACCTTTGATTTTCTCAAGCTCTAATTAGGGGACATTAGATCTCCATTTAAGATTCAACTCCAAAATGACTTCATATGGCATCATTCTGGTAAATCAGAGTGAGCACAACACACCACTGTGGTTGTCAGTTGGGTGAAATAAAAAAGATCCTTGGGGATTGTTCAAGTATGGGTTGGAACAGAAGACTTTATGAAGACATATTCAATACCAAAGCACACCTTATGAATATGTAAGGGTCTGCAGTTTAAGCACTGGGATTTCTCCAATTAAAGCGGGAATGGGAAAAGCTTATAGACTTCATGCATCCTTGGGCTTCATTTTGATGGATCTCAGAGCCCAACACCAGTTTCTTAACTTTCACAGTACCACTGCAATAAATCTTTCTATATCATTTCTGAAAATTGCACCTAAAGACAATCAATTTCATGCAAATATACCAACCCCTCCTCCACAACCACTCAGGACCAGTCTCAAATATCTCCTTTTTCTCCATTTCTCCTTCGAAATAGTGGCACAAGACGTGATGCAACATCATTTTCTTTGGAAAACAGAAAGAAAACGTAGAATGTCTACTCATTGGGCATATAGCCAAGAAAGGAACTGGGGAATGGAGAATTGCCTCAACCTCACATTTGCCTACCCTTGAATTCAAGGATCACAGCTTGCTGGACTTTAGGGAGAGGACAAAAGTGGTGACCTTTGGGATATCTTCTAATCCCGGGTAAAAGCACCCTGCAAAAAAAGATTTCAGCTCAAGTCACAAATATTTGAAATTACTAGTTTAAATAGTAAACAATGTAGTTTTGGGAGTCCCTCATCTTGAGACAGCAAAAACAGCTCCTGCTCTAATTAATTGGAAGTGAAGCAAAACGATGTTTGTAACCCTTCTGAACTCTGTAATGACCCACTCTTGCTCTAGGAAGACCCAATATCTTTTTATATAGTTTATTACTGTTTCATTATCTGGGTTGAGGCCTCAAGGGAGCACTAGGCAGAGAAGGATAGTCTATTTGGGGGTGGGGGTGTTAAAGGAGGAAAACTATTTCTCCCAGTTTTTGCTGGTTATTCCCTCTTCCCTTCCCATTTTATAAACTTGTTTCCATGACAGAGACAAGGGGGGGGGGGGGGGAGACAGGAAACTGGGATAAATTGTTTTTCTCCTTCAACCCACCCTCCACCCCCGTAAAATGGACTATCCTTGCCTCTGTAGCACCCCCTTGTGGCCTCCGCCCAGATAATGGAAAAATACCAAAAGTTTATTATACATACAGGAAGCTTTATCAGGTAAGCAATCAAAATATTATTCCATACCTGGAAAGACATTGAAAAACGTGTCACATGAAATTTCTATTTCTCAGTGTTATTCTCACTCTATTTAAATATAAAATTTAGTTGTTAAAGTACCAGAGCTTTCCATAAATTTATATGGAGGATTTATACATTGTGCTGCTATCAACATAAGAGATGAATGGAATCCAAATTATGCAAAGCTTTTCATTGTGTCCAGTATAATTTCTTAAAGAATGCACACAGAAAGTAGGTTTTTTATAAGCATAAAATAGCCATAATCTGCTCCTCCACCGTAATATAAAGAGCATTTGACTTCTCCAGTTTTGTGTACTAATTGTGTTGATAAACCACCAGAACTGATAAATTCTTCATCTAATAAGGATGTCTGAGCATTAATAAATAGGGACAAAAACCCAAAGCATGAGAGAATTCCATAAATTGGTTGGTGAATATCTCAATTAAAATGTGTTGGCACTCGGGGACATTGCCAAGACATTTATATGCAATAGTTCCACCACAATATTCATCTGGAACATCCCTCTTAATATAACTTAATCTAGGAGGAGTTAAATACCAACAGTTTACAAGTTTGAGATTATTTTGCCTTAATTTAACAGAGAGAACGTTAGATATCTCCTTGAACTTCTCTAAGAAGAACAACTTCCTGGCTTGGTACAAGACAAAGGTTGATATAAGAAAATGTGATAGCACTTTTCCAGTGGGTAATCCTTTTAGAAGCACATCAAAACCAATCACTGAAAAACTAGGGGCTGAGGAGCATGTCAGGGAGGCAGAAAGTCCACTCCATGGTGTAGTCCTTACTTTGAAGAAGCTACTTGTGGTCCTTCAGATATGCTCTGTAGTAGTTTCAACACCTTGCCTTAATGTAGTGGTTCTCAACCTGTGGGTCCCCAGATGTTTTGGCCTTCAACTCCCAGAAATCCTAACAACTGATAAACTGGCTGGGATTTCTGGGAGTTGTAGGCCAAAACACCTGGGGACCCACAGGTTGAGAACTACTGTTCTAGGATGTATCAGTGGGAGAAGTAATAGTACCATTTGATTCTGCTTTGATCAAGCCTCACCTGCAGTACTGTATCTGTTTTGGGGGCACCACAATTCAAGAAGGCCCAGAGAACATGTCCAAAGAAGGGAGAGGAATGTGGTTACAGATCTGGAGGTCAAGCCCTATGAGGAGCTGGGTACATTTAGTATGGAGCAGATAAGGTTAAGAAGCCCCGGTGGCGAAGTGTGTTAAAGCACTGAGCTGCTGAACTTGCAGACCGAAAGGTCCCAGGTTCAAACCCCGGGAGCAGCGGGAGCGGCCGCTGTTAGCTCTAGCTTCTGCCAACTTAGCAGTTCGAAAACATGCCAATGTGAGTAGATCAATAGGTACTGCTCCGGCAGGAAGGTAACGGCACTCCATGCAGTCATGCCAGCCACATGACCTTGGAGGTGTCTACGGACAATGCTGGCTCTTCAGCTTAGAAATGGAGAAGAGCACCAACCCCCAGAGTCAGACATGACTGGACTTAACGTCAGGGAAAAATCTTTACCTTAGATAAGGTTAAGAGGAAATATGATAGCTATATTTAAGTTTCTGAAAAGATATCATGTTTCTGCTGCTCTAGGAACCAGGACACAGAGTAATGGATTCAAATCACAGGATAAAAGTTTCCACCTAACCATTAAGAAGAACTTTCTGATAGTGATAGCTGTTTAGCAGTTGAATATATTGCCTTGGAGTGCAATGGAGCTCCTTCTCTGGAGGTTTTTCAACTGAGACTGGTTGGCTATCCATCAGTAGTGCTTTGGTTGTGTATTCATGCATAACAGAATGGGTTTGGACTGGATGGTCCTCACAATCTCTTCCAACTCTATGTTTTTATGATTTTAGGACCCCCATATTGCTTGCCTCCCTTGAACCCCAATCTTATAGTGAAGATCTAAGGGCACTATCTATCACTTGCTTCTCCTAAACTTGGAGAAAACAGCTCTCTACTATTTGCATTCTTCGCACAAATCTCCAGAAATATTCAGTGTTTACTAGAGTTCCTTGGTGTTAAAGAAAGTACGGCTATCACCTCTAAAAGCCTGAGAAAATGATCGAGTGATTTCCACAGTAAGAGCACATTTTGATGATGACGCTTGTTCGTTTCAAAGCGCCGAGGAGAAAGCAAACAATATCGTTGCAGCTATATAAAAAATATGTCATCTACATTCCCCAAATACTCCCAATTTCCCAATAAAAAAGCTAAATTTTGTGGCCATCGATGCTACAATCATTATACATTATGAAAATAGGAGCATTAAATAAATTGTCTAAATCAGCAGCCTTCAACCTTTGGAGACTCATGAGCTTCCTCAAAGCAATAGCATGCATTATAGGGGATCCGCTCTCCAATTTTCATAGGATATGTGTATATCTATCTTTAGTACATTGGGAATTAATAAAATAAACACATGCTTTTCCATTAGTGTACATCTGGAGTTATAAATATCAGAGAGGGAGTAATAATTTAATAGCAGACTTCAGGGGGTTGGGTTTTTATTAATATGGAAATGAAAGAAGTGGAAAAATCAAAGAGCATCCGTGACATATTCGGTTTTGGGCAGGACGGAAGGGATTTGAAATAACACAGAACAATTTTCAGCGGCTGATGAAACTGAGCTAAGAAAGAACAGCGGGGGAGAGATGGGTCTCAAATTGTGAGACCTTGTGCAGAATCGAACCTTATGCCAGTGTTTGGTAAGCAATTAGGACTAGATGCAAGAACTAAAGCAACTAGCTCTCTAACCTCATTGTGAAGGTATTCAGGGTAGGAGATCCCAAGTATATCCGCACTTTAATTTTAATACAGCTTGACACCACTTTAAATGTCAAGGCTCAATCCTAAGAGTTGTAGCTTGGTGAGGCACTAGCACTCTTTGATAGGCAAGGCTAAAGGCCTTGTAAAACTACAACTCCCATGATTTCATAGCATTGGGCCATGCAGTTAAAGAGGTGTCAAACTATAACCCCCATCACCTCTCTAGGCACTCAGTTGCATTGACAAACCCTTCTAATCAACAAGATATTCCTTCTTAAGCTTTTATGTTCATTCAGAATCTACTCCAGGCATGGACAAACTTGGGCCCTCTGGGTGTTTTGGACTTCCTACTGGCTCTTAGGAATTGTGGGAGTTGAAGTCCAAAAAACCCGGAGCGCTCTCTCCTAATGTATAACCATTAGATCTGGTCCTACTGTCTGCTGTGGGCCATATTCTCTTTATTGTGGTTGCATCTACACTGTAGAATTAATGCAGTTCAGCACCACATGAACTGCCATGACTCTATGCCATGGAATTATGTAGTTTTACAAGGTCTCTGGAGCCTCCGGTGGCACAGTGTGTTAAAGTGCTGAGCTGCTGAACTTGCAGACTGAAAGGTCGCAGGTTCGAATCCGGAGAGCGGAGTGAGTGCCCGCTATTAGCCCCAGCTTCTTCCAACCTAGCAATTCGAAAACATGCAAATGTGAGTAAATCAATAGGTGCCATACTGTATATGCACTAATATATAATCAAATCTATGCACAAACATATAATCAACTGAAAACTGACTTCTTAGATAGCCGTGTGCTGAACTTCCTCAAATCAAAGGCACTAAAGCCCATGCCAATAAGTACTATTTTTAAATACTCAGTAACAATCATAATGTAGTGCAACGTAGTAATGGTACTAAAAAAACTGGTGATAAGTAATCTGCCATTTCTAACCAATTGCTTCCAAGTTCTAGTGAGGTTATTCCCCAATTCTGCAGATGAAGGGTGGGGACAGGGAGGAGGTGGAGAGAGGTCATTGCGCCTAAAGTTGCCTACCAATTTCATGGTTGGCTTGAGGTTTGATGAAGCTGCAGCCTTGCGGATCACAAGTCATTCTCTTTGACACTCCCTTATATCACCACACAAGCTGAACTTATAGTTCATAGTGTACATTTTCCTGGTCACACACAAGAACAAAAGGGGACTTCTGCAAGAGCACACTAAGAAAAGGCTTTGCACAAGGACTATGAAGCAGAAGAGGACTTCTTCCCATTTTAGACTGGATTGCAGTCCCTTTTTCAAACCATCATTACTGAGGAATAGCTTGGGGACATGGGTGTGCTTAGTTTCGAGAAGAAAAAATTGAAGAGTGATACAATAGTCATCTGTATGCATGGACATCAGTAAATAGCAAGCTGTTAACCTGAAAGTAGACTGCCCATTCAGTTGAGGCATTATTTTGGATCATTGAATTCCCCAGTTTTGGGCCTAGGCATGTAAATCCTTGACTATGTTGTCCCTGCTTTCATGGACAAATAATTGTGATACATCTGTCCCTCCACATTTGCACTTTTGACTTTTACATATTTGATTTTTCACATATATTATTAAAATGTTCTCTCTGGGAACCTCCAGGTCCTCCAATGTGACCCTTTAGTCAACTTCCTTTGGTCATGCTGGGCCCACTCCTTGCTGTCCTTCCATTGGCAAGTCCAAATATTCTTGTGCTTGCCAGATTTTACAAACAGACTGGGATGTGTTTCAGCAGGGTGCTGTGATGTTTTGTTGTTTGTAGATGTTAATGAAATATAATGCTTTTAATTTTATTTGTTTGCCATTTAACTAATTTTTCTATCTATGTCGATGTATGAATCAATGAATATTTGTTGTGCCAACCTGATGGAACATTCCTATACCAAGGCATACCACTGACTTCCATTTCCTGAGTTCCTGGCCAGGCAAGAACCCAAGTCTTCAGTTGATTGACTGGCTGGTAAAGTGGAGTCAAATCCTGTAAAATAGGTTCATACGAGGGCTGAATGAAAAGCAATACCTCCACCTTTGTTATTTTGGTTTGGATGGGAATATTTTAATAAATCAAATGCAGAAATCATCCTTAGAACATTCTCTTTAACTACCACTATTCACTTTTCCACATAATCACCAGACAATTGGATACATTTCTGCCAATGATGAACAAGTTTTCTGAAGCCATAATAGAAGAAGTCAACACTCTGTTTCCGCAACCAGCATCTCACAGTACCCACCGTGCACAGATCTTCCAATAGCCAAGCAAAGCAATAATGTGACCCACACATTCTTGTGAAATGCTGATTATGCTTGAAATTTCTCTCTGGGTGATACGACGGTCATCCTGAATCAATCTGTCAACCTTTTTCTTGTGAAACACGGTGGTTGCTGTCACACAGAGCCGATCCAACAATGAGGAGAATGAAGCTGTTGCTTCGGGTGCAAAACATACAGGGGCTCAGCCGAGACTGCTTATTCTGTTGATTTGTTGTAAAACATGATGTTTTGGTGCTTAATTTGTAAAATCTTAATGTAATTTGATGTTTAATAGGCTTTTCCTTAATCCCTCCTTATTATCCAACATTTTTGCTTATCCAACACTTTTATTTTTCAGTGATTGGTTTGGGGGGGGGGGGGCGCCAAAATTCTGTTTGTCTACACTTGAAAAATACCTAGAGCCGGCTCTGCTGTCACAGGATGTCCAACTCTTTTTTTTGTCACGCAAGTCAGATTTCCCACCTCAACATCTTTAAACTTACTCTCCCAACGACGCACAGGACTCACATCAACACAATCCCCATAAACAGCTTGCATTCTCTGGTGAATCTCCTTTGGGGTGACACCTTCTGCTGTCAAGAATTAAGTGACTGCACATTGCTTAAGTTGCATTGACCAACCGTCTGTGCAGGGTTCCATACTTCGCACTTTAACAACACAGCCGTTCAATGATAAGGCTTCCCACCAAATGGAACTAACTATAGAGGAGAGTCTACTGAACAAGCCAGGACCTGCCACATGCCAGTACTGGAGTTATGAAGGTGGAGGCATTACTTTTCATTCAACCCTCGTATATTATTAAACAGGGTAATGTCTCATAAAACACAATCCAGTCCAGGAGAGGGTGTCCATACCAAAGTTAAGAACTGTCCCTGAAGAGCAAGGAAATTGATTCATTGAGATTGCTGTTGTCCCAACAAAGGGCTGCTGGAAACTGAAAGCCTTAGGAAGGCTGGCACATCCCAAACATTCAAGGGTCTACTGTTGTCTGATGGTAACTGTTAAAGTTCTCATTAATATTTGGGATGGAGGAACCAGTGGAAGAGTCATTCTCAAGGTCTGAAGTTGAGGAAAGGGTTATATCTTCAGGCCAAATGCTAAGGGTTCTCCTTGATGTTGGGTATGTATTGGACCATCAAACTTTTGAATCCTTTTCAAGCCTTAGTCTTGGAGTTTCTGCATCCAATAGAGAATGAAGCACGTGACTTGCTAATGTTAGAAAAAAATACTAGACAAACCTATGGGTCTAGTTTAGCACATCAATTCTCATGCAAAATGAACTTCAGATCAAAAATAGAATGTGGACAGGGTGATGGTGTGGAGAGAATGAACCAACAGTTTGCTCAGAGATAAAAAATTCCATAAAACTGGAGTGCTTGGAAATCGTACCACAAAAAGGCTAGTAAAAGTCAAGAAGCAAATTCCTTTCATCCCTTAAGAACTTTTTTGAATCACCAAATAATGAAAGTTTCATGAGAAGTCATCTCAAAACTCCCATTGGAATACAGTGATATATTTCCTATAGAGAGAAAGAGAGAGAAATTGGCTGCCTGCCTGTACAAACACCCTTAGTTACGAGAAAGGAATCCATATTCAAAGTGAAAGAATATTGTGATTGGGAGTCAGGAATGATCATACAGGAATGGAACAAATACTTTAGGCCTGTGTTTGGTGCTAAAACTGATAAATTAGGCAGACCTTTCACCTTCCCAGCAAAAAAAAACCCTTGCTGGTTAATGAAGGGAAGAATGAGCTCCATCAAGCTGAAACTCTAAACTTGGCCAAGTGTTATTAGCGCAATTGAGCTTGGAAATCTTTTGGTTCTTTCTCCCACTGTTTCATTTATATTATTACAGAGTCTTTGTCATTTCCAATAAAGACAAGGCATTTCGTAATTTCAAGAGTCAACACTTGGCTGAATGTATAGCTTTGTTACAGCAAAGAAACAGGGACGTCCAACTTGTTCAGCATCTACACTCGAATGCAAGGATTCCAAAATGAGATTCAAAAGGAGAGTAATAATACCACTCTATTCTGCTTTTGGTGAAACATTACCAGGAATGTTATGCCCAGTTCTGGGCACCACAATTCGAGAAGGATACGGACAAGCTGGAAGGTGTCCAAAGACAGGTGACCAAGATGATCAAAGGTTTGGAGTGGCTTAATGAGCTGGGTGTGCTTTGCTTAGAGAACAAAAGGTAAAGCGGGGGCATAATACTATGTTTAAATGTTCGAAAGGATGTCACATTGAGGAGGGGGCAAGCTTGTTTTCTCATGCAATGATTCAAATATCAAAAAAAGAGCTTCCACCTAAACATTGGGAAGAACTTTCTGGAGAAATATGCTGCCTTAGACAGTGATGGAGTCGTCTTCTTTGGAGATTTTTAAGCAGAGGCTGGCTGACCATTTGTCAGGAGTTCTTTTAGTTGTGCTGTCGAAGGCTTTCATGGATGAAATCATTGGGTTGCTGTGAGTTTTCCAGGCTGTATGCCATGTTCCAGAAGCATTCTCTCCTGACGTTTCACCCACATCTATGGCAGGCATCCTCAGAGGTTGTGAGGTCTCTTGGAAACTAGGCAAGTGGGGTTTATATATCTATGGAAAGTCAGAGGTTGTGAGGTCTTTTGGAAACTAGGCAAGTGGGTTTTATATATCTGTGGGATGTCCTGGGCGGGAGATAAAACTCTTGTCTGTTTGAGGAAAGTGTGAACGTTGCAATTGACCACCTTGATTAACATTGAATAGCCTTGCAGTTTCAAAGCTTGGCTGCTTCCTGCCTGGGGGAATCCTATGTTGGGAGGTGTTAGCTGTCTATAATTGTTTCATGTCTCGGTTTCCCCTGTTTTTGAGTGTTGTTCTTTATTTATTGTCCTGATTTTAGATTTTTTTAATACTGGTTTTTGGTTGTGTTTTCTTGCATAGAAAGGAGTTAGACTGGGTGCCCCTGGAAATCTCTTTCATTTCTATTATTTTTTGGGAATGCATTGATTTTCCCATTCTACATCCCCTACATCCCCTAAACATTAGCAAACGTTGCACTGAAGTCCAAAGCCATAGATCACCTCCAATAAGGTGGACATCACGCTAGACAAAGTGGCACTGATGCCAAGGTAGTCCTAAACAGGCAATTAGCTCTCAGTCCAAAATTACACATTACCAGCAAGCTCATGCATCCCACAGTGTCCAGGTACTTTTGTTTTGCTGCCAAACAGCATGGGAGAAAATAATTTCAAGAAAGAAAGCAACTGTCAGGGTAAAGGACCCTTAACTTTTCCTGCTGTTTTTTCTCCGTAAAACGTGCAGCAGAGATTTCAAACCAATGATTGGCATGGAGAGTCCGTTGCTGGAAAAAAGAAACCAGAGAGGGAACTGAAGGAAGGAAAAACAAGGGAAAGAAGAAGCATTTGCGGAAAAGATTAGACATCCTTCCTTTCATAAAATCACACCCTCCAAACTCTGTTCTCCCAAGAAGGAGAAGTGACAACGTTTGTTTGCCAGTTTGTGATAATGCTGCCCTGTCTCGGCTTTCCTGTCTGCAAATTGGCACGATGGATAACCACCCCTGCCAAGTTGATATGAAAGCAATTTGTGGCTTGTATATTAGAGCCATGCCAAGAGGTGCGAAGCTTGCAAATAAAACACACCTAGGTTTGGAAACCCTATACCAAGCTAATGTGGAAATAGATTTTTTTAAAAGCTGATCACAGACTACAGTTCTCAAAGCAAGTTTTAAAAAGCAAAATGTGTAATTGTCACCTGGATTTGAAAACATGTGGAATATGATGGTATCATTACCTGTGAAAAAACCAGGGTTGGTTGACGAATGACGAACTCCATGAGTGAAAGTCAACTGTGTCATTTCTGTGAGATAAGGATTTCAAAACTTTGGGTAAAGTGTCTATAGTTGGTGCTGCACCTACTCCGTTCCTCCTCCAAATAGTTTCTCAAAACTACTTTAGTTAACTTTACTAAGAGAAACCCCATTGATTATAAACCAGGCATGGGCAAACTTTGGTCCTTCAGGTGTTTTGGACTTCGACTCCCACAATTCCTAACAGCCGGTAATGCAGTTTGACACCAGTTTACTTGCCATAGCTCAGTGTCATGGGAGTTGTAGTTTGGTGAGACACCAGCATTCTTTGGCAGAGAAGGGTAAAGACTTTTTAAAACTACAACTCCCAGGATACCATAGCATTGAGCCATGGCAGTTAAAGTGGTATCAAACTGCATTATAATTCTGCAGTGAAGATGCACCCTGTGTCTCCTCAGCCCAAGAGTTATGGTGCCTCACCAAACTAGAACTTCCTGGATTCCACAGCACTGAGCCATGGCAGTTAAAGTGGTATCAAACTGCATTATAATTCTGCAGAGTAGATGCACCCCATGTCTTCTCTGCCCAAGAGTTATGGTGCCTCACTGAATTACAATTCCCAGGATTCTGTAGCACTGATCCAAGTCATGTCAAACTGTATTAACTCTACAGTGTGGGTGCTGATAAATAGAAATGGATGTTAGCAGAAATCTAGTTATCATAGAAAGAGTTATAAAATGCAGGCAGCACTTTGGAATCAACGGGGAGGATTTCACTCTGGATGCACTAATAGCATTGAATAATTTTAAACAAATACTCAGGAGTCAGGACTCATTGCTCTCCTTGCTAAATCTCAAATTCTGCACATCAACGTGGTTATCCTCGAGACAGGCTATTTTTTCCTCTTCTCTGTCCCGAAACCTTGATAACAAACCTCTCTAGAAAATGTGACCAATTGCTGTATTCATTGATACCGGGAGAAATATGGAAATTTCAAATGGCTTTTGCCGGAGAAATCCCACTAACACCCCTCAAGTGGGGCAAAGTGTGCCTTTGCATTAATGCACAAAATGAGCTTTCGTTCCTGAAGGGTACTTCGGTGGTTTGAGAGAAAGGAACAAAGTCTGAGCAAATGATGTCTTCAAGGTTAGTTTAAAAATAGAAACAACATCCCAAAAAAAGCAACACACTTTCTATCACTGCAGAATATTTAAAAATAACTTTTTGGAATGATTTGAAGAAAAGGTTTAACACTGTTGAAATGGAGATTTTCAACCATGTTTATAAGAAACGGCTCAAATATTGTGTTGTCAGAGAGGCTTTCATGGCTGGAATCACTGGGTTGCTGTGAGTTTTACAAGCTGTATGGACATGTTCCAGAAGCATTCTCTCCTGACGTTTCACCCACATCTATAGCGGGCATCCTCAAAGGTTGTGAGGTATAATATAGAAGCATTCTCTCCTGACGTTTCGCCCACATCTATGGCAGGCATCCTCAGAGGTTGTGAGGTCTGTTGGAAACTAGGCAAGTGGGGTTTATATATCTGTGAAAAGTCCAGGGTGGGAGAAAGAACTGTTGTCTGTTTGAGGAAAGTGTGAGTGTTGCCATTGGCCACCTTGATTAGCATTGAATGGCCTATCAGCTTCAAAGGCTGGCTGCTTCCTGCCTGGGGCTACCAGTATTCAAAAATTCTAAAATCAGGACAGTAAATAAAGAACACCACTCAGAAAACAGGGGGATTCAAGACATGAAACAATCAGGGCCAGCTAACACCTTCCAACAAAGGATTCACCTAGTCAGGCAGCAACCAGCCTTTGAAGCTGCAAGGCCATTCAATGCTAATCAAGGTGGCCAAGTGTAACATTCATTGCCTCAAAAAGACAAGAGTTTTGTGTGTTGTAAAAGGCTTTCATGGCTGGAATCACTGGGTTGCTGTGAGTTTTTTGGGCTGTATGGCCATGTTCCAGAAGCACATTCCAGAAGTGGGTGAAATGTCAGGAGATAATGCTTCTGAACATAGCCATACAGCCTGAAAAACTCACAGCAACCCAGACAAGAGTTCTTTCTGGGCATCATTCCACAGATATATAAACCTCACTAGTTTCCAACAGACCTCACATCCTCTGAGGCTGCCTGCCATAGATGTGGGCGAAATGTCAGGAGGGAATGCTTCTGGAACATGGCTATACAGTCTGGAAAACTCACAGCAACCTAGCTGAAATATTTTCATTTGTTATCACGGGAGCAATGTCTGGTTGAAATTAATGCTACTAAAGTTGTGTCGAGTTTGTCCAACTATAATCAACAGGTAACCAAAGCCTTTAACTTTGGAGATGGGCAAACTTTGGCTCTCCGGGTGTTTTGGACTTCAACTCCCATCATTCCTAACAACCTCAGGCCCTTTACTTTTCCCCCTCAGCCGCTTAAGCGGCTGAGGGGGGAAAGGAAGGGGCCTGAGGCTGTTAGGAATGATGGGAGTTGAAGTCCAAAACACCCGGAGGGACAAAGTTTGACCATGGATGCCATAGTGACTTACATGGGAAACCACCAATGAATATCAGGTGCTAAAAGGCTATATTTCAGAGAAAGGAATTAACAACACCTTCCTGCCAAGGAAGCTTAATGAAATGCATGGGATTGCCATGTGTTGAAAGAATAAATACAAATACACATATGATAGATTGACTGTAAAATCCATATTGATACCTATATTGAAACCTCACTAAAGGAAGGTATATTACTGCAATTATGGGGAACAGAGTGGAAAATTACCTTACTATCTTCCCTACTACCAAGAGTAAAAAAGAAGAGTCAGCTTCAAAACATTTAAGTTTGGATTCCAGAAAAGTCTTGTTATAAGGCGTAAGGTAGATTGAAATAGGAATGAAAGGAGAGACTTCAGAAAATAAGCAACCGTTACTGACATGTCAAAGCTTTTGGCAACACAAAATGAAGCCATCTGCAAAAGTGTCAGATTCTCATTCAAGCAAGTAATCTACTGGTGCAGAGTTGTTGTTTTTTTAAGAAGTCAAAATCAAGATGAAAGAAACACTCTTTGCCAAGGGAAATGGGCAGTCTGACAA
This sequence comes from Anolis carolinensis, assembly GCF_035594765.1. Taxonomy (NCBI): domain Eukaryota; kingdom Metazoa; phylum Chordata; class Lepidosauria; order Squamata; family Anolidae; genus Anolis; species Anolis carolinensis. Next base: position 9,676,153 of record NC_085844.1, on the reverse strand, counting down.
AAGCTTTATGTGGTCGTGTTTGTTTTGGTGGTAACAAGATCTAGCCCCGAAGCAACAATGCCATGTTGATGAATCAAATGGTTCTGATTCTTGGCCTCTCATACAACGGAACGGAGTCAATGTATTGCCAGCTATTACATTGAGCATGTTGTGCTTTCTCCTCCACAGGTGTTTCAATCATCTCCAGACAGGTGTTTCCTACCTGGAGAGGACTTCTGCATTTTCCACAGCAAGTACATGCACCCGAATATACAAACTAGCAAGTGACAGAGATGCCGCTTGGGACCACATGAAGTCTGAAGTCTAGGAAATGTTTTTTTTTTTCCTTAGGCTCAAGTCTGTTGCCTATTCCTATGTACCCAAGACTGTAAGATGAAGTACACTATATATTATATCACTCAACATAAGATGAAGTATGCTATATATTATATCAATCAGGGGGCATTTTTCTATAGGATTCGCTCATTTTTCCAAGAGCCAAATACACCACCAAAAAATAACACAGTTGGCTTTGTCAACAAAGCTGTCACTCTAAAATAATGTTGACAGCTTCATGTTAAATGAGCCGGTGACTAAGGAGGAGAGAGTCCCTGTGATTTTGCTTAAGGGACTCTCTACTCCTGCTTCCAAAGAGAAGAGAGGAAACTATGAGCCGCCAACAAAAAAGAGAGATGCAGACACCTGTGCTTTCCTTGTAGATTTGCCAAGGAAAGCCACAGGGTCCATTCAATCCCTGCTCAAAATAAACACAGAAACCAGAAGGATGCTCACTGAGTTCCTTGTCCTGGGACGGTCTACTGAATCTACTTTTTCCAAGGAGAAGTTGTGAAAGGTGGGAAGGAAACAGTCTCAAAGCTCAACAAGTGTAGGAAATTACTTAATGGAGTAGAAAACAGGCAAAGCACTTGAGAACCCACAACACCGTGAGTTTTGGGATCGGGCCTCACTGCAGCTCTGCAACTCAGTCCAACATTTACTTTTGCAATCAATGGATCACACAGGTATATACACACACATCACTTTTGGGTGTTTTTTTTTTCTTAGAAGTAATCAAAGAGCACCCAGATTTTAGGGTCTTGGGCCAAACCCTATACTCTATATAACTCCTCCTCAGCATTTCACAACCCAGTCCCATCCTGGGTGGTAGACTACTCACCTATGGTGGTGATGACTGTAATGGCAAAGTAGAAAGACCCTGCGAATTTCCACTGGACCCCGGCCCGATGCGGTTCCGACTGCATGATGATGTCCTCCAGCTGCTGGTAGTCGTCGTTGGTGATGTTGTACTTCCCCTTGAGCCGAGTCTCCTCGGCTTTCAGCTGCTCCTCCTCGCGCATCTCGTGTTCGGACTCCAAGGCGTCAAAGACGGCCGCTCCCACCAGCAAGTAAGTGAACGTGCAGATGATCAGAGAGAGAGTCCGCACGTTCTGCTTCTTCATGGCCTCCAGGAAGGGCCCACAGGAGGGACCATGTCCCCTCCCGGCCGCCTGCGGGTTCAACAGGGCGCAACACAGGCAGCCGCTCACCGGGGCCAAGGGCAACGGGCGGGCGGGGATGGAGCTTCCAGGGTGCGGGAAGGCCTCCAAAGAACAGCCTTGGAAGGATGCCTCTTCAGAAGGATTATTTACCCTCTCCAAAGAGTTATGCAGCCCAGGGTGAGGAAAGGGCTCCGAAGTTGGTCCAGGGATGGAGTTTCCTAGCAGAGGCTGCTCTCCTGGGTCCTGAAACGTCCCTGCACAGCTGCCTGGAAGGTGCTGCTGTCCAGGGTGCTGAAATGTCTCCAAAGCGAGGCCAGGGATGGAGTTGCCTGGGAAGGACTGCTGCTGGCGGGGACGCTGTCCAGGGTCCTGAAACTCCTCCGAGCAACAGCAGAGGCGATGCTGCTGTCCAGGGTGCTGAGCCGCCTCCGAAGAGCGTCCGGCCACGGAGCGCCGTGGGAAGGGCTCGGAGGGCTGATGCTGCCCCGGGCAAGAGAAGGGCTGCCTGGCCGGCGTCTGTGGCTCCCCGCCTCCGCCCTGGTCGGGCTCCTGCGAGGAGGAGAGGCAGAGGAGGCTGCTGGAGCGCCGGGACCAGGGGCCGTGCAGCCGGCAAACGCGGAGCAAGACCTGCCCAAACCAAGCTGTCCCGGCGCGCAGGGCCATCAACGGCGCCTCCTCCGCCTCCGCCCGCCAGACCTTGGAGTGGAAGGGAAGGGGACCCACGGCCCCGGGTGGGTCCCACGCTGCCCAGTCCCCCGCTCCTCCTCCTCCTCCCCTCCCCGTCCCAAGTTTCTCTCCCCAATCCTTTTCTATGTCTTATTGGTCTCTTGTCAAGACCCAGGAGGGGGGAAAGGGTGCCGGGGTCCCATCCGAGGGGCTCAAGGGGCTATGGGAGGAGCCGGGAGGAAAGCGGGGCCCCATCCGAGGGAGGAGAGGCCGGCACGCCCCCTCCAACCCGGGTCGGGCTTCCAGGGGAGGGCGGGACGTTGGTGAAGAACTTCCAGAAAGTAGGGAAGGAAACTAGGCAGCCTTTGCGAACCCCACGGGTGTCTTGCCCCTCAATCCCGCTCCTCAAAAAGGAAAGGGAGCAGACGGAGAGCAGACAAGGGAAAGGCAAGCACGAGGAGATGCGCTGCTTTCTCTCTCTCTTTCTCTCTCTCTCTCTCTTTCCCTCTCTCCCCCTCTCTCTCTCTCTTTCTCTGTCTGGAGAAGGCTAGGCGCGATCCAAGGGAATGAAGAGAATGAAGACTTCGTAGAGACCGAGAGGAAATCCAGCCCAATCCGACTCCCTCTGGGGTCTTTTGTTCCGATGCCTTCATTCATTCAAGAGGGAAATCGCTTCGGGCGTGAGGAGGGGAGAAGGCAAGGCTCTTTCCTTGAGATCCGACTGCTTTCTGGGGAGGCAAGAGCGGGGTAAGCAAGAGGGGCGCTTCGGGGTCTCATGGCCCCGCTTCCAAGGCTCGCCGGCTGACTCCTTGCGGGAGTTTCCCAAGCAAAAGCCACAGGCGTTGCATCTGGAGAAAGACAGAGAGAGAGAGACGGAGACAGGTGTGCCTCCCTGCCTTCCTTCCTGCGTGGATCTTGGTCCCGTTAATCCGCAGTTGAAGAGAGAAGATGCGAAAGGAGGCGCGAGGCTGCCGAAGGTGCGAGGAAAAGGGTGTCTCTCTTTCTCTGTCCTTTCGGGCGAAGAGGAGGAGAAGCTCTTCCCAAGTCCCTGGGGAGAAGCAGAAGCAAAGCATGAGGCTCAAACAAGGGAAGGGGGGCGGGGAGGGGTCCCTGGGAGGCAGGAACGAGGAGAAGGCTTGGCTTTCGGGAAAGCTCCTCTTTACCTTGGGCAGAAGGACAAAGCAGCAGCCCCACCTCCTTCTCAAGGCTTGATCAGATCCCCAGGAAGGAAGGAAGGAAGGAAGGAAGGAAGGAAGGAAGGAAGGAAGGAAGGAAGGAAGGAAGGAAGGAAGGAAGGAAGGAAGGAAGGAAGGAAGGAAGGAAGGAAGGAAGGAAGGAAGGAAGGAGCGGTGATTAGGGAGCCCCCTCCCCTGCCTTCCAACCCCTTTCCAAGCCTAGCAATGGGATGGGCGCCAGAGTTGAGTCTGAGTCTGGGCTGTGGATGCCTGCTGGTCTGTCTGCTGGGATCCCTGCCCAGCAGCCCCAGAGAAAGGGGGAGAAAGGGAAAGAAAGGCAGGGAAGGAGGGGAAAGAGGAGGAATGAGAGAGATCCCTTCCTCAGCCACCCACCTTGTCTGGAAACAGAGCCGGACCCGCCGTCTGCTGCCTCCCTCCCTCCCTCCACCCGGAGCTCCTCTCTTGGCGTCCACAACCTCACTCCTTCCTTTTCTCCCTCTCTTTCTCCAGACCCTGGCCCCGCCCACCTCTCGCGAAGGCCAAGCCCACTCGGCTCTCCCTCTTTTAAATAAGCTTCTAATTGTTGGGAGGGGAAATCTGCGAGGAAAGGCTGAGCTGGGTGGGAGGGAAGGACCATCCCCTTTCCTTCCTTCCTTCCTTCCTTCCTTCCTTCCTTCCTTCCTTCCTTCCTTCCTTCCTTCCTTCCTTCCTTCCTTCCTTCCTTCCTTCCTTTCTGTCCTTCTTTTTGTTGAAATTTATTTATTTATTTATTTATTTATTTATTTATGTGCATTACTTTTACCCCGTCTTTCTCACCCGGAGGGACTCAGGGCGACGTACAACAGTCAGCAAATTACATTGCCCAAAATACATTCAATAAAACAATAACAGAATCAATAACAATAAAACAATACTACACAGGCCTGTAGCCGGGGGGGGGGGGGTTAGGGGTTCAACCCCCTCCCCCGAAATTTTTAAGGTTAAAAAAAAAAACTTGATTTACTCATGAATTTTAACTGGTTAATCAAATCCCCATGCTAAGTCTATGAGACGCAAAAAATTAAGAGTCTCTCCAGGCACTATCTCAAGCAGATATTGACAGGTCTGAACGGGGGGGGGGGTGAGTCAGGGGTTCAACCCCCCCCCCCACCGAAATTTTCAAAACCACTCCCGAAATTTTTTTCTGGCTACGGCCCTGATACCACATCAAGTAAAACTCTAATTAGACTCTATTAAACCATGAATTATAAAATCTAAAATGCATGTATAGTTAAATTCGTCCACTAATACATTCGTGTGCACCTTGATTCACATCATATCGACCTCAGATGTTACTCCTCGAACGCTTGAGTACATAGCCATTTCTTCACGGTTTTCCTGAAACCTAGGAGAGTCGTAGCTTGTCGAACACTACTGGGGAGGGCATTCCACAGCCGGGGAGCCTCCACCGAGAAGGCCCTGTCCCTCGTTCCCACCAGCCACGCCTGTGAGGCAGGTGGGACTGTGAGCAGAGCCTCTCCAGATGATCTTAACAACCTAGTTGGTTCATAGGAGGAGATACGTTCGGACAAGTAGTTTGGGAATTCAATTCCACACTGCTCAAGTCTGCAGTCCTCAACGAGGAACAGTTAGTTAGTTTAGGAATAGGCTAAGGGAATCCCTTCCCCCTGAGTCCTGAATGCATCTATTTGTTCTGGTCTCTCTCTCTCTGCTCTCATTCTGATGCACTATATCACAACTATACACAGTGAAGACATCTGCCTTTGCGCTTTGCTACTCTGCTGCTGAATACGCATGCCCAGTGTGGAATATATCTCACCACGCTAAAACAGTGAGTGTGGCTCTTAATGAGACATGCCGCATTATCACAGGATGTCTACACCCCACACCACTGGAGAAATTATACTGTTTAGCTGGTATTGCACCACCTGATATTCGCCGGGAAGTAGCAGCCAGTAATGAAAAGATCAAGGCAGTGACATTTCTGGCCCATTCCCTGGCTCTGGCCAGCATGCCAAAGCTGGCATGCCAAAGAAATAGTTTTCTAAGTTCTACAGAGATACTTGCAGAAACACTTCAGCAAGCGAGAGTCCAAAAGTGGCAGGCTAAAACCCAGAACCTCAAGCCATGGCTGATACCGAATGAGAGACTCCCTTCTGGGCACACAAAGGACTGGACGACTTGGAAGACGCTGAATAGACTGCACTCTGGCATCATGAGATGCAGAGCCAACACTAAGAAATGGGGCCACAAAGTGCAGTCCACAACATGGGAATGCAGAGAAGAGCAAACCACAGACCACGTATTACAATGCAGTCTGAGCCCTGACACATGCACTATGGAGGATCTTCTTACAGCAACACCAGAGGCACTCTAAGTGGCCAGCTACTGGTCAAAGAACATTTACTATAATGCCAAGTTTTAAAACTTTGTTTCTGTCTTTAAATACATTACAACTGTACCCTCACTTTGCTTCTTATACAATAAATAAATAAATAGCCCAAATTTTAAGAAGGCTTAATCCTGTCGACCAGATTGACTGAGTCTCTTACATGCATGAGTTCAGACTAAAGTGCAGTGTACCCTCAGTTTGCTTCTGACACGATAAGTAAATCTCATTCTGATTGGTTATGTAGAAACCAATCTTAATGTATTGAGACCGCTTTCTGCTTGTGTGTAACAGGAGAGATGTAGTGTTTGGAGATTTCCCCCTTTCTTTTGAACCCTAGAGAGAAGCTCAGACCCAGTTCTTTACTATTAAGAAATGTAGTTATTATTTTTGTAAATAACCCTTTTGTAACTTTAAAGAGTGAACTCTGAATCTTTGCCTCCTAAGCTCTGAATTCTTTTCCAGCCACAACACTTCAAGCTCTGCTTGCTGTGAGCTGAATGCTCAGCTATAAGTATCCTGTTTGTATTTTGGATGCTCTGCTGTATTTTTGGGTAGTTTTCCCTGACAAAATCCAAAATCTGGAGGACAAGGTAGGACACTTTTCATGTTGGCAGTGATGCTCCGAAGAGTGATCATAGAACCATAGACTTGGAAGAGACCTCAAGAGTCATCCAGTTCAACCTCCTGCCATATGTATTTCTGCATTCATTTACTTTGTGTTCATCCCACTTTTCTCTTGATATATGGCAGGCATGGGCTAAGTAAAATTACAGCTCCCAAGTTTCCATAGTATTGAGCCATGGCAGTCAAACACTATCAAACTGCATTAATTCTACAGTGTGGATCAGGCATGAGCAAACTTTGGCCCTCCAGATGTTTTGGACTTCAACTCCTACAATTCCTAACAGCTGGTGGGCTGTTAGGAAATGTGGGAGTTGAAGTCCAAAACACTTGGAAGGCCAATGTTTGCCTACACCTAATATAGGGACTCAAAGCCCTGATATAGGGACTCAAAGGCAAGGCCAGCCTGTGTCAGAGTGAGCACCCGACAATTAAAATTAAAAATAGCTCTTACTCGTTGATGGCCTAAGCAACCCAAAAGATAGTTGCATCTATCAAGTAGGAAATTTAGGTACCACTATGTGGTATCTAAATTTAACCAAATTTAACCAAATTTACAACACCATAAAACTACCACAAGCGTGCGGAAAGGAATGAGGAAGTCTGCTTCACAGTGGATGATGAAGGAGCTGCTCCCCTTGTGTCCGGAATCGAGCATACCTTCAGGAAGCTGGAAGCTGGAGAAGGTTAAATTGCCTCTTTGTCTGTCTCTGTCTCTATGTTCATATGGCATTGAATGTTTGCCTTGTATGTGTACAATGTGATCTGCCCTGAGTCCCCTTCGGGGTGAGAAGGGCAGAATATAAATACTGTAAACAAACAAATAAATAAATAAAGCATTAGATATAACACAATCCAACAGGTGGCCATCTAGCTTCTCTTGAAAAACCTCCTGAGGAGAGACTAGATTCCAGGCAAAAGCATTTTCTACTCTCAGATAACTCTTATCATCAGGAAGTTCTTCCCAATTTTATGTGGAATTGCTTTTCTTGTGGTTTGAATTCATTGATCTATGCTTTAATCTCCGGAGCAGCAGAAAACCAGCTTGCTCCCTGCTCAATATGTTATCCTTTCAGATATTAAACACAGCATGAGCTAAAGAAAGATCCCGCACCTTTGCCCTGGAGGGAAGGAGATGGGCAAAACTCACAGCCATTCCAAGTGCTTTAAGGATTAACTGCAGAACATGGTGGTCATGCCAGCAAGGGCATTCTGGACATGTGCCTTCATCACTCATCTCCATTGAGTGGCACACATGAAGAAAGCTGTAGAAGTGTAAAACACTGCAGAGATGAACCCAAGGTTTATGCAGCTCTTTTCCTATTATATCAACTTGCAAGAGTTGATGAAACAACTAAAGCAAAGCATGCTCCCTGCTGTCATTCCAAAGTCAGGTGAATTTTAAGTGGTTTATTCTGTGTATTCCACACTACTAGTAACATATTCTATACTGTGTGATGCACGTGCAATTGCAGCTTTATAAGACAAAAACTTATTACTATTTTCCCCATTAATTGCTCTAATCTGAGATTCATGGGAAACACTCAACAAAATTCTGTTGTTTCCTTAATTGGCATAACTTCCATTGCGCCACCGGGAGGGCAGTGTCCGGAACACATTGGTACAATTGGTCCCACTTACAACAGAGCTTCCAAGCAATTTATTGTAATTAACTGCTGTCAAGTCAATTTCAACTTATGGCGACCCCATAAATGAGAAATCTAAAAGTCTCCTCAGATTCTGCAGACTCAGGACAGATGTGGCTCCTTTGATGGAGTCTATTTCAGGCATGGGCAAACTTGGGCGCTCCGGGTGTTTTGGACTTCAAATCCCACAATTCGTAACAGCCGATAACAGTGGGAGTTGAAGTCCAAAACACCTGGAGGGCCCAAGTTTGCCCATGCCGATGTCTGGTCTATTCCGTCTGGAAGCAATCTTCCTTTTCCCACTTGCTTTCTGCCTTGAAAAGCATTGTGTCTTTTCTTGTGAGTTATATCATGTCATGACTTAACTCAGTTTGGTCATTTTTACTTCTAGGGAATTCAGGGTTTGATTTGCTCTAGGCCCTGTTTATTTGATTCTGGAGAACTCTTCTCCAGAACCACATTTCAAATGAGTCGAGGGGTTTTTTTTTGTGTCAAGAGGAACTTGAGAATTGGTCATCTGCAAGTACGTTGCCTAGGGGATGCCCAATTGTTTGATGTTTTACCATCCTGTGGGAGGCTTCTCTCATGTCCCTGCATGGGGAGCTAGAGCTGACAGGTGGGAGCTCACCCTGCTCCCCGTATTTGAACCTCAAACCTTTCGGTCATCAGTCCTGCCGGCACAAGGGTTTAGCCCATTGTGCCACTGGGAGCTCCTGAATGAGTTGAAGTTCTTCTTATGAGTTTTCTTCACTGTTTAGCTTTTACTACCATACATAGAAATTAGAAGTATGGTGGTATGGATAATCCTAGCTTTAGTAATGCTATATCTTGACACTTCAGGATCTGGTCTCATTCCTTCATAGCTGCCCTTCTAAGTCCTCATTTTCTGATTTAACAGCAATTAAGAAGACACTGGCCAATAATCTTAGCCACCCATGTTTTCAGTATAGCATTCCTCGATCATGGTAGCAAAATGAACGAGGCAATGGCAGTTGTTTCTTTCTGCCCAACAACGCATGGGGATCTTCAAATCACAAGGGAGTCATCAAAAGCCATATCAAAGTACCTTCACATATGGATTAACCCTGTCTCATATGTTCTATCTCTCTGCACATATTTTTTCTCTCCTTTTCATACTCTCCCTGGCAAATCAAGTAGATTTCCCACCTTACTATTTTCTTCCTTTTTATATAAGTAGAGTCTGAAGTTTTGTGGTAGCCATACAATTGATGCTCCACTTCATAGATAGGTTCAATAAACCCACTGCTATATCAAGGAACAGAACAAAGGAAGAGTGGTTCAAAGAGGACTTTTCTCCCTGCCAGTTAATTGTGGGTGGTTTTGTACCAGCATAATACTTCCACACAGACTCGTTCCCTCCCTCTTTAAGAAATAAAGGCAATGTAGACACAAGGTCCACACATTGACCTAGGAAGTGCAGAATATAGACAGGAGGTCCAGAATATAGTCCAGAATATAGACTGGATTTGAAGTACCAGACAGCTATTGATGGACCAAAAAAGACCTCTTGGTTGGAGCCAGAGACATATGGCAGGAGGATGTCTTTAAAGAATATCACGAACTATGAATAGATTGCTAAAGGCTTTTCATTTCAAGGAAGGAGGCACTGACCACCAAGGAAATACAGATATCTTCAAGTGGAGATTGTTTAGGTAAATACAGAGCTGGAATCCTGCATTTGGTAATGAATTTCTGCAGTGACTGGAAGAGAGGAAGGTTTTACTAAGGCAATGACAAGCTGACAACTCAGCATCAAAACACCAAACAGAAAAATAACAATCACTTGGGCTTATAATGCTGGATATTCAGACAGAGTTCCCAAATTTATCGATGTCTATGAAATATAAATGCATTTTGTGTTTGTATTTTAGTCCCATCTCCAAGAGATTTCATTGTGTATGTACAGGGGGGAATCTAAAACACTTATGGACTACTTGGGCTAGACCCATCCTATCTATGAAAATCACATATGCAAAGAGAGACTGTGAACACCAAAACACCACACTATAGCATGACCTGGTATGCTCTCTGAGCACACCTGAATTCATGTGTATTCTGAGTACACAGGCCTTTAGGATATCTTATGACACTGGCAATGATGTACCTACAGCAAATTGGATTCCATAAACCATATTCGCACAGAGCTCTCTGAGAGGGGAATTTTTTATTGGATACACTGCAATCAAGATACACCATAATTGCATTGGGGAATCACAAATATTATGGTAGAGCATCATAAATGGCAAACGGTACATGCAAAATACAAACAAACAAGAACCTGCAGGAGCACTTTGCAGCAGGGAAATAATAAGTCAAAATGAGCAAAGCTGAAAGGCTGCAAGATTTTGGAATTAAGCAATGAGAATCTTTGGGTGTTGATATGTGGAGGATAAGATGGCAGAAAGAGGTTCAAAAATAAGGACATAAAATAAGATTAGAAATAAGGGCAATGATGTTAGGGATTCCTCTTCTTCAGAAGAGGAAGGGGAGCAATTCATGAATCTGAGGCTGAGTTGGAATCTGAGGAGGAGATTTTGCAAGTACCCACATTTCAGGAGAGGTGAAAGGAAACAGAGCAGAGACATTGTTCAGCTAGAAGAGCCGCCAGGAATGCAGCTGAGTAATTAGGAACTGCCCTAGCAGCTGTGAGGGGACTCAGGGCTATAAAGCAGGAGCAGGTGCAGCAAGCTCTTGCTGGTAACAAACTGACTCTTCGCTCCCCTTGTGCCTGCTTCAAGTCTGCATCTTTGAAACTGCTCCTGAGGATTTATTGCTGTTTCTTTGTCTGAAGTAAGACTGCTATTTGATATGGGTATTTAACTGAGACTAAGAACTGTGTTTACCCTAAGACTTCCTTGCTTCCTTTTGCATTATTCCACTGAGTGTGCTGTACTTTATGTTTTGCTGAAGTAAAGCAGTTTTCATATACTTACCACAGTGTTTTAAGGCGGTTCTTGAAAGACAAAACAAGACAAATATAATGCTTTCCTTAATACGCGCACACGAACCAGAGAAAGAAAGGGCAATTTTGGGAGGCTGCAATGGGTAGAGGAAGTACAGTATGGCCCCCGTATACATAAGACCAGTATCCCAGTTTCTCTTATCCACATTCAACAAAATGTCATCTCTAGAAGTTTCCTGCATCCTCTATGTTTCCACCAGAAATAATAATAGCTGTCAACACAAATTAGATAACTGAATAGCATAGAACCAAGACAACAAATATGCACAACCAAATGCACATGTGTATGATTGCACAATGCATATTCATGCTTAATGTGCATTATCATCCATATACCATGTTCATCTGTGTGCGATAGTATCCCATATGGACCTCTGCTTCTGTAACTTTGAACTCAACTGTGGCTGTTCAACCACTTTCATCAGGAAACCTAGGATGCATCTACACTGTAGAATAATGTAGTTTAACAACTTTAGCTGTTATGGTCCATTGCTATGAAACCTCTCCACAAAAGTCAACATTTACACTAAAATACAACACCGTCTGAGCTCTGCAAGTGCAGCATTTTTACAAATGAAGCAGAAAGTGTTTGAGGATCGGGACATCAATAGGGATACCTGTAGTCCTACCAGCCCTGTTATACTCCTGTGAAACATGGACTGTTTACAGACGCCACGCTCAATTCCTGGAATGATTCCATCAGTGTTGCCTCTAAAAAATCCTGCAAATCTCTTGGGAAGACAGGCAGACAAATGTTAGTGTGCTGGAAGAAGTAAAGACCACTAGCATTGAAGCAATGCTCCTATGACATCAACTCCGATGGACTGGTCACATTGTTCGAATGCCCGATCACTGTCTCCCAAAGCAGTTACTCTACTCCGAACTTAAGAATGGAAAATGGAATGTTGGTGGACAAGAAAAGAGATTTAAAGATGGGCTTAAAGCCAACCTTAACAATTGTGGCATAAACACTGAGAACTGAGAAGCTCTGTCCCTTGAGTGCTCTAGCTGGAATTCAACTGTGACCAGCAGCGCTGTGGAATTTGAAGAACCATGAATGGAAGGCGAAAGGGAGATACTTGCATCAAGCCAACCCTTACCTGGACCGACTTCCACCTGGAAACTGATGCCCTCACTGTGGAAGAACGTGCAGGTCAAGAATAAGGTTCTACAGTCACCTATGTACCCACTGCCAGGACACTGCACTTAGAAGGCCATAATACTTGGAAAACAAGGGATCGCCTAAGTAAGTTGTAGTTGCATTCTATTTGGCCAAATTGTTACAAACCTCTGTAGCTTTGCCTTCAGCCCAGAGTGTTTGTCTTCAATCTGGACTGATCTGGATTAGTGGAATCTCACTGGGTAAGGACCTCCTTATCAGTGGTCCTGGCTGAAATCTCTACACCTGGATTCACTCAGCAAGACAACAGACAAAAGCTTAGTGAAATGGCACATGTTTGACATATCACAGGTCTAAAAATCAATCCCTGGAATCCTTAGGTCCAGCAACAACTTCTGAAACTATAGATAATTTGGAGTAAACCAGCCTTCCCCGATCATCCTGTCTGGAGATGGTGGCTATAGGCCAACATATCTGGAATCTGCCATCTTGGAGAAACCTATTAAACTCAATGAACCATAGGGTTGAGTCAATCCAAGGGCATCTCCTTATTTTCTTCTAAGACTTCTGTTCAAACAGTCCACCCACTCCTGCTGTTCCACTCCAATTTCCTGCCCCTGAAGGTTCTGCAAGCAATTTAAAATGAGACTTGCTGCCCTTTTCCTCTATAATCAAAGCCTTCTCCTTTCCCACTTTTCAATCCGCACCACCTGATTTATGTGGGCCATTTCTGGTCCCGCTATAGGGAGAAAAGAGGAGGGTGCTCTACAATCTCATTCTATAAATAGTTTGCAACCCAGAGTAAAGTTGTGGAGCCGATCAATAGCCTGTCTCAAGGAGGTCTTGAAATTGCATCTCAGGGGATGGAGGCACCGTGGAGAATTGATAAATGAGTTGGAAATGCTGCGTGTGTTGTGTGTATCTAATTAACAAAGGGTGACTGGGATCAATAGCAACGAAGGAGCCGAGCTAAAAATAGCACTCAGGCCTGAGAATGCAACCTGCAGGCATCAGCCTGGAATGAAAATGTCCCCCTGAGTGATTATCCACACACACTTTTCTTTCCTGGGATGAAACATGTCCCGCAAGCAAGGCCCAGACGCCACTGAGGGGGCCGATCCGCATCACCCAATGCTATATGGCACAGTATGTTCCCTCTTAGAAATAAACGCTCCCTCTTTCCCTGGAAAAAGAAAAACAAAAATATATATAAGCAGAGCTTTGACATCTCTCTCTCTCTCTCTCTCTCCCTCTGCTCTTGCTCTGCTCTTTTAGATTTCAAAGCTCAGCACAAGATTCTTTCTTCTTTCCCCAGAGCGAAATGCATTGATCAGTCAATCAGCGTAATTGGTTAATCATAGATTTATAGTGTAGGCTTTGCGCTCCTCGCGCCAGCAGGTCATTTTACTGCCAGGAGAACCGGTGTGACGGAGCGGTTTGAGAGCTGAGTGAGAAACCCAGGAGACAAGGATTTCAGTCTCCGTTCAGCATTGGATGCTTCTGGGCAAGTCACACACTCTCAGCCTCAGAGGAAGGCAATGATAAACCTTTCTCTGAATAAATCTTGACAAGGAAAATGTGTTGTCGAAGGCTTTCATGGCCGGGATCACAGGGTTGTTGTATGTTTTCCGGGCTGTATGGCCATGTTCCAGAAGTATTCTCTCCTGACATTTCGCCCACATCTATGGCAGGCATCCTCAGAGGTTGTGAGGTCTCTTGCCTAGACACAACCTCTGAGGATGCCTGTCATAGATGTGGGCAAAACGTCAGGAGAGAATACTTCTGGAACATGGCCATACAGCCCAGAAAACATACAACAACCCCATGGAAAATGTTCCCATAATGTAGACTGACTTAGAATCATAAAGCTGGAAGAGATCCCAAATGCCATCCAGTCCTATCCCCTGCCATCCAACATGCAATCAAAACATTCCTGACAGATAGTTATCCAGCCTCTGTTTAAAATCATCAAGGGAAGGAGATTCCATCAAACAGCAAGGCAGTAAATTCCAGTGTCAAACAGCTCTTACCATCACAAAGTTCTTCCTAGTATTGTTGTATGTTTTCCAGGCTGTTTGGCCATGTTCTAGAAGTATTCTCTCCTGACGTTTCTCCCACATCTATGGCAGGCATCCTCAGAGGTTGTGAGATATGAAAAAACTAAGCAAGGAATGTTTGTATATATCTGTGAGAAATCCAGGGTGAGAGAAGAACTCTTGTCAGTTGGAGGGCAGCGTGAATCAATCAGGGGCAGCTAACGACTCTGAACAAAGGATGCCCCCAGGTAGGAAGAAGCCAGGAGATGAAGCTATTCAATGCTGATTTAGGTGATTTACTACAACTTTCACACTGCCTCCAACTGACAAGAGTTCTTCTCTCACCATGGACTTTCCACAGATATATATAAACCTTCCTTGCTTAGTTTCTCCATACCTCACAACCTCTGAGGATGCCTGCCATAGATGTGGGCGAAACGTCAGGAGAGAATACTTCCTTAACATGGCCATACAGCCCGGAAAACATACAACAACCCTGTGATCCCAGCCATGAAAGCCTTCGACAACACATTCTTCCTAGTGTTTAGGTGAAATCTCTCTTCCTGCAGTTTGAACCCATTCCTCCATTGTGTCTTAGTCTCTGGAGCTGCAGAAAACAAGCCTGTCCCATCCTCAATGTGACAGCCTTTCAACTATTTAATGATGGCTCTCACGTTTCCTCTCAGTCTTCTTTTCTACAATCTAAACATCCCCAGCTCCTTCAACCATGCCTTGTAGGGATTGGCTTCCAAACCTTCAGTCATTTTGTTTGCTCTTCTCTGGACACTTTCCAGCTTGTCAATATCTTTCTTGAATTGTGGCGTCCAGGTGAGGTCTGACCAAAGGAGAATAGAGTGGCAATATTTTCCTTTCATATGAAGATAAAATATCCTTAACCAACCTCTCTGGGCTAAGCTAAGTATTAGCTTCAAAAGCTCTACAGTAGAGGATGTTTACACCTTGTTACCAGAGATCATTTAAGTTGAATGACTGAGTTGAACCACCACGTTACTCACCTCTTGAAGAGGATACTTCACTATCAGCAATTGCTCTTGAGATGGAACTCTGTGCTGGTTATGCAGCACTTGCTACCTCATGTTGCCTTTGAAAAGCTGCATATCCTAAACAGGGTGACAACTGAAACCCTGAACATCGCATGCGATAGACACTTATACCTTCCCAAATGCCAGCAGTCATTTATAACTGCAGTAACTACCAGTACCTTTGCTATGAAACAGATTCAAAAGCAGTCATCACTTTGACACCACTTTAACTGCCTTGGCTCAATGCTATGGAATCACAGGAGTTGTAGTTCTACAAAATCCTTAGCCTTCTCTGTCAATAGGTGCATCTATATGTAGAATGGATGCATTTTGACACTGCTTTAATTGCCATGGTTCAATCCTGGGAATTCTAGTTTGGTGGGGCACCAACCCTCTTTGTTAGAGAAGACTAAAATAACTGCCCAAACTACAATTCCCATGATGTCATAGCATTGAGCCACAGTGGTAGACATACTATCAAATTGCATTAATTCTCTAGTGTAGATAAGTAAAGGTAAAGGTTTCTCCTGACGTTAAGTCCAGTCGTGTCCAACTCTGGGGGTCAGTGTTCATCTCCATTTCTAAGCCAAAGAGCCGGCATTGTCCATAGACACCTCCTAGGTCATGTGGCTGGCATGATTGCATGGGGCACTGTTACCTTCCCACCGGAGCAGCACCTATTGATCTACTCACATTTGCATGTTTTTGAACTGCTAGGTTGGCAAAAGTTGAGGCTAACAGCAGTAGCTCACCCTGCTCCCCAAATTCAAACCTGCAACCTTTCAGTCTGCAAGTTCAGCAGCTCAGCGCTTTAATACACTGCGCCACCAGGGGCTCCACCTAGTGTAGATAGATATACCCAAAGGGAAGGTTAGTGTAGATGCAAATAGGATGCATCTACACTGCAGAATTAATGCCAGTTAATACCATTTTGACTGCCATAGCTCAATACAATGGGATCATAGGATTTGTAGTTTGGTGAAACACCAGCACTCTTTGGCAGAGAAGGCTGAAAACCTCTGAAACTCCTCTTCCCATGATTCCATAGCACTGAGCCGTGGAAGTTAAGGTGTGTCAAACTACATTAACTGCACAGTGTAGATGCGCTCAGAGACGAAGACTTGAACAAGCAGCTGTCCCTACGATGTTTCTTCATTGGTTTATGAATGAATAGAACTGAGAGTAGGGCTCTTTCTTTCTCATCACTCAATTATTGCCAACTTTAAGTCTTCAACCCATTCCAGAGTGAGCATTTCTCATGCTTTTTCTTTGATGCCAGGTCCTGATCTCAAACCAGCCGAGGTAGAGGCAGTGAGGAGCATCTGGTCCAGCTTGAATTGTCTCTCCTGTTCTATTTTTATAACCCTGTATCATTTTTTTCATCATCCTGTAGAGCTGGCATGTGGCAGGAAGGGTGACATCATCCCTCGGCTTTCACTCCAAAGGTCTTCAAAAGAGGCAGCGTGTCAGGGTTGGAAGATATTTCAGAGGGATGAAAAGGGGAGGAAGGAGCTTTCCCTGTAAGTTCACAGCCATCTCTTCTGCGTTCGGCATGTTGTTTGCAAACCTTACAAGACTGTTTGCTACATGTTCATCAACAAATTAAGCACATAGGCTGTCTTCTACCCAGGAAATGAAAATTGCATTTAAGTATAAAGGGGGAGTAATCTAGCAATGAATTTAGTGCCTCACAGGAAGCAATTTTTTAGTGATAGTAGTTGCTATACTGTCATTCCTCAAGCTAAGATCACAGCCTACTGTCCCAATATCTTGACATCATAAAGCTTATATTCTCGTGGTTGAAGTTTTTTCTTCTTTCCCTTTCTTCTATAATCTCTTTTCAGTCTATTTATAGATTGCAAGCCCTTAAAAAGAGAGTCCTATATGATCTCATTTTGTTTATGAATTGCTATGTGTATAGACTACATACTCTTAAAATGTAGCACACAGATAGCCTGTCCCAATTTTTCAGGCATAAGATTCATCCCACTTTTTCAGAAGCTTTTTATATGCCCCTGTTTCTCTTCTCCCACTTTTCTCTTTAGTCCTCAATTTATATCAATCTCTGCAAACTGAGATCAAACTACAAAAACAATGTGTATTTAATTAACTCCTCTCACCCAGTTTGTAGTTTGATAAGGGACCGTGGTGGCAAAATGGGTTAAACCCTTCTGCCATGGGTGTAATGAGTAGTGGATTGTCATCAGTTTTCTTGTGTCCAGTTCACAATTCCAGCAGTGTATCTAATGACAGGTATGGCCCAGGTGTTGATAGCCGTGACCGTATTTCTGCCATTTAATTTGCTCTTCAACACCTTTCTGATTCTTTGGATATAGTCCTTGCTGACCACATTTTTCACATGCCCATGCTTGATATTGTCCAACTGTAGTATGCCCAGATATTTATAGGCTTCAGGCTGATTGCATTTTATGGTTTGTCCATTTGGCTTCTCTATGCCCTCACTGTGAGTAATTATCTCTTTCTTTAATGCCACTGTAGAACATTTATCTGGGCCGAACTCCATACTGATGTCAGTGCTGAAGATTCTGACTGCGTTGGTCAGTGATTGGATTTCTGTTTCTGATTTTCCGTAAAGCTTTAGGTCATCCATGTACAGCAAGTGGGAAAATTTTGGTGAATTTCTTGCTGTTTGGTAGCCCAGGTTTGTTTTCTGTAGAATTACGGACAGAGGGACCATTGCAATGATGAATAGCAGTGGTGATAGTGAGTCGTCCTGGAAAATTCCTCTCTTGATATCAACAGTTCCATAGCTTCCGTTGCCCATGAACAACTCAGTTTTTCATTGTTTCATTGCATTTTCAGTGAACTTTCTAATATTTCCAAAAACCCAGATGACATCTAGACATTTGATAATCCAGCAATGTGGCAGTTTGTCAAATGCTTTTTTGTAATCAATCCAAGTTGTATAGAAGTTTGTTTTGCGGCTTTTGCAATTCTCCAGTATCATTTTGTCAATCAGAAGCTGATCTTTCATGCCACTAGTTCTTCTTTTATTGCCTTTTTGTTCTACTGGCAAGATGTTATTTTCCTCCAAGTAATCCTGGATTTGATCAGCCATTATGCCTGTCAGCAGTTTGAACATTGTAGGCAGATTGTTGTTGTTGTTGTTGTTGTTGTTGTTAGGCATTAGAACTACAGAATTCGACAGAGACTATCCAAGACCTGGTAAAACTACAACTTCCATGATCTCCTAGCATTGAGCTGTGGCAGTTAAAGTAGTGTCAACCTGCATTAATTCTACAGTGTAGATGTGCCCTAAGTTAAAATGATTCTGAAGGATTTAGTTCTCTTTTCCACATGACTATTCACATGAAAGAGAGAAGTAGAGTCCTATTGCAGGCCAGGAGACCTTGAGGAGTGGTGTGTAAGTTGGTAGATCACAAACAAAAGCAGAAATATAGGCAAAGAATCTCCTGTAAAATTAGTCAGATGTTATGAAGGATATCAAAAGCATTTTGGCTATTATTGATTAACGACATCTTGCATTTTTCACTCCAGGAGAGTTAAGGAAAACAGGAAAGTTTATGTTGAAACAACACATCTTGTAAGGATTTCAGTCACTTTTGTAGCCAGTGGAATGGATGGGGTTCTGTTGCTCAGGTTGGGGGGAATGCAATTTCTCCAAGTACCATGGCTCTATGATTAGAAAACAATTTTCTCACTGAGTCATGCCCCTCCAACCTACTTGAGCTGTTCTTAAGGACTCTTGATAACCACTTTGGCCTAAACCCAACTACTAGTCCCAACAAGAATCAATAGGATTCATTTAAGTGTTGACTAACCTTTCAGCAATCATTTCAACAGGTTTTGTCTTGTTGGTACAAGCAATGAGACACCAGCATGAGTTGGAGCACTTGAAAAAAAATACAAAAAAACTACCAATATTAGAAATTCAAGAAGCAAAGTTGTAAAATCTTCCAGTTAGTTCCCAGCTTTCCCCAAACAAGAGAGGTTTTTTTCTTGAAGAAGGGGCAATGGTCAACATGAAAGGGTCACTGTTACATAGTGCTACCACTGTCAGCACTAACTGTTGGATCTGAAATGAATGGGGTGGAGAATTTGTTCTGCCTTTCAATCCAAATGTCTGAAGTGCTATACAAAGTGATGAAACAGACCCTAGAATAGATTCAGACCATAGACAGCTGCTTTAGCTTTTGGACTGAACCCCAGAACCTATTCACAACCTCATTGACATTGAAGCCACCAGCCATCACTGTCTGAGATATAGTTGACTTCTCTCCTAGAAATCGTGCCATGGATCATGATGTGTCTCCTGATCTTCAGAAGAGACAATGATCCAGACATTAAGAAGATTCTCTGTAATGTTTAGTACTGTCTAATCAGGAGTCATACTCACAGCCTTTAGCTATATCCTTCTTCCTCAGGCAACTCTCTTTTTCTCTAGGTCTCTGAGGAAAATAGGATAAACTATTTGTGATGGGCACAACAAGGCATGGATGGGGTATAAACCCCAGTTTTGCAATGAGTCCCATACAAAGTGGACTGCAACTGACTTCATGAGATTTTTCAAGACACATGAGTTCATATTCTGAGCATCCTCAGTAGACATTCCCCACTAACCCTATTTATCTATTCTTCTCACTGGTCCCTATCCGGCTATATGTCTGAATTAAATATCTATTATTTTCTCAGATTCATGGATTCAACCATTCCATCAGTATCATTCAGGCTTCTCAAGCAAGCATCTTGCTATACTCTGAGGACTCTTTCTTCTTCAGTAAATGTTCTGAGGCTAAATGTCTCCAGCTGAAATTCTAGTTAATGGCTGTGCTATTGAATTGTATGTCTAGCTTACTTAAATTGATTAAAATCCTTTAAAAGAAATGTCAATAGAAGTGGTAAGGTTAGCTAATCTGTCTATACTCTAGACTATAAATAAGATCATCTGGGATAGTTTGAGCTCTTCCTAAAAGTTTCACATCTGCACAAGCATTAAAGAATCTTGTTTCTGACACCATGAGAAAGAAGGTTGCTCCAGGAGCAATTATAATATGTGCTGTGCAAGACTTTAAACCAATATAGAGGAAAAATAGGACATATTTTTCCAATATATCCTGTTGATGAGTACAGTAGAGTCTCACTTATCCAATATAAACGGGCCGGAAGAATGTTGGATAAGCGAGGCATTAAATAAAAGCCTATTAAACCTATTGGATAATAAGGAGGCATTAAATAAAAGCCTATTAAACATCAAATTAGGTTATGATTTTACAAATGAATCACCAAAACATCATGTTAGACAACAAATTTGGCAGAAAAAGTAGTTCAATATGCAGTAATGCTATGTAGTAATTACTGTATTTATGAATTTAGCACCAAAATATCACGATATATTGAAAACATTGAATACAAAAATGCGTTGGATAATCCCGAACGTTGGATAAGCGAGACTCTACTGTATATGCAATCTCCCTTACACATGCAGTAGAGTTGAAAGGGGTCCTGATAGTTATCCAATCCAACCCCTTGTCAGTGCAGGAGTAACAGGTGAGGGATCTGTGAATGGTGAAGATATGCATCCGAGCATTGGCAACAATGCTTCAAAGTTTATAAAGTATTTCTAGCATGCATTAGGTACTTCTGAGGCCCATTGGGTGTTTCAGTTCTTCTTCAGCACTTCCTAGATCAGTGGTTCTCAACCTGTGGGTCCCTAAGTGTTTTGGCCTACAACTCCCAGATATCCCAAACAAAAAAAATCTTTTACCAGCTGTTTGGATTTATGGGAGTTGAATGCCAAAACATCCAGGGACCCACAGGTTGAGAACCACTCTCCTAGATGTTATCCAAGTTCACATCATGGAAGAACCCAATGTGCATTTATGCCCATTGTACATCAGACAATATTACACCAGTCACTCCACTCACTACCATTGGATGCCTTTATATACAACACCGTAGCTACCCCTAGGTGGTTTAATAAGTACAGCTTGGCTGCACAACTGGAGGAGACTGATAGCATCAACTGGAGATGTACCTGTCAATTTACTTTGCAAATCTCCTTGATTCGGATCTCAAAACTTCCAACCAAATTCTCTTGTCCTTGCAGGAAAATTTCAAGACCTAGTTACTGGGTGATCTCATCTTGTAATGGTGATTTTATAACAGGGGCTGGAATCCTTTTGGTATTTTATGCTCATGTAAGTTTCTTTCTACATTTGACAGTACTCTTTTGGTCATTGCATAATGGTTATGTTCAGTTCAGTGTTGCATAAGTAAAGCTTCACAAGTCCAACCATTACATATTCAGTTTCATATTCTTGGATGTAGCATAACTATTTATCAGTGCCTTCAATGTATCATTTAATTCACTGGGATTGCAGAACCAGCCACTATGCATCTCCCATTTCACAATGAGATCATAAGCAGGTACCTTGACAGCTACACAATTGCCAGCACTATGTGATGTAGTGGTTTGAGTGTTGGAATATAACTCTGGAGACCAGGGTTCAAATCTCTGCTTGGCATGAAACCCACTTGGGCATCACAGATTCTCTTAGCCCTAGAAGAAGGTAATAACTATAATCTTCTGAGAAAATCAGGCCAAGAAAACCCTTTCAAAAAGGTCACCTTAGGGTTGCCATAGATCATAAAT
Source organism: Anolis carolinensis (assembly GCF_035594765.1). Classification (NCBI taxonomy): domain Eukaryota; kingdom Metazoa; phylum Chordata; class Lepidosauria; order Squamata; family Anolidae; genus Anolis; species Anolis carolinensis. Next base: position 9,654,359 of record NC_085844.1, on the reverse strand, counting down.
AACTTGAAGGCACACAATGACAACACCATCAGCATTCAGCAGAAGTATGGCATAGCACTCTTGCCATATAACTTGTGAGTGTGAATTTATGTTACAGGAACACAAATTCACCTAAATTCACAATATTTGTGGTGGTGGCAAGGAGAGATCCAGAGATACACACAGGAAAAATGAAATTGGGGAGAAAGGACAAAACTATCCTAAAGGAAGTCCACAAATTCCTGTACCAAATGCATTTACGTCTAAGTTGATAATTTCAGATATGTTTGTGACACAGCCCCATTAACAGTTTCCTACAGGAACCAAAGTCTACTGCAAAAATGGCAAATGTTATTTATTAGTCTGCTGAGTCAGCCAGCGGTTGGTTGTGTCGCTGTTTTAGCATGTTTTTGGCAAACAAAACAACTTCAGGCTACACACTGAGGAGCTACATTAAAAGAACTCTGCCTGCCCAACCCCACCAAAAATCCCTCCCCAAAATCAAACTTGGAGTTCTGTGAAAGAGACTGTCTGACAAGCACAAGACAAGTTGCTATCAATCTTACACTTTTAGCGACTGTATTTTTAAAATGTGATGAAGTGTTTTTCATATCCAGTCGTGGAATAAGTGGGACATCATGGCTTGATGTACCACCCCATCAAAATAAAATGACAGATGGAAAGACCAAAAGGGGGGAGAGGAGGCAAAAAGCCACGGAGAACATTTGTTTTGACAGAGTTGTGCTCCCACTGATTTACTCAAACTTTTTGAAATTCTGGCGTAAACTCAGTTGCTAATGTTTAGGGATGCAGCTTGCCAGGTCTCTTCTCCGCAGCCAAATCCCAGGTATCTTTCTGAATGCCAGGTATCTTTCTGCTTAATGCTTTCTCTCTTTTTGAGCTGGACAGTTAATGCTCAATAAGCTGGTCCATATTCAATTGAATTTTGGTAACTTTCCAATTTGTTCTTGCTGTCTTTTTAAAAATGTTTTCTTCCCAAACTTGTCAAGACACCATATCATTGAAAAATAGTAATTCTGAGCATACAGTGATAGAATCACACTGGTTTCTATTAAACGTGTGGTTAATGGAGGAAGAGGGTTCTATGTTATTTTATACGGGTTTAACAGTGATGTTATGTTGGTTTGTATTGGTATATTTGGAGTTATTGTTCACAAGTATTCTGTAAAATAGGGCTTCACAAGCTTGATTATTCATATATTAGCTTAATATGTTCTTTCTAGGAATTTCTAGATCATCCAATGCAATTTCTGCCACATGTTGACCATAGGATTATGCCAGAGAAATAAAGATTCCTACAGAGATTAGAAAACCCTTTAAAATGAAAAATATAGCTTTGACTTGCAGCTATTGGTATCCATCCCATGCCCAAAGCCTTAGAGGTCTAGCAAAAATGGGATTCAATTGTGGTACAAAAATCAGAATCTATGTTGGTCAAAACAACTTCATCAATAAAAACATCCATATGCTGCTAGTAGAGAATAGAGGTGTGCAATTTGGGTAAACCCCATGCCATTTTCAGTGTCCCAGTTTTGGTGCCTCTGTTTTTTGGGAGCTTCTGGAATTCAGGAGGGCAAAATGCAGTTTTCAATCTAGCAGCCGAAACTTCTGGGAAGATCCAGCCCATTGACAGCAATGGGGAAAGCTTCCAAGGCTTCCTTTTCTGTCATATTTAAGGCTATAGGGATGAAAATGGCCACATTTGAAGGACATATTTATCACTGCCAGCCCCCCCCAGTTTCAAAATGTTTGGGTCATCCCCTGATTTTAAGGACATTATTAAATTTTCTAGAAAAAAACCCCTAAAGGTATGCAATGGGAGGATCTGACTGATATTCAGAACTAGTACATCTCCCTCTGCATCTTCCTCTGGCTTTTGCTCCTCTGAAAGCCTGACCACTTGACCCAGCAACACTCACACCACAGCTACACCTTATAATGATATATATAGATAGATATATATATAGATATCTATATCTCTCTTTTCATATTGGGGGGGGGGTGGAGGGAGGTTCAGGCTTCTTGTGTTAGAGAAAGAGCACAAACACATAGAAGCCACAAGCCTTCATACCCAGACCTGGGTTAAGGCATCAGGCTTAAGAAACCACTGTTTCTGGAATCCTTTTCTCTAATATTCTTCATCTAGACCTTGGTTAAAGCATCAGACTTAAGAAACCACTTTTTCTGAGATCATCTCTGTCAGAGTTTTGCAACATTTCATCATTTCTAAAGTGACAATAAGTAATTATAAGGATCAGGACCACCCCAGCAGCAAGCATTAAGGATTTAATCACCTGGCTAGCATTGAGTAATTTACAGCCAGAGTGGAGTAGCTGAAAGAGTAATAAAAAAGCACAAGATTCTCTGTTAGAGTCCTTGTTGCCAGAGTGTTGGGCTGTTGGAGATGGAGATACAGAGATTGAAGGATTAATGAAGAAGACCAGAGAGAAGTTGATGCTATGGAGAAGGTATGAACTGATTGGGAGTGTTGGAAAGTAGGGCTAGGGAAGAGTCTAGAACATCTGCAAGATCAATGGTTCTCAATTGGGGTCACCTGATGTTTTTGGCCTACAACTTCCAGAAATCCCAGTCAGTTTACCAGCTGTTAGGATTTCTGGAAGTTGAAGGCCAAAACATCTGGGAACCCATAGATTGAGAACTACTGTCTTATATTATTCATTTCTTATTCGTTAGGGTTCGTGTTTATATTTTTGTTTGTAATTATCTTGATTTGACATGCGATACACGGCTTTGAGTCCCACTGTGGGAGAAAAGTGAGATAGAAATAATTTAAGAAGAAGCAGAAGAAGCAATGTGATTTTTCCCCAGTTTTTAAGCATTGTATTAAAAGATCTCAATAAAAATACATTTAAAAATAAAATAAAAAAGAAGAAGCAGAAGAAGCAGAGGCAAGAAGGGCTTCCAGCTATTTTGCCTTCCTTGCCCAAGCCAAAAAAACAAAAGGCAGCCTTGTATTCTTCCTTGCCTTTTTTGTCCTAACTAGAGTTAACAGCTTTATGAGAGAGCCATCTGGGGCAACTGAGGTAACAAAAAGAAGCAGCAACCATTTCAAATAAGCAATTAAGCAGGTAAGGTGTTTGTCTAATTATAGCTAATATTAAAAGATCAGCAATGCCATTTACATCCCCATGGCAACCCCTAAAATATTCAAACCCTCTCCTTCTCTATAGCATTTCTTAATTATGTTCTCTCTATGTATTTTTAAAAGGAGAGGAAACTATGAATGCATGGCCCTAAGTTTTGCCCTCGACTTACCCAGCAGTCAAAGCGAAATCCACAATTTTGACTCCAAAACCTACCTTTCTCTTATATATGAAGTAGACTTCTATGTGAGCATATATGGTACTATGGGCCCAGCCCATATCCTCCTTCCATGTTTCTTCTCTTGGGAAAGATAACCTGAAGGTTAGAGCATCACATATTTTAGATTATTATGTCCAGTGTTCACAAATGCTTACATTCAGAAGGTTCTAATTGACTATTCTTGTTCTTCTTGATTACTTTCATGTTGACTTCAACTCAAGTCAACCCTATCAGTAGACCAAGGACGATAGGTTTCTTGATTGAGTCTCTCCATCTAGAATGTGGTCTTTTCCCACTGCCTTTTTTCTTAACAAGTATGAGTCCTGTCTTCTCATGAAATGACCAAAGTATGACAATCTCCATTTAATCATCTTGGCCTCTAAAGAGTAATTAGGCTTGATTTTCTCTTAGATCCGTTTATTAGACCCATTTATTATATTTTTAGCCATCCTTGATATCCATAAACCCTTCTCCAGCACCATATTTCAAATTAGTCTATTTTCTTCCTATCAGCTTTCCTCACTGTCCAGCTTTCACAACCTTGTATAGAAATGGGAAGATGTCACACTTTATTAAATGCTGTTGGATTCTTCTATTTATTTTTAGTTTTCTAAAAGAAATAAAAAGAAAGTTTGCTTTCTTTAAAAATCAGGTTGACACACAAAACACATACTCTAGTTTCCGATACTATTTCCAGTCTCTATAGTAACCACTGAATACCAAATTATCTTTCAATTGGATGATTCCAGCACGTTTTGAGAGCCTCCCTGGTTCCCATGGTGATTGCTAAAACCCCATGATCTCTCAATCCAGGGATTTCACCCAACGGGATGTCCAGCTGCAATAGAAAAGCAAATAAAATTATCTTGAACAGCCAGATATATGGCCATTGCAGTAAAAACTGTCCAACAGATTCATTCCTGAGTGTTCCTTTTGACAAGAACTCTTGGGATCTGAAGCCAAGAAAGAACAGAGACGTTTTAGGAAAACCTGATATTGAAAATTAGTTAAATTAAACATCTTTAGAAAATAATTTATTTCTCTTGTACATTGCAGATTTAAAATGTTCTATCTAGGAATCTTGAGGATCTAGAAATTTCTACGGAAGTGTTATCTCAGATTTCAAAAAGGCAATTTGTGATTTTTCTCCTTCATAAGCTCCTAACCTCAGCAGATATGGAGGGCTGACTGTATATGCATCTAAGAGTGCAAATGCACTAGAAAAAGACTGCAGTTTGAAACCATGATGGAGTTGTAGTTTTTCAAGTGATGTGTGATTTCAGCTTTGCAAGAACCACAGGTTCAGAGTCCCGACATGCCTATTCTTCAAAGGTCAAATGAAACACAAACGGGTTGAAGGCAAGGATCAGAGGCTTTGTTCATTTGGTCGAAGTGGATGTCAGGAGAGTCTGCGCTCTCAAATCAGACATAAAGGCAATGGATAATTGCAAAGGCATTTATAGAAGTTTGAGTGATGCCTAAAAGAACAATGGGTTCCCCTAAAACTGTGGAGACCAAAATCCACTGCTTGTGGTAATATGAAAATAACCAAATAAACTCAATGTATATATTACAATAACATATATCCAAAAAACAGGACTGATCCAATCGCATAGAAGTAGAAACCAACGGTTCTTCTCTTGAAGTATAAAGCCAAGTTTTTCATGTAAGTAAATGTCCTGTTCTTTATTACGTATGAGTAGACTCCAGTTCTCATATAACTTGACTCAAACCTGCAACCGGTTTCGACTCACAGGAGTCTTCGTCAGGCGGTTGGGTCTACAAATAATACATATAAATATATACATGCAATCAAAAAATTTATACAGAAAGTTTACGAAAAAGTTTACAAAAAAGTATATTCAGGCACTCTACTTACTTCAATAATCAACAAAGGTTCAACTTTTGAGGTGAGAAATTCACCATCAGTTTTCTGAATAGGTGGATCCTAAGGGGACATAGATAGTGGCTAAAGGTAGTATTACATTATGACATGAATAATAGAACATATATAGAAGAATATAAAATCTGTGAACCCAAAGAAGGCTATGATACTCACAGTTTGTCTTTATTAAACCATGTACTCTGCAAGGAGTTTTATTCTGTGGCGAGTATAGGGTAGAAATGGCTCAAACCATTGTTAATGTAGCTAATCCATTGGTCAGGTGATGATGATATTATTGGTTCAATAATTTTTTACCTAGGGGTAAAGCCTACTCTGTTACAAAAAAACATTCATATGAATTGGTGTTATTTAGCCCTTTTGGATGTTCTGTTTGCAGGGTAAAGATCCAGAAGGATTCCCGTTGTAAGAGTTTAGTTTGGAAATCCATGTCTCTGGGTGGAGTAACCACCTCTAAAATCTGTACTTGAAAAGATTCAGGGCTATGGTTCAGGTCCACAAAATGCTTATATAGGATAGAAGGTACATGAGTGAAAGGAATGAGTAGGGTTTAGATTGATGAGTGCTAATGACCTTAATCCTATCAGTCCGGGTGAGGTAATGGTTCTGGGCTGACCAAACAATGAGTGTCGGCACACCTGGATAGATTCTCAGGAAGAAGCAAAGGCAAAGACCATGACACTTCCTGCTGGCCAGAGATGGGTTCAGAGTTAGGTGTAAGGGTTCGTTGTGGCAAGGAAAGGGATGGTCATGGGTGACTGTGTTTTCTGCCTAAAGGAATAACAGGATTGTACAGTGGCAAAGTGTGTTAAAGCACTGAGCTGCTGAACTTGCAGACTGAAAGGTCCCGGGTTCAAACCCGGGGAGCGGTGTGAGCGCCTGCTGTTAGCTTCAGCTTCTGCCAACCTGGCAGTTCGAAAACATGTAAATGTGAGTAGATCAATAGGTACCACTCCGGCGGGAAGGTAATGGCGCTCCATGCAGTCATGCCGGTCACATAACCTAGGAGGTGTCTACGGACAGCGCCAGCTCTTTAGAAAGAGAGGTGAGCACCAAGCCTCAGAGTTGGACACGACTAGACTTAATGTCAGGGGAAAACTTTTACCTTTACTACATTTTTAATCTTTTAAAAACTTTTGTAATTATTTATTGATTTTATTGTAGGTTGTACTGAGATCTTCAGATAAAGAGCAGGATACGCAAGAGAAGGTAGTTGAAACTCTGAAATAGTTGGAGAGGTTTTTTTCCCCCAATATATAATGGACAAGTTGCCAAAATGGGAGATGAGCATGTATTGTACATGGATGTACATTCAGCTATATATATATGTTGTCATGGTTCAGTTGTCTAATGTTGCCATTCAACATGAGGGTTGCATACCGCAATTACATTTACTATTGTGCAACCTTGATATAGAATCTCAGATGCTACATTATGTCCACATCTCCTAAAACAAGTGGAAGTTTATACTCCAGTACGGAAGTTTGCATTCACATTATTCCAGATACATGATCATTGTGAAAGTGATGTGATCAGATATAAGACCTGTGTAGAGCAAACAATACTTATATCAGTTACTGGAAAATTATGCTCTGCTACGATTCCCCGCTGAGCCATGGAAACCCATTGGTTGACCTCAAAAAAACCTAATGATAGAGGTAAGTTGAAAACAATTGCAAGATGCACAACAACCACAAACCACTCTATTCAGCCTCTTCCTGTTTTATTTAATCACTGTTTCTCACTGAGATGTGTTCCCTGTATCTCTAGAATGAATCAATATTATTTTTTTCTTCAACCCCGATTAACTTCTTCCATATCATTAACAACGATGGAGACTTCTCCTCCGCAGTTGTTTCCAGGGCCCCTTTTCCATGAATGTAAGCCCAGAAGACTCATTTATCATCCCTTCATCACAAAGGTCAGACCTATGAATCATGGCAAATTATTTATGTCCATCAAGTCATTGTTATATAATTATGGAAATTGGATAAATGACAATGTATTGGTTGCTTAAAGTAGCTTCTACAAATTTCACTCCGGCAACTACCTAAAGTGGTGCTGTATAAAGGAAAGATGCCTAGCATTTCTCGCCTCATTTTTGAAGGACTATTGGACCCAATATCACACAGATATACATTAAATATTCATATCTACTTAAAAGAGAGGAACAATCATCTCTAGAACTGCTCAAAATGGAATGTCCTGTTAAAGTAATTCTCATATAGGAAATAGAGAGCTTCAGAAAGGTTCTATCTATCTATCTATCTATCTATCTATCTATCTATCTATCTATCCATTCACTTATGCATTTATTCCCCAAATATTGATCATCTTATTGATCATCTTATTGATGTCACAGCATCGACAGACCTAGGAGAGCCTTGTCATCCCCCTCCTTAGGCCGCCACGGCTCCAGTTAATTTGTTGTTGTTTTTGTTTGTTTGTTTTGGCAATGAATATTTGCCACTCTGTTACTTTTTTCTGTAAACCTCTCTGAGTCCCTTCAGGGAGACAGGGCGAATTAAAAATACATTATTATTATTATTATTATTATTATTATTATTATTATTATTATTATCACAACAACATTGTATGACACAGCAAACAAGATAGATATGCTAGATTTCGTATCACAAAATCACAAGTCGAGCACTTCCCAAGTGTCTAGGACTGTGTGATGTATTTTTGGATGATGAGTGCAGATCCCAGCAGGGTGGCCTTTTGCAGTTGGCAGATCGTAATTTTGTCAATGTCTATTGTTTCCAAATGCCAGCTGAGATCTTTTGGCACGGCACCCAGTGTGCCCATCACCACCGGGACCACCTGCACTGGTTTCTGCCAGAGTCTTTGAAGTTGAATCTTGAGGTCCTGATAGCGGCTGAGTTTTTCCTGTTGTTTTTCGTCAATGCGACTGTCACCTGGAATGGCAACATCAATGATCTAGACCTTTTTCTTTTCCACAACTGTGATGTCTGGTGTGTTGTGTTCCAGAACTTTGTCAGTCTGGATTCGGAAGTCCCACAGTATCTTTGCGTCCTCATTTTCCAATACTTTGGCAGGTTTGTGATCCCACCAGTTCTTTGCTGCTGGCAAGCGGTACTTGAGGCATAAGTTCCAATGAATCATTTGGGCCACATAGTTGTGCCTCTGTTTGTAGTCTGTCTGTGCGATTTTCTTACAACAGCTGAGGATATGATCAATGGTTTCGTCTGTTTCCTTGCACAGTCTGCATTTTGAGTCATCAGCTGATTTTTCGATCTTGGCCTTAATTGCATTTGTTCTGATGGCTTGCTCCTGGACTGCAAGGATCAGGCCTTCTGTCTCCTTCTTCAGGGTCCCATTCATGAGCCATAGCCAGGTCTTCTTCTTAATAATAATAATAATAATTATTATTATTATTATTATTATTATTATTATTATTATTATTATTAAAACACCATTAAATGTAAAATCATTTAAAAACATAACAATAACATTTAAAACTAGAGCACAGTATGAATAAACCTCTACACGAGCCCTTGGAAAGCCATAGACAAGATTATAAATGGATTGATATTGGCTGTAATCTTGTATCAGCTACTTAATAATGTCATTCCTTATCCAGAAGTCTGAAATCTAAAATTCCAAAACTGTCCTCACAGAGATACTGACACCTTTGTTTTTTGGGAATTCAAAGGACACAAACTTTGCCTCCTATATATAATTACTAAAAATATTGTATGGAATTACCTTCAGGCTATATATGTAAGTTGTACGTAGAACATAAAGGAAGTTTGTGTTTAGACTTGGGTCCCATCTCTAGGTTATCTAGTTATGTACCTATTCAAAATGCAGTTATTCCAAAAGCCGGAAAAATATACCCAAATCCAAAGCACGTCTTGTCTCAAGCATTTTGGATAATTACTCAACTAAGTAACTTCTGGCCAAACTTCTGTGAAACCCAATGGAATCATCATTGACCCACGTTTTCATCACTGTCCGAATGGACCTTCTTCTCCAATGTAGCTGATGCCCATCAAAGTATGTTGTTGAGGGCATTATGATCATGCCAATAGTGCTAAAATCATATCTAAATAGCAGCCATGAATATGAAACCGTTACAGAGAACTAAGCTAGGTAGCTCTTAGATATTCACTCTTGCTAATCAGTCATGCTTGTGTCACTATTGCAGTTCTCATTACTTTCCAGCAAGCCTACTTTACTCCATCAGCTGCATGGAGAGAAAGAGATCCATTTGACCACTGATTAGAGAGCAAATGAATGGCGTTTCCATCAGGTTGGTGGAGATCAGGCCAGGAGAAGTTACTTACCGTAGTTTAGTGTATTTAGGTAAAGGTAAAGGCTTTTCGCTGACATTAAGTCTAATCGTGTCCAACTCTGGGGGTTGGTGTTCATCTCCATTTCTAATTCGAAGAGCCGGCGTTGTCTGTAGACACCTCCAAGGTCATGTGGCTGACATGACTGCATGGAGCGCCATTAGGGGCCAGGCTGTGGCGCAGGCTGGTTAGCAGCCATCTGCAATAAATCACTCTGACCAAGAGGTCATGAGTTCGAGGCCAACCCGTGTTGGGGTGAGCACCCAGCACTTAAAAATTAAAAATATAGCCCTTGCTCGTTGCTGACCTAAGCAACCCAAAAGATAGTTGCATCTATCAAGTAGGAAATTTAGGTACCACTTATATGTGGGGAGGCAAATTTATGACACCATAAAAAAATCATCCAGCCGCCATTGGAATGAGGAAGTTGCCGTTGCAGTGGATGATAAAGCAGCTGCTCCCCTGTGGCCGGAATCAAGCATACCCTCAGGAAGATGGAAGCTGGAGAAGGTTTAAATTGCCTCTACGTCTGTCTCTGTTATATGGCATTGAATGTTTGCCTTATATGTGCACAATGTGATCTGCTCTGAGTCCCCTTCCGGGTGAGAAGGGCGGAATATAAATACTGTAAATAAATAAATAAATAAATAAATAAATAAATAGTGTACTTACCTAACTATATTTAAGTAAGCTAAGAAGTTGATACAGAATTATCACTAGGAATAACTTTATACCAGTTTGATCCATTTTTTATTCTTTTTAATTAACTTTTTGTTAAAAGTTCAGTTTTAATAACCCACAATCCAGGTATCCTGTTGCTGACAAATACAGGCATAACATTCCCTTTTGGGAGTTTTTGGACATTTTTCTCTAATGTGGAGTCCCTATAATAATGAAATAGGCATGGCTCCACACGCCTGTCTCTTAGACTGACACTTGCTACTTGCCAGCTAATTCTGGGTCCAATCTAGGGTCGATTTTATCAACTTCTGGTCACCAAAGTCCCCAGTTTATGAGAATAATAATTATTATTATTATTATATCCCGCCCCATCTCCCCTAGGGGACTCGGGGCGGCTTACAAAGGGACCATGCCCAAACAATATAAAAATACAACAGTAAAAACAAATCCAAACACAGCAATAAATGCATCAAGAAAAAGCATACAACAACAACAATTTAAAAACAATTAAAACATGTTCAATGCCCTGGAGCGGTATAGTTGGTACTTCAATCTTCAGACTAAGGGTGAGGAATAAGGTTAACAAGGTGCAATGCATTATATTATTATTATATTATTATATTAAGTCAGACAAACCAGATGAAGATCAACACTTCCCTTAAATCTTTTCAAGTCTTGGATTTCCAGGATATTTATAGGGGAAGGAACAGATTCATTTGGTACTATTTTAAGCTGTTCGTTATAAATGTACATAAACAGTTCCTTCGGGGAGAATCACAGACATAGCATTGCCTGGGCACTTCAGTTGAATTATATTCCATACATAGCGTTATACGCAAGGCATTATTATCCCATTGTGATGCACACAAGGGCCGGGCTGTGGCGCAGCTGGCTAGTAACCAGCTGCAATAAATCACTACTGACCGAGAGGTCATGAGTTCAAAGCCCGGGTTGGGTTAAGCCCCCAACCATTAAATAGCCCGGCTTGCTGTTGACCTATGCAGCCCCAAAAGACAGTTGCATCTGTCAAGTAGGGAAATTTAGGTACGCTTTATGCGGGAGGCTAATTTAACTAATTTACAACACCATAAAAAAACTGCCAGCAAAACATGAGGAAAGGAATGAGGAAGTACAGCCACTAGTGGACGGTGAAGCAACAGCTCCCCTGTGGCCGGAATCGTGAAGCTGGAAAAATGTTAAATGCCTCTGTGTCTGTCTATACTGTATGTTGTTTGTCTGTTGGCATTGAATGTTTGCCATATATGTGTTCATTGTAATCCGCCCTGAGTCCCCTTCGGGGTGAGAAGGGCGGAATATAAATACTGTAAATAAATAATAAATAAAATACAAGGCATCTTAGATTCATTCATATACCCATCTCATATTGTTCGGGCCATTTATGGGGACTTTATCTCTCTATTCAGCTCTTTAACAGGCTTGGCAATAACTAATACATGTAAGAACATCAGCTTTCCAAACTACTTAACATGTAACATTCTCCTTGTATGGTTATAATCAGGTTCTCCTTAATCACTCAGTTATCCAAACCGCCTGCTAAGTCATTATGCAGACAATTCCTGAAGGCTTTCACATATTCACAATCTTGTCCCTCATCATATTCTTCGCCATTTTACACTTAACCAATTATCCATGCCAATCTCATCTGTTTGAGGAATTTTACCATTCTAACGGGATTCTGTGCCTGAAAGGGGATCTTGTAGCACCTTAAAGATGAAAGACGTTCTCACACAAGGCAGGCATGTGCATCCTGTCTGCCTCTCCCCATGATTCTCCCTTCCCTAGCGATTCATGAGAAAACCTGTCAATAGTTCACAATCCCACAATGTTCCTGTCACTTGTCTTGCTACGATGAGTCCCTTCCACTTCTGTTCTGACAGCAAATTGACATCAAGAGGTGGGATTCTCCCCTCCATACTACCTCTCCCTATTTCCAAGCTGATTGTTTTCCTTTTCTTTTATATATATATATATATATATATATATATATATATATATATATACTACCTTGGGTACCTGGTGTTTATTTATTTATTCATTCATTCATTTATTTATTTATTTACAGTATTTATATTCTGCCCTTCTCACCCCGAAAGGGATTCAGGGCGGATCACAATGTACACATACATGGCAAACATTCAATGCCATAGACATACGACACACAGAGACAGAGACACAGAGGTTATTTAACATTCCCAGCTTCTGGCTTGATGAGGGTATGCTTGATCCCGGCCACAGGGGGAGCTGCTGTTTCATCATCCACTGTGACACCAAGTCCTTGATGGAGTACTTCCTCATCTTCTGGCATGCATGCTGCTGGACATTTTTATGGTGACGTAAATTAGTTAAATTAGCCTCTCCGCATAAGCGGTCCCGAAATGTTTCTAATTGACAGATGCAACTGACTTTCAGGTTGCTTAAGTAAACAACGAGCTGGGGTTATTTAATGGTTGGTCACTCAATCCGACCCGGACTTTGAACTCATGACCTCTCAGTCAGTAGTGATTTATTGCAACTGGCTACTAACCAGCTGTGCCACAGCCTGAGTTATTTGAAAAGTTGTGGATTAACTACATAAAGTTGTGGATTAACTACAATTGACTACAATCATGCCAGGTTAAAGTTTGTGATGTTGGGCAAGTTTGCTCTAGATGCATCATCGGTGGGGTTCAGTGTGCTTTCTGGTTGTAGGGTAAACTACATCTCCCACTGTGGTGAGTCAGTCTTCTCAAACCCCTCCAGTAGGTTGAGTTAATCATGCGGGTTCTGTGTGCCAAGTTTGGGCCAGGTCCATGATCGAAGGAAATCAAGATTTCTCTGGTTGTGGGTGAACTACAACTCTCAGAAAGGAAGGTCAGTTCCGCCCAAACCCCTTCCGTAATCAAATTTTGGCATATCAGGTGTGTGTGCCAAGTTTGGTCCAGATCCATCGGCACCTGCAGCTCCAAAATGTCGAGGCCAATTCCCCTCAAAACTCACCAGTATTTAAATTTGGGCATATCAGGTATGCATGACAAGTTTTGTCCAGATCCATCATTGTTTGGGTTCATAATGTGCTCTGGATGTAGGCAATCTACAACTCCCTCAAAACGAGGTGAATTTTCCCCAAAGACCTCTAGTATTTTTTGTTGATCATGAGGGTTTTGAGTGTCAAGTTAGTTCCAGTTTATCATTGGTGGAGTTCACAGTCCTCTTAGATTGAAGGTGGACTATACATATCAATACCTACAACTCCTATAAATCATGGTGAATTTTCCTCAATGCTGGAATTGCGCGATTGCACTTAAAATAAAAAAATTAAAATACCTCAGGTGGTTGTTATCCACATACTGGTGGCACTGGAAGCCAACACTCAAGTCATGAAACCATAATAGAAAATTACCAAGTTAACTAACCATTCCCCTTACATTTCTGATTATTATGATTAAAAAATGCCATTAGTAGGGCCTGGTAATGATTAACTTGATATTCCTAAGGGTTTACTGTTGAATTAAGGCAATTTGGCACCAGTTTCGCTCCCATAGCTCAAAACTATGGAATCCTGGTATTTGTAGTTTGCTGCAGCATCAGAAGGTTAAAGACCTTGTCAAACTACAACCCCAGGATTCTGCAGAAATAAGCCAAGGTAGTTAAAGTGGCATCAAACTGCATTTATTCTACAATGTAGATGCACCTGAACTCTACAGTTTCGATTTCCACCACACTTTGGTTCAAAATACTTTCCCTTTAGCATGGTTTTGCTCGATTTTGGCCCCTTGATCAATCTTCAGCCTTTCCTTTCAATACTTTGGGTAGAGTGCTACTTTTTGGTGTGCCTTAAGCATCAAAAGGTCTGAATTCAGCAGCAAAAGGTCTGAATTCAACTATGGAGTGAAAATGCATAGAGAAACAGAAGTGAAGCTTACTCCTACCATCAGTCCCTAGGTATTTATGTGAATCTGGACAAGATTTATGTTCCTCTTTTTTTAAAAAAAAACATACAGTATATACTCAAGTATGAGCCGACCCTAATATAAGCCGAGGCACCTAATTTTACCACAAAAAACTGGGGAAACTTACTGACTCGAGTATAAGCCAAGGGTGGAAAATGCAGCAGCTGCTGGTAAATTTCAAAATGAAAATAGATCCCAATGAAATTATATTGAGGCATCAGTAGGTTAAAGGTTTTTCAATATTTACCGTATTTCAAAGAAAAACAGTAAACTAGCTCTGTTAGTGGAAAAATAGGGTCAACAAAAGCAATGTAGTATTAACAATAAAATAACAACAACAACAACAACAACAACTTCATTTGTACCCTGTCCTATCTTCCATGGAGACTCAGGCCAGCTTCCAACATAGTAACAGGCAAACATTCAATGCCTACATAAACAATGCAGAGCTAGATATAGATCTATAATTATATACACTCATTTCACATATCATTTTCCCCTGAAATGTTTGCAAATCCACTCTATATATGTGTGCATTTCCCTCCAGCAATATTTGCAAGCCCTATATATTTATGTTTATATCTATCTAGAAATCTCTATGTGTGTTTGTGCATTTCCCCTGCAATATTTGCAAGCCCTACATATCTATATTCATATATATCTACCTAGACATCTCTCTATATATAGATAATTATATCTGTATAGGATTTGCAAAGACTTCTGAGGTGAAAATTCATATATAAAATAATGTATACACATAGATACAGATATACAGGTACATTGAAATCTCTAGATATCTATATGTTTATAGGATTTGCAAAAACTTGCAAACATATGAGGGGGAAATTTATATAAAAAATTAATGTATATAGATAGATAGATAGATACAAATATAAAGGTACATAGGGATTGCAAAGGCTTGCAGAAATGCCTATATATCTGTAGCAGAAATTAACAAATATTTCAGGGGAAAATGCTTTTATAAGATTAATGGGTATATATATATTATTCTTCCTGACTTGCAATGGCTACTTTCCCTTCTCAAAATATTCCCTTGGTTAAGAGTGAAGGAGGCTTTGGAAAAGAAAACACTGATAAGGGAGGGTAAGATGAGAGATAAATATACCATAAATTGCAAGCAACAGCCTCCAGGTTCCGCTGCCTGCTAGACCTTGACCCGATTATAAGCCTCCCCCGGCTCATAAATAAGGGCTGAAAAACTCGGCTTATCTTCAAGTATATATAGTAACCATCTCTTAAAAAAGTAAATGCATGTTTGACAAGCATTTAATTGGATATTGGCATTTATATGCTATCAAAGCCGCAATTTGGGTATAGTGAACTTAGGATGTCTCTAGGATGTCAAAACTCTAGGGAAATAGCTAATATCTTCTGTTGAAAGTGAGCATAGAAGACTGAGGTGGAGGTAGCATGCAAGGAGAATCCCATCAAAGCAGCATAAGGGAATGTGCAGTCACCGAAGCTCATTAACAGCTTGATTAGAAGGATAGAAACTAATCATCATTGCTCTTAAAACAAATAGGGAGGCAGATAGCTGCATTAAATAAGCACTAATTGGGAAGAGTTACGACAATGCTGATAAGAGATCCCCGCAAGCAAGCAGGAGTAAGGTTTACTATTCCCAAAGTGTTTCATTAAAGATTTGGTTATTAAGTCCTGCACGTCTAAGTGAGGAAACAATGGCCAATTGCCAAGTTGTGGAGAATTGTCAAAAAAAACAACCTTTTCATCAGACAAGAGACATGGAAAACATAATAGTTGGCTATTTAGTCCAGTGAATTACTCTTCCAGGAACCCTTTCTTCTGGAGTTGATCCTTGTCTGGGAGCATCCCTTTGGAGACAGTTTTGGAAGATTCTCTGTGTGCACACTAAGGAAACACAACACTGGAAGAGACTATAAGGGTCATCCGGCCCAACCCTATTCTGCCACGGAAGAAGACATAATCAAAGCATCCCTAATAGATGGCCATCCAATCTGCTTTAAAACCTCCAGAGAAGGAGACTCCACCATTCTCCAAGGCATTCGCTTCTTCCATGGCTGAACCACTCTTCTCAGCAGGAAGTTCTACCTAATTTTTTGGTGGAATCTCTTCTCCTGTACTTTGAATCTATTGTTCTGTATTCATCTCTGGAACAAGAGAATAACAAGCCAGTTCTATTTTCAATATGACATCCTATCAAATATTACTATATTATCTCATGGTATTTTAGATTTGAACCAATGGGTTGACTTTACAACTTTCTGATCCCAATTCAACGTGTAGTTTATTGCCTACAAAGCCCTACATGGTTTGGGTCCAGCCTATCTTCATGACCCCTATGAACCTGTGTGGGCACGAAAATCTGCCGAGGAGGCCCTCCTCTCATAGAATCATAGAATAGTAGAGTTGGAAGAGACCTCATGGGCCATCCAGTCCAACCCCCTGCCAAGAAGCAGGAAATCGCATTCAAAGCACCCCCGATAGATGGCCATCCAGCCTCTGCTTAAAAGCCTCCAAGGAAGGAGCCTCCACCACGGCCCGGGGGAGAGAGTTCCACTGTCGAACAGCTCTCACAGTGAGGAAGTTCTTCCTGATGTTCAGGTGGAATCTCCTTTCCTGTAGTTTGAAGACATTGTTCCGTGTCCTAGTCTGCAGGGCAGCAGAAAACAAGCTTGCTCCCTCCTCTCGATCCCACCTTCATCTCAAGTATGGTTGTTTTTGTTTTGTTTTTCCATGTCAGGAGCAACTTGAGTCGCTTCTGGAGTGAGAGAATTGGCCGTCTGCAAGGACGTTGCCCAGGGGCAGTCTGGTCAATTAAATTGATCTTGACTCTGTACTTTATGCTATCTGTAAACTAGAGCTGCCCATTCTCTATCGAGTAGCTATTGCTGCATTTTATTGAATTATTTTATTCAAACTGAGTTGGGCTTTTATTTTTATAAGTGCTATTTTATGTTCTTTGAAGATGTTTTATTGCAATGTTGATGTATGATGTTTGCATTTTATGTGCTTTATAGCACTATTGTGTGCTTTCTGTAAGCCACCCTGAGTCTCTTCAGGGAAATGGTGGTGGGATATAAAGTTGTTGTTGTTGTTGTTGTTGTTGTTGTTATAAACACAACAAGATGAGTCCACAGCAGACATTCTGCTGGCTGTTGAATTTGACCACACATCGGACACTTCCCAAGTGTCTAGGACTGTGTGATGTATCGGCGAATAATGTGAGCAGATCCCAGTAAGGTGGCCTTCTGCAGCTGGCAGATGGTAATTTTGTCAGCGCTGATTGTGTTTAAGTGCAGGCCAAGGCCTTTAGGCACTGCACCCAGTGTGCCGATCACCACTGGGACCACCTTGACTGGCTTGTGCCAGAGTCTTTGTAGTTCAATCTTTAAATCCTCATATCGTGTCAACTTTTCCAGTTGTTTCTCCTCAATCCTGCCGTCACCTGGGATTACGACATGGACAATCCATACTTTGTTTTTTAACACGATCGTGAGGTCAGGAGTTATTATTATTATTATTATTATTATTATTATTATTATTATACAATAGTATGCAGGTCAGTCTGTTTTACAGACAGCTCGAAGCAATCCAGAAAATGTAATACAATTCTGAAAGTAATGCAATGTTTAATACATCAGGATTATGTACAAACACTTCATGCAATTTAAAAACGTCTTATCAAAAGAGTGCCCAGGGAATTACTGAGTAAACATATGCATTAAATAACATACTTCAAAAAAAGATCTTAAAGCCCCACTGTTCTCTGAACATTTATCGTGATCCTATTAATGAACAAAGCCTGTGCGAACTCCATTCTGTTATAATCAACACACTGTTTCTGCTGTTATCGGAAGGCATTCTGAAGATCACTCCTACTTATTCTTCAAAAGAGGCAAAGAAAACATTTTAAGTACCTACAATGATTATTGTAAAGGGACAAGGGTTCAGGATGCTTACTTAAGAGTGGGTAATTACAGTAGTTTGATATCTAAGGAAACATATATTTATAATGAGCTTCAGCTTGGCGTTCACAAATCTGTTCCAGGGATAATGCTCTTTTTCTTGTTTTTCTGAACATAGGTCCCATTAAAATTCAAAGGGGATTACTTCTGGGGTGACCTTTATAAAATTGTACTGCCGCCCTTTTTATAATACGAGAGGCTTATTGGTGCCCAAGTTCAACAATACATGGATTATGTTGATAATGTTGATTTTAAAGTAGACCCACTAGGGTATCCCCCAAGATATCAAAATCTATGGATGCTCAAATCCCATTATATCTATTGGCATAGTAAAATGATGGTCCTTGAGAATGGTGAGCCTTGTAGAAAATGGCAAAATCCAGGTTTGCTGTATTAGATTTTTGGATGCTTGAATTTATGGGTATGGAGAGCCAACTGTATTTATTTATAACTCAACTTTATCCCAGTAATAACAAGACATCTTACATCATTAAAACAAGACAGATTAATAAGTAATCAATTTTTAAAAATAAAAACTGGTATCCGAAACTCGTTTTAAATCAGTTGAGCAATTGATAGTTAAAATGTGTTGTCGAAGGCTTTCATGGCCGGGATCACAGGGTGGTTGTATGTCTTTCGGGTTGTGTGGCCATGTTCCAGAAGTATTCTCTCCTGACGTTTCACCCACATCTATGGCAGGCATCCTCAGAGGTTGTGAGGCATGGATAAACTAGGCAAGGAAGGTAAATATATATCTGTGGAGAGTCCAGAGTGTGACAAGAGTACTAAAAAACTCAAAAATCCGAACAGTAGGTGGGAAGCAACACTCTGAGGGCAGAGGAGCCCAAGGACGGCTAATGACTCTGAACAAAGGATGCCCCCCAGGCAAGAGACAAACCTTTCCAATGCTAATTAGGGTGATTAATTGCAACATTCATGCTGGCTTCCAACTGACAAAGGACTCTTGTCACACCCTGGAATCTCCAGAGATATATATTTACCTTCCTTGCCTAGTTTATCCATGCCTCACAACCTCTGAGGATGCCTGCCATAGATGTGGGCGAAACGTCAGGAGAGAATACTTCTGGAACATGGCCACACAGCCTGAAAGACATACAACAACCCTGATAGTTAAAACATTAACATTCATTAAAAGGCAATACAACCATAACACAACACATGATTAAAAACCCATCCCATTTAGGGTACATTCCAAACAGCTCGCAAACTGTGCGAGCTCCAGTGTTTTTATCTGTGGTCTCCAAATGATGCCTCGGGTAAAAACAAATTAATTTGACACATGGAAAGATTCGAGTTTTTCAGAAGACTGGGTCTTTCCAGCTGTGGCCCCTGTGTGGATTTTCCCTGTGTGGAACCAGCCCTAGTTTTTTAAAGTCACTCCAGTCCATCAGTTGCTGATGGAAAGAGATCCAAGAAGAAGCCATCTGGGCCTCTATAAGGAGGGAACTACTGCTCTAGAGCAGGCCTACCAACTGTTAGGAATTGTGGGAGTTGAAGTCCAAAACACCTGGAGGGAGGGCCAAAGTTTGCCCATGAGGGGTAAAGAGGACACCGCCCATAGACAAACAAAGCTTCTGAAGTTAAGGAGGTTTTTGGGAGCCTGCAAAAATACCAAGGCGTAGACCAATGTGATAAGGAACAGCTGGGGAACTGGGAGGAATATGTGGTTAGAGGGTGGGAAAAAGGGACTGAAAAAGAGGAATGCCAAAGGCAGAGAGGAGGGAGTGCTGGGACTGAAGGAGTGGAAGAATTAAAGATGTATGAAATGACAGTTGATTTATCTCCAAAGAAGCAATTGGGCTACCATGTGAGAATAAATCAACCTTCAGATTGTTGTTTATGGACTGTCCACCAAAGAACTGCAGTAGCTCCACCTAGTCTTTGTAAGAGGTGAGATTCCTATTTTGGTTTGGAACTACTGAAGAAATGGTAGTTGTTCGTTTTTTCAAGACTCTTCTGGGAAGGGTAAAGAACTATATCATGAATCAATCTGGAGATCAAGCCATAAGAAATAAGATACAAATGTTATATAGTATATAGGATGGAAATGGATAAAGATATAAAGATTGTCTCACAAAGAAACGAATATGTAAAAAGAAAGCAATCCTCGTGTTGGTGGTGGGAATTGTAAATGTTTTGTATGTCTACGGTATGTATTTTTTTGTGTTTAAAAAAAATTGTAAAAAAAAAAAAAAAGACTCTACTGGGAACGATTTTAAAGATGCAAGCAGAGGCTTTACAGGTTCCCCTTCCAAGGGAAGAAGGTCAATCTGCAACAAACCCATTTATTTGTCTTTTTAGTAGTCTTCAATATCTACAAGCCTTTTCTCCAGCACATTTCAGATAACTTCATTTTGCAGCCTAGCAGCCAAGAAAAGTTCATTTCTCATTAGTTCACAATTGTCGCATCTTTTTTCAGCTTCATACAGAAAATCAAATGATAAATTTAATGATGGATCAGATGACCCATTTCCTTGTAAATCTGAGCATAGTCAGTTGTAGACACTTTTTACATGCCTGGGGCAAAGGAGATGATGTTCTTTCCCTTTCCACAAAGTACAAGATGAAGGAGAGAGAAGAAGTAGAATTTATATCCTTACTTTTTCCAACAATGGAACGGTTATTTGTAAAAGTTGATATTTCCATACCATTGCGCAGATGTTAATGCTCGTAAGTAATGCTGACAGCACTCCAGAACCTGCTGGTGGAGGTTCTGCTCACGAGAACCCATAAGTATTCAGATTACAGAGGATGGTGCTCTGCCTGCATTCAGAAATGGAAAGCTAAGATTTCCAGGTATCGAGTTTGAAATCCCTGCCACCTTATAAAAGGTTGCATATGGATAGGCTTGTCAGATAATAATCATAAGTGGAAATAAATTTAGATGGAATGGAGGGCATGCTTATCAAATCTGCAAATGACACCAAATTGGAAGGTGTAGCTAATATGCCAAGGGACAGGATCAGAATAAAAAATGACCTTAACAAATCAGAGAGCTGGGCCAGAACTAATCAAATGAATTTCAGAAAGGAAAAGGTAAGGTCCTCTACCTAGGATACATCTGAACTTGAAACATCATGCCGTTTGACATCACTTTGACTGCCTTGGCTCAACTGTATGGAATCATGCAAGTTGTAGTTTAACAAGGTCTTTACAAATCCCATTGTGACGAAGTCTCCTTCTTGGAGGTTTTTAAACGCAGGGTGGAAGACCATCAGGCAGCAGTTGAACTCGGGTGACAAGATGGTTCATTTTTTCTGCATTAGACAGCTTCCATCCAATATATAACAACATTGTAAACTATTGGGAGCTAGTAGGCAGATAATCTGAATGCAAAAAGTACTCCTTCCTCCCGTGATATTCTTTAATAATGCCTCACGCACTCACGCCCTGCTCAGCTTCTGGCAATAAAAATGTTCCATTTGTTTTGTTGAGCAAAGTTTGCCCACAGACAGGAGGTTAATCACAAGATAGCTTACCAAGTAGGCTGTGATTGCCTAGGTTGGATTAAACTAAGATTTGCTGGAACACAGCAATTTGCGTCTGTAATTGGACTCAAATTTATATCTGTATCTGACAGCCTCTGCCTCAGTTTGTTCCCCACCTTTGAAATGTTGTCACAGGAATGTAACTGGCAGGGAACAATATGTTTGGCAGAAATTGTAAAAGAAAGCATCTCAAGCTCCTTGTTAGAGGCAGTGAAATTTATAGCTGTCATCACCAGAAGTTTTCTTTGCAAACAGAGGCCTGGAAATGTAAGGCACATCACACAAAGTGCAGTCAGAGCTTGTAAAAGTTCCTGGGTTTTTGTAAGTGGAAACCATGGTTACAAATAAAAATTGTCCAAATCCCCATGTAAGTCTAGAAATTGTGGTCAAAAATCAACCCAAGGATCAGTGTAAATACTATCCTAAACTCTTATCAAAGATGGAACCATCTTCTTCTCTGAGTAGAGTGGCAAAAGGTGGGCGCCAACCCTATATACTCATGTTTAAAGTCTAGAAAATTTAGTCAAAACTTCAACCCAAAAAGCCTGAGTCATCTTATCCATGAAACCATCTTCTTCTCTGAGTAAAGTGGCAAAAGGTGGGCACCAACCCTGTATACTCATGTATAAAGTCTAGAAAATTTAGTCAAAAATTCAACCCAAAAAACCTGAGTCATTTTATCCATGAAACCATCTTCTTCTCTGAGTAGAGTGGCGAAAGGCAAGATCTTGATCTGCCCCAAGAGAACCAAAAGAGAAGCATAGACCTCTCTACTCTCTCCTTTATGGCACCACTTCTGCCTTTATTGAATGCCCAGGTGGCAATGGCCAGAGGCAGATGTCCACCTAAAGTGACATTGATGCTTTTCCTTCTCTGTGGGTCATATCAAAATCCATAATTTGGGCCACAAAATCTGCCCTCAATTTATTAATGAGTATTTACAAAACCTTGGAGTATTTTGTGTGGTGTAAACTCAGCCTTAGGACACAGCTACACTGACTACTTATCCTGAAAGACGGGTGAATCGGCTCCATCGTAGCTAAACAATGCACAGAGCTGATCTGGGTCAACACGGCCTAAGACTACCTTAACATGGCCTTGAACCTCATTAACCAAAATCACAGGTTGCTCCAAATTCTCCCCGAGAATCTGAGGCCAGCCACAACTTTGAGCCCATGTAAACAGTTGAGCCAATTCCAAGATGGAACCACCCATAGCTGTTTATACATTCCACAGGCTCAAGAGGCCCAAGAACATGGGGTGGCACCATCGATCTCCTCCTTTCATTCTTCTTGTTGTGGCAAGTGGGCACAACATGGCTCATGGTAGTCTCTCATCACCTGGAGTGACAGTGACAGGAGCAACAAGGCAATCGGAGAAGGGAAGGGAGAGAAAGTGGTGATTTCTCCTCTCCCTCCATCGCAATGCTCTGACACTCCACCAATGTCACTCCAGGTGATAAGTGACTGACATGAGGCATGTCACACCAGCTGGCCACTATGAGAGGAGACCAGGGGGACAGAAGGGTGGCCAGTTCAGCCCTCGCTCCTGCCTCTGAAAAAGCTATCCCAGGATGATCCGGCATTGGCCACTCTAGATCATCCCTGGGATAGGTGGTCCATGTAGAGTCACCCTTGATTATGCATTTGCAGTATGTCTGGTCTGACTCCCCAAACCTCCCGTGACAGCCAGCAGCATTCTGATAGAGATCTGTTCTGCTGACAATCAGGGCACAACAGGATGGTTTTTCCGGCTCCTTCCCATCTGCAACCTCCAGTGCGAAGAGACTATGTCACAGTAATCCTGCTGCGTATTTTCAATTTCATTTACTGGCAGGAGGGAGTCTAGAAATGTCATCATGCTGAATGCAATGGCCGGTGCAATGGATCTCCATTGCTTGCTGCTGGCTATGAAGGTACCTTTGGGGAACATTTACAATTGAGAAAATAGAGCTGTGACTGTGACTGTGTAATCTTGCTAAATACAGAGTAGTTAAGGTTCCGTAACTTTAGCTTATAAGGAGCCAGCCGCTGTAAATAAAGTAAAATTACTTCCAGACCTAACCTAAATTCCTAAGTCCATTAAATCTCTTTTTCTCTCTCGCTCCCCACCTCACCCCCAACAAGGGTTCGTTTGCTCATTTTTCTCGCAGCCAGGTGGGAAAGCAACAGTGCAAGAAAAATCAAATGTATCCCCTCCCTTGTTTGAATAATTTAGCGGCTCTTCCAACAACAACCCAAAACAAAGCTGTTTATCACAGCATTCGCCAGGCCTCCAGGCACCAACGCTGAAGAGGCCCATTAGATGCCATTTGTCTGCTGCACTGACACCATTCACTTCGGCTTTAGGTGCATTTCTGGAATTTTTTTGTAATGCTTGAATAAAACATTTGTGTACTTTAATATTAGACATACAAAAAACAAATTTAAAGAATGCTAATGTTGTTTTTAAAGAAAAGGTGATATCAACGGTGCGGTGCCCCTTAGCTCCTAGCAACAGTGTGACAACAGGTGATTCTAAATTCAGGTCTTTCTGACATTTCAGACTTGAATTATGTAGGATCTGAATCAATGCCAATCCACTAGTGTTGAGTAAATGTTTAGGCCCTTATTCTGATAGTGCCTTTAGTGATTCCCCCTCCAACAAGAACTTTAGTTATTTATTTATTCATTTATGTATTGTATTAATATTCCACCTTTCTCCCAAAGTGAATTCTAGCTAGGAGTACGGAGATATCAAAATAGAGATTGGAATCTTGTTAGTCCTTTGGCAGATTTGAGAACCATCATGGTGTAGTGGTTGGAACATTGGATAAAGGATTCTGGAAAACTGGGTTCAAATCTCTGCCCAAAACACTGGGTCACCTTGGGAAAGTCACTCTCTCTCAGCCTCAGAGGGAGCAAAGGCAACAAACTCCCATTTGAACAAATCTTGCCAAGAAAACCCTGTAATAGGATCACCTTAGGCTTGCCCTGGGTCAGAAATGACTTGTTAGAACCTTCAGTCGATCACTGTGATGCCTTTAATAACCATTTTGCAGATGACATTTCTCGCATAAGAGCCAACTTAGATGCTGTCATTGGAGCAGAAAACAACGAGGTGTCCAGCAATTCTGTGAGTGGGATTACACTGGATCAGTTTCAATTGGTGAGTACAGTTGATGTGGACATGCTGCTGAGGCAAGTAAGGAGGACAACTTATCATAGAATCTTAGAATAGTAGAGTTGGAAGAGACCTCATGGGCCATCCCCCTGCACCTCTTGGCTGGTCATCCAGGAAGGAGATCCAGTTTTCAGAACCGTATCACTTAGAATCCCCCAACTAGCAGGGCTACTAGGTTGTGGGAGTTGTAGTCCCCTCAAAGTAACTTTTCCAGGTTTTTTTTTGTGTGTGGCTATTTTAAAAAGAGCAAGACACGTTTTGGAGCTGTTTCTGCCTGTTGTGAAAGCATAACAATTTATGGCAGCCACAACAGCTCCAGGTAACAAGCAATTGAATAATTTTATTAAAAAGAAACTTAAGGACATGACTGGCTGTCTTTGTTGTCAGGCCTGAAAGCTGTTTGAAGGGCTGAGTCACTTCTTAACCCTAGGCATTACTTTCTCAAGCTCCTGTTTCACGCAGTCCAGAATGTTTATTTGCATGTGATGCTTCAAAGTTCACATGGATCTTCTGGTTGATGTGGAATTTTGGGGAAAGCACGAGCATCCCATCTCAGAGCATCGCACTATGGGTTTTATTCTAGATTTTAAAGAAACTGTCTAAGGTGCTGATTGTGTTTTGGAGCTTAGGTTCCTTATTTTGGATAGCTCCTAGAGTACAACCCAGAGCAGATTCAAAGCACCCTGACATGAATAGTCCTGTCCACTATCTCTGAAACTCCTCTTGTTACACTTTTCAGATGCTATTTGAATTCAACTCCCAACAAGCTTAGGCAAGGTAGTCCATGATAAGGAATGCTGGGAGAAGCAGTCCATTGGCCACAAAGCGCCGATTGCTGCATTAGCTGAATCTTTGCATACATTTGCAGCAATTGTATGCTAGAAAGGGGTGAGGAAAGTGTAAGTCCTAATTCCCTGTTCCCAAAGTTCAGCATTAGCTGAAAGTGATGGACAGATGTGATATCATTGTCGTGGCCACTGAAGCCACAAAATTGTTTGCTAGAATGGGGTGGTGAAAGAGCCGCTTTTGTGGCTCCTCGGAGTCTGGTGTAGTCTCCTTTTCTGGGGGATTTTAAGCAGAGGCTGATGGCCATCTGTTGGGAGTGGCCCTTGTGCTCTCCTCCAACTCTGTCTATGAGTCTATGAGTTAAAGAAGCCCTACTGGCAAAACTCCCAAACTCATGCAAAGATACTTTGTCCCCAAATATACCAAAATCACCAGCAAATGTAACAGACTAATTCTACTTATTCAATTTCTGGTAGCGCATTCATCAGCTGTCCAACCAACCTGAACCTGTAGCTTCTTTGATTGAATGTAGGGCAAACTTTACTTTTCCCCAACTATCTTCCACTTTGTTGAGCATTATCAACTTTTCCAGTGAAGCTCAAATCTCCAACCTGCCAATTCTCCTTCCCAAAGCTCAAAGAGCCATCCGAATCAGTAGAAACTGGTGTGCAGAAGAGATATCATGTCATTTCTAGTGCACTGAGAACACACACATCCATCTCATTGCTCATGGAAGTGAGCTCTACCCACTATTCCTCTTCATTTTGCCCATGCTTTGCTTGAAAGAAAATAAACAATCAGCCAAAACGTCAATGTTTAAAGACATAAGATATGTTCTTGTTTGTTCCTCCTGTCTGTTTGCTATATAATCCATTTGACTTTAAGATGGTATATTTCAAACTCTTATTTATTTAAAGTGCAAAGGTTGACCCAAAGATTCTGGAGGTGCCAAGAGCCACAGAACATTATTTGGTGGCAATATAGGGCTCCCCGTTCTTGCTCTGGGAGTTTGGCCATGTCCTTTTTGAATTCCATACAATCATCAGTTCCATCGCCATGAAGAGCTGTCAGCAATAATATCTTTCCCTCCAAGGAAGCCAATTGAAGAAATGATACAATCGGCTTCGTTCTCGCTCCCTTCATCTTTTCTCCATGATATACTGTGTACTTAAAGGAAACCAATAGCGTCAGTAACACAACTGATAGACCTATTACACCATTTGAACAGCCTGGTTTCTATTGCTGGTATCTAGGGGGAAATTGCATTAACTTTAATGAAATCTTATAAGGCTTTGGAAAGTGTAATAACTTTTAAAACGTTGTTATTAGTAGCACTGTCATTTTTCTTTTGCTCCTCACTTTGTTTGCAACTGATGAGCAACGAAAGGTTGCCCTGGCAGTGGCCAGAGTTGCGAGAACAGCAACACCTCCGCTTGATCATCCCTGAAAGGAATCCTCAGAGAACGGCATCCGCCTGGCAATGAATGTGGCTGATGTGGGTTATTTCACCTTTCAAATGTGTTTACAAACCAAGCCTATTATTTCATCGAGGGCCTTTCTTGTGATTTGATTATCGAACTGCAAAGACTCCGCTCAAGGGAGATTTACAAGCAAAGAAAGCCAAAGCAGCCAAAGGATGGGTGAGCCGCCAGGTGAAGTTGTTCCTGCTGCAATCAGGCAATTCAGAGACAATTAGATGACAATGTCATTCAAGCAATTCGCAATTGCATAAAACACATCTCAGAAGTTCATTGCAGGAATCATTCTGACACAGAGGCCAACATCTTGACAATGACAAATGCAAGCTTAAACCCACCTTACAACTTGTATGTACAGTAGAGTCTCACTTATCCAACATAAACGGGCCGGCAGAACGTTGGATAAGCAAATATGTTGGATAATAAGGAGGGATTAAGGAGAAGCCTATTAAACATCAAATTAGGTTATGATTTTACAAATTAAGCACCAAACATCATGTTATGCAACAAATTTGGCAGAAAAAGTGGTTCAATATGCAGTAATGCTATGTAGTAATTACTGTATTTACGAATTTAGCACCAAAATATCACGATTTATTGAAAACATTGACTACAAAAATGTGTTGGATAATCCAGAACGTTGGATAAGTGAATGTTGGATAAGTGAGATTCTACTGTATACGTAGTGCATCCTTTAGGTATTTGCTAGAAATGTCTAGTTTAAATGAAGTTTTAATTGTGTTTTAATGTATTTTAACTTTTACACCCATGACACAAATATTTAATTTTTTTAAAAAACAACCCATCTTCATATGTGTATATATTTGCCAGAAAGAAAGCAGTGACTGACCTGGGACCACGGTACAAAGACTGAACCCAATGTTCAATTAGAACCAGAGTGGGAACTATTGTCAAATGCACACCAACATGCCACGTGTCGCATCTCAGATTAGCTTCACCTTGCTGAATACACCAAACTGTACACAGGCTGTAGTCTTTTTAGTTTATTAGAAAATAGAAGAGAAAAAGTTATTTAAAAGCAAAAGTAAAGTTCCAAAAGATAGTTACAAAATGAAGCCTTAAAGGATAAATCAAGAAATCACAAGGAATAATGAAGTCCCATTAGAACATGACAAAGTCCCAATAACATGAACACAAAGGCTGCCAGGTAATCTGAGAAAAAGACAGCTTGCTTCTTGGTAGAACGAAAAGTTGCTTTGACAAAGGTTTGTCTCTAAACACATTGCTTTAATACCCTTTGCAAAGCATGAAAGCATTTCTTTGCCCTCTGACCTCCTTCTTGTTAGCTATTCTCACACTCCTTTGAACCCTGAATTCCAAACGGTCAGCACGATCTAAAGATTCTGTTTCATCAAGGTCAGTCTTCTCGTTAGACTCAGCCTGCTTGCTATCAGCCTGCGAACTGTCCTTCTTTTCTAAGTCAATTTGCATCTGGCTAGTTTCAGCATCACAAACATCATTCCTTGCTGTGGGAAAATGAACTTGCACTCTTTGTTCCTCATCTTCTACAACAGGGACATTTTGAACCTGATTTTGAACCTGAATCCCATAATCCCCATCAGAGTCCATCTGAGGTTCCAGCTGAGTCCCAACACCATGGGACTTGTTGAGCAATAGGGATTGCATGTTTTGTCAGGGATGTGCCTATAACATAAAGTTATTAATTGTAGCCTATGGCGAAGGCCACATTTTGGGCCGTTGCTGATACCAATAGTTTCTTAATTCATTTGCAATATCCAATGCCTCCAAGGCATAGATTTGTATTGCAGAAACCCACCCTATTGTAATAAATAGCCTTAGGGATAACACAGAACATTGGCTGGCCTATGTCCCAGGAAGCGAGTGATCCAGGAACCAGGTAGTTTGGATGTAAGAGCAGTTGAGGAGTTGATTCAGTTCAGTTCAGTCACAGGGTATTGAGCAGGATGAAGAGAGAAGCAAGAGATTAGTCATCAAATGATCTCAAAATTTTCCATCAAGTTAGTAGCCCAGGAGATCTCCATGGAAGATGTCCTTCATCTCCATCTGGCTACAGAAATATAGTCAAAAACTTATTTGATCTCACCACTCTCCATGAGAAGCAAAATGATGGTGAGAGGAAATATTGCAGGGTTGGTATCAGGGGAATTCTGCAGAAGGAACACTGACTTGATGCTCAACCATACATGATCTGGACCAGAGAAAGATACTGTTATAGCAGCCAAGGGGATGTGACAATCCCTCAAGGGAGTGCGGCCCAAGGGAAAGTCCAGTAGGTGGTACTGAGTAAAGTATGTTTACTAAATAAAGTTGACTCTCCCATATTAAAACAATGTAAGATTGATAAATATGCTTTATTTCAATATAAACATATGTTTTATAATAAAAGCTTCTACTATTAAGAAATAAAATTGCCCCAAATCCACTCAGAACTAATCGTTATTTGAAAAGACTTAATATATTTTAATGTATTGTATAATATTGCTTTAATAGCTGTTTATTTGGGAGCACAATTAATTCACTGTAGAATAAATGGAATTCATTACAGAACGCATTTAATTCATTATAGAACAGTTTTAAATTTTAAATCAGGTTGGAAAGTTTAAATTCACATACAGCAGTGCAAACAGTCGTTGTGATAGCAAAGGTCAGAAATTAAAGAGTTATTTCAATATACAAGGGAAATGCTTTCAAATACAGTTTATTTATTTATGTATTCAATGTCTACCTTTTATTCAATATGGAACCCAGACTTTCTATGTGACTGGTATCTGGCAAGGTAATTGACTACATTAGTCAGTTCTACTGTATGGTTTGCCTTTAGTCTGATCACTGACTTGGGTTGTATCTACAACTGTGGAATTAATGCAGTTTGGCATCACTTGAACTGTCATGGCTCAATGCTATGGAATCATGGGATTTGTAGATTGGTGAGACACCAGCATTCTGTGGCAGAGAAAGCGAAAGACCTTGTAAAACCTTAACTTTTGTGATTCTGTAGCATTGTGCTTGAAAGTTAAAGTTGTGGTCAAACTGCATTATTTCTTAGTTAGTCATAACATTTAGGAATACATCACAACCCCCATATACACTGGCAGTTTGTTTACATGGATAATAGCAAGCCCTACTGAAATAAAGAACTTGGAGCACAAGAATATCACAGAGTCACACTGGAGGACCTAGAAAATGCCTATAAAGAACATATTTTGTGGATAAATGAAACTATGGAGGACATAGGCATCACACTGTACTTCAGGCATCCAAAGAAAAAGGAGAGCCAATTTGATGTGTCCCCATTGGAATCTAGGTGTGAATGGGCTTCAGTGTCTCTGAAATCCTAAAAACATGGAGACTAAACAGGAATTTCGCAGGGAGGGGCAGAAATCCCATTTGGGGAGCAATATCTTCCTGACGTGGAGCCCATGCAGTCATGCCAGTGGCCATATGACCTTGGAGGTGTCTACGGACAATGCCAGCTTTGGCTTAGAAATGGAGATGAGCACCAACCCCCAGAATCAGACACAACTGGACTTGATGTCAATTGTGTCCAATTCTTACCTTTACATTTACCCATCTTGCATTGCTGGATACTCTACTGCTGAGCCATGCTCCTTCTGCTAAAAATGAAGATCCAGGTCTGCTTGCTTCTCCAGGTCTGCTTGCTTCTCCATCAATTGTTAGCAAAGCCATCCAATGTTTGCAGATTTTTTAAAAAGATATAATGACAAGACAAATTGTTCTGAGCAATAGCTGTTTGATTTTCTGGTTTATGTTTGTTTTTGAGACTCTTCTTTTTTATAGGAAAAAATTCATAAGGAGTTGTATAAAAATCATATAATCAATCATCTAGGGAACACATCATGGAACTGAGTACATTACACACTAATCAACCCTCCAGTTATTACCAGCAATATAAATCACAGCCATTTCTCATTAGAGTGTTGTAAAGCTACAGTGAAAGATCAAATTCAGCCTGTAGGAAAGCAGATACTTCCAAACAGTCTCCAGCTTATTAGACTTTTGATCAATGACCATTAATTTTGTGGCAATGGCTTGGTGGCACCCCCCCTTCTTCCAGAAGGTTCTGAATCTGGAGTTCTGACTATAAACAAAGTAGCATCTACAACAGTGGTTCTCAACCTGTGGGTCCCCAGATATTTTGGCCTTCAACTCCCAGAAATCCAAACAGCTGGTAAACTTGCTGGGATTTCTGGGAGTTGTAGGCCAAAACACCCGGGGACCCACAGGTTGAGAACCACTGATTTAGAATCTCCTCCTATAAAATTATGAAAACTAGTCCAAGAACAGGTTTGACACAAATTGCCTTGAGTCCCATTCTTTGGGGTGGGGAGAGAGATAACAGAAGTCATTGATGGGTTGATTGATTCAACAACGATCTACCATGCAGGGCTGAGAAATGCTCATTTTCAAAGTTCAGGAGAACATCACAATCTATCATCTTTTTTTAAAAAAACAGCACATTAATGCTATGGAGTACCATCAGATTCCTTTTTTTCTTCTCTGCTTTTAAGCAAATGTCAGGGGTGGGCCACCTCTAACAGGTAAGCTTGGCATATCTCTTCTTCTGGCCTCCAAGCCTTTCCTCCTAGATCAAGGCTGTATTGGACCTCTAGAGACCTTGAATGGTCCTGAAATACCCTCTGAGAGCATTATCTATACGATTTGGAGGGACACATGCCATTTTAGATCCAGGAGACTGTATGGGTGTGTGTGAACATAATGATAAGGAATCATGGAGGGAAGAATAGCATAACATAAAGGGAAGCGAAACTACTAATTAATGGCCAACAATCTAATCTAATTCAAATCGAAAAAGGAACTAGAAAGGGCTGCCCCCTTTCCCCTCTAATCTTCATTTTCATAGAATCATAGAATCATAGAATCATAGAATAGTAGAGTTGGAAGAGACCACATGGGCCATCTAGTCCAACCCCCTGCTAAGAAGCAGGAAATCGCATTCAAAGCACCCCCGACAGATGGCCATCCAGCCTCTGCTTAAAAGCCTCCAAGGAAGGAGCCTCCACCACAGCCCCGGGGAGAGAGTTCCACTGTCGAACAGCTCTCACAGTGAGGAAGTTCTTCCTGATGTTCAGGTGGAATCTCCTTTCCTGTAGTTTGAAGCCATTGTTCCGTGTCCTAGTCTGCAGGGCAGCAGAAAACAAGCTTGCTCCCTCCTCCCTATGACTTCCCTTCACGTATTTGTACATGGCTATCATGTCTCCTCTCAGCCTTCTCTTCTGCAGGCTAAACATGCCCAGCTCTTTAAGCCGCTCCTCATAGGGCTTGTTCTCCAGACCCTTAATCATTTTAGTCGCCCTCCTCTGGACGCTTTCCAGCTTGTCAACATCTCCCTTCAACTGTGGTGCCCAAAATTGGACACAGTATTCCAGGTGTGGTCTGACCAAGGCAGAATAGAGGGGGAGCATAACTTCCCTGGATCTAGACGCTATTCCCCTATTGATGCAGGCCAGAATCCCATTGGCTTTTTTAGCAGCCGCATCACATTGTTGGCTCATGTTTAACTTGTTGTCCACGAGGACTCCAAGGTCTTTTTCGCACACACTGCTGTCAAGCCAGGCGTCCCCCATTCTGTATCTTTGATTTCCATTTTTTCTGCCGAAGTGAAGTATCTTGCATTTGTCCCTGTTGAACTTCATTTTGTTAGTTTTGGCCCATCTCTCTAGTCTGTCAAGATCGTTTTGAATTCTGCTCCTGTCTTCTGGAGTGTTAGCTATCCCTCCCAGTTTTGTGTCGTCTGCAAACTTGATGATCGTGCCTTCTAACCCTTCGTCTAAGTCGTTAATAAAGATATTGAACAGAACCGGGCCCAGGACGGAGCCCTGCGGCACTCCACTTGTCACTTCTTTCCATGATGAAGACGACGCATTGGTGAGCACCCTTTGGGTTCGTTCGCTTAGCCAATTACAGATCCACCTAACCGTAGTTTTGTCTAGCCCACATTTTACTAGTTTGTTTGCCAGAAGGTCGTGGGGGACTTTGTTGAAGGCCTTACTGAAATCCAGGTACGCTACATCCACAGCATTCCCTCTATCGACCCAACTCGTAACTCTATCGAAAAAAGAGATCAGATTAGTCTGGCATGACTTGTTTTTGGTAAATCCGTGTTGACTATTAGCAATGACCGCATTTGTTTCTAAGTGTTCGCAGACCACTTCCTTAATGATCTTTTCCAGAATTTTGCCTGGTATTGATGTGAGGATGACCGGACGGTAATTGTTTGGGTCGTTCTTTTTTCCCTTCTTGAAGATAGGGACCACATTCGCCCTCCTCCAATCTGCTGGGACTTCTCCTGTTCTCCAAGAACTCTCGAAGATAATTGCCAGTGGTTCTGAAATAACTTCCGCTAGTTCCTTCAGTACTCTTGGGTGTAGCTGATCTGGCCCTGGGGACTTGAATTCGTTTAGAGAGGCCAAGTGTTCCTGGACAACTTGTTTCCCTATTTGGGGTTGGATTTCCCCCAATCCTTTGTCCATTCCGTGTTGCTGAGGTTGAAGATGGCTTTCTTTTTCTGAGAAGACCGAGGCAAAGAAGGCATTAAGTAGTTCTGCCTTTTCCCTGTCCCCTGTCGCCATCACCCCATCTTCTCCTTGCAGTGGCCCTATCGCCTCCTTTTTCTTCCTTTTTCTACCAACGTAAGCAAAAAAGCCTTTTTTGTTGTTTTTTATGTCCCTGGCAAGCCTGAGCTCATTTTGCGCTTTAGCCTTGCGAACCTTTTCCCTACAGGTGTTGGCTATACGTTTGAATTCTTCTTTGGTGATTTCTCCCCTTTTCCACTTCTTGTGCATGTCACTTTTGAGCTTTAGCTCAGTTAGAAGTTCTTTGGACATCCATTCTGGCTTCTTTGCACTTGTCTTATTTTTCTTCTTTGTTGGCACTGTTTGCATTTGCGCCTTGAGTATTTCACTTTTGAAAAACTCCCATCCATCCTTAACTCCCTTGTTTTTTAATATCGGCGTCCATGGAATGCCGCTCAGTAATTCCTTCATTTTTTGGAAGTCAGCTCTCTTAAAGTCCAGAATGCGTGTTTGACTTGTCTTAGTTTCAGCATTCCTTTGTATTGCAAACTGCAGGAGCACATGGTCACTTGCCCCTAAGGATCCAACCACTTCAACTGTATTGATCAGGTCTTCCACATTTGTTAAGATTAGATCAAGAGTTGCTGATCCCCTTGTTGCCTCTTCTACCTTCTGGACCATAAAATTATCTGCAAGGCAAGTGAGGAATTTGTTGGACTTTGTACTCTTGGCTGAGTTTGTTTTCCAGCAGATATCGGGATAATTGAAATCGCCCATGACTACTATATCTCTTCTTTGTGCCTGTTTGGTCAGCTGTTGACAGAAGGCTTCATCAAGTCCTTCATCCTGACTCGGAGGTCTGTAGTAGACACCCACGACAAGATCTTTTTGAGTCCCGGTACCCTTGATTCTTATCCAGATGCTTTCAAGCTGGTTTCCCGGATTACAGTCTTGCATTTCTTCTGCAACGTAACTGTTTTTGACATATAAAGCTACTCCCCCTCCTCTCCCCTTTGTTCTATTTCTGTGAAAGAGGTTATAGCCCTCAATGGTTAAATTCCAGTGATGGGAGTCATCCCACCAGGTTTCAGTGATGCCTATGACATCGTATGTGTGGTGCTGTGCTAGGAGTTGGAGTTCGTCTTGCTTATTTCCCATGCTCTGAGCATTAGTGTAAAGACATGTAAGCCCCTGTGACCTCCCCTCGAACTGTTTATTTGGGATTATTGTGCTCTCTGTACTTGGTCCTTGCTGTGTTTGTGCAGCCCTCCGTTTAGCCTTACGGCGGTTCCCTGTGGTCGTGGGTAATATAGTGTTCGCCAGGCTGTTGTTCCCCTCCCCCAGTGGATCTAGTTTAAAGTGCGCCTGATGAGGTTTGTGAGTCTGTGTGCAAAAAGATGTTTTCCTACTTGTGTGAGATGCACCCCATCGCTTGCCAGTAGTCCATCCTCTTGGAAGAGTAGACCATGGTCAAGGAAGCCAAAATGCTCCTCTTGACACCATTTTCTGAGCCAGTTATTGACCTGTACTATTTTTCCGGCCCTTGTAGAGCCGTGTCCTACAACAGGGAGGAGGGATGAAAAGATCACATGTACATTATACAGTTTTAGCTTTGTTCCCAGAGCTCGAAAATCATTTGTGATCTTTTGAAAAGTATGCCTAGCGGTGTCATTGGTACCTACATGAATCAACATAAGGTGGGGAGGGTGATGGGGCTTTAGGAGCCTGCTGAGCCTCTGAGTGATATGGTGTATTTTTGCCCCCGGGAGGCAGCATGTTTCTCGAGCCATCCCATCCGGTCTGGAAATGATGGCTTCCGTTCCTCTAAGGAGGGAGTCACCTACTACCAAGACCTGTTTCCTTTGAGGATTGACAGGGTCCCTTTTGTGCAAGACAGTGTGTATGTCCCCTGAAGAGTGTTCCTGTTGAAGTGAATCATGTAGGTGTAAAGTGTTGTCCTCCTCCTCAAGATCCCCAGTGCATTCATCAATGACAATCCATTGAGATACATCCGAGAGCCCATTACTCTCCCAAGGATGTTCCTGTTGCTCCTGGTCTATGATTGGGGATGGAGCATTTGCATGATTACATAAGTGTGACTGTGGTGATGCACTGTCCCCGTCAGGGCTATCCCCTGCGCATTGATCCAGGGTGGTCCACTGAGTTGTATCTAAGAAACTCTGGTCCTCCACAAGATGTGTTTCCTGATTGTATGTTAATGATGTAAGAATTTCAAATCTGTTGTGTAAATGCAGCTGAGCAGAGGAGTTCTGCGGAGGCTGCCTGGTCCTGCGTCTCCTTCTATGGGTGACCTCCTTCCAAGCCTGAGGGTTGTCTACCTTTGAGTTGATCTCCCCATAAGGTTCCTGATCATGGTCTTGGTGGTGTTGGTGTGATGCAGGCTGCTGATCTACAGCAGCGTGTTGTGCAGTGTCCAAGAAGAGCTCGAGTGCCTGAATGTCCTTAAGGGTCTTAATACGGTGCTCGAGCTGTTGGATCCTCTGCTCCATCAGAGTCATCTGTTTGCATTTGGAGCAGATGTAGTTGTCTAGTTTTTGTGTGAAAAAGCGGAACATGCCACAGCTGGTGCATGTGATGGGAATGTTTTGCTTTTGTTGCATCTCTTGGTGAGCGTGGTGGCCAAGTGGGATCTTTGTACAGTTAAGTAATATGCACGCACTTTATGTGCAAACTGCAACAAACCACCTCTTTGTGTATTTGTTTATGTTGCTTTGTTTCCTGTATGTACTGCAAAGGATAGTTAGTAAAGGTGCCTTTTTTGTGCGCGCCATCGGCAAATAAAGCTTTCCCAGAAACTCAATTAACAGGGGACAATGCCTGCTGTCAATCAACTTAAGTACCTGGCTCTCTTTCAACACAACAGTCACACAACAGTTAGACCACAGGAGCCAAGCCCACACTCAGTTTAAAATCTTAGCCAAATCTTAGCCAAATCCTACCTGAAGCCAGGGAGCAAAAATGTCCTCCTGCTGCCTCTGCTTCTGCGAGAACCAACTGCCCTTCTGGGATCAGGCTCTGGCAGAAACTCACACTGGCAAATAAAGCTTTCCCAGAAACTCAATTAACAGGGGACAATGCCTGCTGTCAATCAACTTAAGTACCTGGCTCTCTTTCAACACAACAGTCACACAACAGTTAGACTTTGACCACAGGAGCCAAGCCCACACTCAGTTTAAAATCTTAGCCAAATCTTAGCCAAATCCTACCTGAAGCCAGGGAGCAAAAATGTCCTCCTGCTGCCTCTGCTTCTGCGAGAACCAGAAATCTTGATTCGAAATATTCGAAATATTCGAAATATTCGAAAAGATGGTCAATTAAAGGGCACCAAAGTTAGAACTCAAGAATACAAAGTCCGCGCTTTCGCTGACGATATTATATGTTTTATAGAGGAGCCTTGCAATCAAATAACAAAATGGATCAGCAATCAGCAAAATTGATCAGCAAAATTGAAAACTTTGGCAAAGTAGCGGGCTTTTTCATAAACAAAGAAAAAACAAAAATATTGACAAAGAATATAACGAAGGAAAAACAATGCAAATTAGAAGAACTCACAGGGATTAAGACTGTCACGAAAGTAAAGTACCTGGGAATTTGGATTACTGTAAGAAATGTGCAGTTATTAAAAAACAACTATCAAATTAAATGGAGGGAAATCAAAAATGATCTACAGAATTGGCAAAATCTAAACATCTCCCTGTTAGGTAGAGTAGCGGTCATTAAAATGAACGTGCTCCCAAAGTTAATGTATCTATTTCAAAACTTACCTATTATAAGGACACAAAAACTCTTTGTCGATTGGAACAAAGACATAGCAAAATTTGTATGGAAAGGTAAAAGGCCTAGAATCAATTATATGGTCATGACTGACACAACAAAAAGAGGGGGTTTCGGTCTACCGAACCTGAAACTCTATTATGAAGCCTGTGCCCTACAATGGGTAAGAGATTGGACAACCTTAGAAGACAACAATATACTAACTATAGAAGGCTTCGATCTCCGCCGCGGATGGCATGCATATGTGGGATATGACAAAAGAAAGGTCGAAAAGAACTTCGGCAATCACTTTATCAGAGCTGCTCTAATTAAAATATGGGAGAAATATAAAAATAGGTTTTATAACAAAACCCCCCTATGGATCTCAGCTTTAGAATCCTCTCAAAGACACATTTCACAATGGACAGTCTGGCCATGTTATAAAGATTTATTGGTAAAAAGAAACGGAAATTACGAGCTCAAATCACAAGAAACCTTGAAAGAAAAATTTAAAAACATGTCCTGGTTCCAATATGCCATCATTAAAGAACAATATTCCAAAGATTTACAAAACGGCTTTAACGATTCCAACACCCGGTGGGATAGAATCATGCACTCAAAAAAGAAGGTAATTTCTATAATCTACGACACGTTATTAGAATGGTCAACAGAAACTATCGCAATTAAAAGCTGCATGATAAACTGGGCCAGAAATTTCGGACACCAAATTATGTTAGAAGATTGGGAATTAATTTGGAATAAAAAACTGAGATACACATACGCATCAGAACTAAAAGAGAACTGGCTCAAGGTCTTCCACCGCTGGTATGTGACACCTAAAAAACTAGGAAAGATGTACAAATCCTATAACAACACTTGCTGGAAATGTAAGATGCAGGAAGGCTCCTTTTACCACATGTGGTGGTCCTGTGAAAAGACTAAAAAATACTGGAAGACAATCCACGAAGAGACACAAATTATATTAAAAAGGAAATTCCCAATTAAACCAGAATATTATCTACTGGGAATAACAGACACAGACACTCAGTTCGATAAAAACAATGACATTTTATTCACATACTGCTCCACAGCAGCAAGAATAACTTTCGCCAAACGCTGGAAAATGGACGAAATACCAACGAAAGAAATGTGGATACAGAAACTGACAGAAATTCAAGAAATGGACAAACTAACATTTCTATTAAAAGAGTCAAGAGGAAAAGGAACTAAACAAACAAACTGGGAAAAGTTTAGAAATTATATTTCACAATAAACTCAGAAAGAACAATTATAAATTCTAGATAATACTAACCGATATGGAAGACAACGGAAGACCAACCCCCCCTCCCTCCTTCCCCAATTCCTTCCTTCCCCCCTCCAACCTCACAGTCCCCTCCCTCCCATCATCCCCCAACTCACTCCACCCCTTCCCCACAAATCACAGCTGTTTTTATGTTATGAAAATCTTTAATAAAGATCATTTTTAAAAAAAGGGAGGGTGTGTGAAATAGGTAGGTGGAAAAACCAGCCCAACTGCACCCAACAAACTTCCCCAGGAAAAATGTAGCCTTCTTTGGAGGCTTTTAAGCAGAGGCTGGATGGCCATCTGTCGGGGGTGCTTTGAATGTGATTTCCTGCTTCTTGGCAGAATGGGGTTGGACTGGATGGCCCATGAGGTCTCTTCCAACTCTACTATTCTATGATTCTATGATTCTAAGTATCAAGATCTTTTCCTCATCCCTACCCACCAGTGAAATCACTAAGGATGATCATCCTAAGTTTTCAAATGGAGTAATTGAAAGAATGTTCCTCCTTATCTCCTCCTCCACTTCACATCTGAGTGAAGTAGGAAATATGTACAAAGTGTTGTTTTTAATCTTTAAAGCCCTTACATGGTTAGGTTCCAGATTACTTACAGGATCACCTTCTTCCATACAATCCATGGCCCTTTGGACCCTTCCATGGGTCTTTACTCCATCCAGCCAGAACCTGACTGGAGAACGTCACCCAGATGACCTTTTCATTAGCTGCCCCAAGACTGTGGAATGACCTGCTGGAAGAGCTTCAACAGCCGTCGAATGACGTATTTCACATTTCTGCCCTTATCTGTGATACAATCTTTCCCCTCATGATCCCTTCCCATTGCATTCATACACCCATAGAGGCTCCTGGGACTAAAATGGCATGTGTCCCTCCAAATCATGGCGATGATACTCTCAGAGGGCATTTAAGACACAATTGAAGACCTATCTCTTCTGGTAGTTCTACCCAATCAATTTGAAATTGTGATTTCTAACCTCCATTTTATTGGTGTGTGTATATTGTTATATATTTTAACAGTGTGTTTTATTGCTACGTTTGAACTGTTTTAACCTCAAGTCACAAGGAGACACAGGAAATAAATTATTCTTTCTTTATCATCTTCCTCTTCGAACCGAAGCCTGGACTCATTCATAGACTGGAGGAGGGCAAATGAAACTGAATCCAGATAAAACCTAGCTGCTATTGATGCAGGATGGTGTGGCTTGTTGATACAGGATGATGTGGTTCAGCCTGTTCTAGGAAGCACCATGTTACTCCAAAATGATTAGGTCTACAACCTGAGGGTGCAAGATTTGTCTCTGAAGGTACAAGGGGCCTCCTTCAGACAAATTATCATCCCAGCTGACATGGACAAGTAGAGTCATAGTAATCCATGCTCAGTACTATATGAGCTAGAGACTACTATGAGAGTGTTTGATGATCGGGACATCCATAGAGATACCAAGGTGCTTGTTTATAAAGCCATTGTCCTCCCAACCCTGCTCTAGGCCTGCAAAATGTGGACGGTCTACAGACGTCACACTCAACTCCTGGAGTGTTTCCATCAGCGCTGCCTGCAAATCTCTTGGGAAGACAGGCGGACAAATGTCAGCGTGCTGGAAGAAGCAAAGACCACCAGTATTGAAGCGATGCTCCTACGCCATCAACTCCGCTGGAATGGCCACGTTGTCCAAATGCCCGATCACCGTCTCCCAGAGCAGCTACTCTACTCCGAACTCAAAGATGGGAAACGTAATGTTGGTGGGCACGAAAAGAGATTTAAAGATGGGCTTAAAGCCAACCTTAAAAACTGTGGCATAGACACTGAGAACTGGGAAGCCCTGGCCCTTGAGCGCTCTAATTGGAGGTCAGCTGTGACCAGCAGTGCTGCGGAGTTCGAAGAGGCACGAATGGAGGGCTTAAGGGAGAAACGTGCCAAGAGGAAGGCTTGTCAAGCCAACCCTGACCGGGACCGCTTTCCACCTGGAAACTGATGTCCTCACTGCGGGAGAACATGCAGATCAAGAATAGGTCTCTTCAGCCACCTAAGAACCCACCCACAGGACCCCATCATCCTCAAACTACGAGGGATCACCTAAGTAAGTAAGTAGACTACTATGGCGTAATGTATATGAGTCACTTTGAAGACTATCCCCACAAAAGAAGCTTAGTCAAAATACAGTTGCCTATTCATGGAATTAAAGATCCATTTTACCAGTAGTTGAACAGTTATCCACTTCAAGGCATTTCTCAGCTTACTAGTGTTATCTGATCTCTATGGCATGTAAGGACTAGAAAGATAAAATAACCCCTATGTCCATATAAGACCATATTAAGCATCTTCTTGACCTGCCTCCATATGCCCTCCTTCTATGATATGAGATGGAAGGCAAAACAAGCCCATGCCCTGTCAGTGCCCCCCTCCCCCCACTTGTGGAATATCCTATCAAGCATCCATTTTTGGTAACATTTTTGTACTTTGGGAAAGCTTTTTCTTTCCTCAGGTTTTCAACTTCCTCTGAAACTGGCTTGAGTCGCCCCGAGTTCCCTCGGGTGAGAAGGGAGGGATATAAATGTTGGAAATAAATAAATAAATAAATAAATAAAACGTGTTGCTTCAATAAGTTGCCGCCTTTACTCCTACTTTTATAGCATTTATACCATTCAACTGGCATATGTGTGTTTGTTTATATTACTTAATTCTCTTGATCCCAAGCTTTCCCATTGTAGTAGACACATCTCTTTCTCTGTTGTCATCAGTGAAGTATTTTCTAGGTAACTACAAAAAATAAGAACAAGAACAAAGAACCCACCAATAAAACAAATGTAATCTTTTATGTACATAGCATTTCCTTTTAAAAAAAAGATCTTCCTGAATAAAAATTTTCCTCTACCATATCTTGCTTTCCCAAATGAAGACTTTTCATATTCAATATAAGGAACAATCCATCATTGCATCAGTGTTTATTTATGGGGGGGGGGGGGGAGAGAGATTTAATATGTATGAAAAATTTCCTAAGGCAGAATGACCCTGAGTTGCTGCCAACCGCTTATGTTGTCGACCGCGTTTGGGGGATCGGGCCCCTTAAGGAGGGAGCCGACCCGGTCCTGAGGGAACGGACCCTGGCGAAGCCAAAAGAAGAATGTAAGCCGCAATACAACCTGAAGCCTGGAATGAAGAAGGTCCGCCAAGTTGAAGGAAAATCCGCCAAGGAGTTTTATTGAGCAATTCAGCTGAAAAGGACGCTAATAGCGATCATTCAATCTACTAGCGTAACATATGTTTCAAATAAAGCCATATTTATACAATGTTTCGGTCTGACAGCCCTTTGAATCTCCCGCCCCGCTTCCCTGCCCATCTGATCGCGGATAGGCTGAGAGGTTGAACGAGGCGGGCTTTCGTTTCCCGCCTTGCTCTGCTGGCCCAATGGGGAGCCGCTTTTTTGTCCCCTCTCGGGCCAATCAGAGAGGAGGAGGCGGGAGCTATTGAGACAATGGGGTGACCGGACAGGAAATATCTGATTAACTCTGGCCCAGCCGATTTCTAAAGGAATTAATGACACCCATCAAGGATGTCCGGGGTCCTGTCACGTTCACAGATTTTAGATATGTCTTTGGGGTGTCAGACGGGAAGTGGTGATTTGATGAGCCATCATTGACGGCCCCACAGGGTGCCTTCCTGCGGCGTCCTGGCCTGAGATGTGACAATGTTTGCCTTGGGGGCGAGTCACCTTTAGTTTGGTGACTCGCCCTATATTGTCCATGCGATCGGAGTGAGATGGGATTAAACTGTGGCAGATTATCCTTTTGTTTTTGGGAAGGGGAGGTCTGAGTCATGGGGCTAGAGTTCAGGTTGGGGTCATAATATTTCCCATTTGATTTCATGATCTGACAATTATGTGGGATAAAATGAAAATTATAAATAAAGTCGGAACATAAACCCAGCAGGGAAAAACACATATTTTCCGGGGATCCCAAAGAGTGTAAATACATATAGGCAGATAGGTAGATAAAGGAGAATCCATAAAGGTGGGTGACATTGCATAAAGGGGAATCATGAATGATATAAACAATATAAATGAGCAATAGAAAACATTTGATAGGAACGAAGTTCACAACATCTGGGGAATCCAACATAGAAGTAGGGTTCAAGCAGCATGATTTCACAATCCATGAAGTTAGCCCAACAATTTGAAATTCATACAACAGTGAGTCATGTACATAGAATATGAAAATTCACAAATACATGAGGGGAAAGAGTTCATAAGGAATTCATAGAGATGGCATGGGGAAGGGGCACATATGGGTTAGTAAGTCTTTGGAGGTATAGGATTTCATAAGTCCAAGGGGTAGGTGTGGGGAAGAGTGTTCTTCTTCTTCATAAAATCACAAAAGTATGCATGAAACGTGGAGTGCACCCGTCCGTCACCCCCTGGCAGCTGTAGAGGGTGAGGGTCCTTGGAGAACTATGTCTCCCCTGCGAGAGAGCGATCCCCCCATCCCCAATTCACAGAGAGGGGCTAGGGAAAGCCATCCCGCGAGTCGCGGGGAGAGAAAAACCCGGGATAAAGCAGCAACTTGGCCTGGAAAGAAACGCGGTTCTGTTTGACAGTCAGCTGTTGAGATGCCGAAAACTGGACCGATTCCGGGTCTGCTGGTTGTCTTCGAGTCAGGAGCCTTAGAAAGGGTTAAGACTAAAAGAGGAGCGTTCTAGGGGTAATTTTGATAGAGATATGAGCCAATTTATATCGTCCGCCATGTTAATCTATGGCGGAGAACCTCAGCCGGAGTTAAAGGACGGGAGGGAGAGAAACCGCATGCAAAAAGGAAGGAGTCAGAGGGAGATACAAAATAACCAGATAGAGAGTGTTACTGTTAAAATAAATGCTACTTTTATTGGGGGGATTTGTTACATAGTTCAGGGAAAGGGAAAATGAAGAAAAAAAGGTCTTTTAATAATGGTCTGTTGCGGTCCCGCTCCGTTCTTTCGGAGAGTAATCTATGGAACTCTCTGCTGCGTTTTCAAATCAATTTGAATGCGGGGGCGACGGTTATCATACCCCCACTCGGGAGGGCGGGGCGAGATGGGCGGAGCCTATTTCGCCCCTGCCCTACCGCATAAGCGTTATAACCTCTTAGCGGCAGCATGGCCATCTGCTGAGAGGGGTTCGAATGGTTCTTTTTGCGACAAATTTGGAACAGAGCGGGCAAATGCGACCAGCAACAGCTTATTATTAGAAGGAAAAGGATTACAGCTAGAAAGAGGAGAAAACCTTTCCTCAACCAGTCTAAAGAAGGGAGCCAGTCGGTTAGAAAACTAAGGTCGAATCCAGTCGTCTCCTTAATTCCTGAGGCCAAATCATTCAAACCCTCGATGGATTTACGAATCATAGGAGTCTGGTCTGTCAAATTAAAGCAGCACATGTGCCTTACACTCTCACAGCCATAGTGGTTTTTCAATAGGAGGAAATCAATAGCTGCCCTGTTATCTAATACAGCCTCCCGCAGCTCATGCATTTCCTTTGCCACTGATGCCAAGGCTTGAGAGGTATAATTGATGTTTTTGACCAGAGCGCAGGCCAGATGCTTTATGGCCCTATAATTCATGGCTGAGGCCACTCCAGGAGTGAACAATGCAGCCGCCACAAATTGTGGGATGCCTTTTAATACCACTGAGGGATCACAATTCGGATCTAAGTTTTGAATGGATCTTGCCTTCCGACCCAAAGAGTGTGCCAATTCTAGGTCGTTCTTGGAAGGCATAAAAAGAGACAGCCTACCCAAGGCACAATTCCCCATGGAGGTATTGGCAGGTAGATAACCATAGGCTGTCTGTCCACACAGGAAAAACCATCCTGGGGGCAGGACCAAATGGGCATTCAAATGAGACAGTTTTTCTATATGGGTGCAATTTAGAGAGTTGTCAATGGGAAGCTGATGGCAC
This sequence comes from Anolis carolinensis, assembly GCF_035594765.1. NCBI lineage: Eukaryota > Metazoa > Chordata > Lepidosauria > Squamata > Anolidae > Anolis > Anolis carolinensis. The sequence continues at coordinate 9,609,702 of NC_085844.1, read as the reverse complement.
TCACCGATGCAGGTGGGTATTTGAAAACAATTTTCTGCCTGAGGAACATGAGCAAGGCGGATGGTGGCCATGCCAGGCAACTTGTCCATGGAGACTCTTCCCCAGTTAGAGAGATCTCTGTAAGACATATCCTTTGGGATGTCTTGGAACATGGTATAATTTCTAAAAATTTCCAGAGGTTCTGGAATGCCAATTAAACAAGTGGAAAACAGGTCTGTGGCTGAGGCTCCACTGGACAGGCAAAAATCTGAGACATTTAAGGCTTTTGTGGCCAACTGTTGCCAGAAGTTTACTTTAGAAGAAAGCCACTCGTACAATACCGGGCTAGAACTGGCAGGGAAAGTCAGAGAAAAGATGAGAGTGAGGGTTAGCATTTTCTAGGGTTAAGTACCTTGGACAGCTACCAGCAAGGGGGATAGGAAAGAGCAGGGAGAGGAAAATAGGGGAAAAATTAGAACTCACGGCTCCCGATTCAGCACGCTGGATAGCTCCCAGTCGCGGCGTTAATTCTTCCGAGGGGGGGGGTTGAAGTGAGGGCCGATTTGACAGCTGTCAAAGCGAGCTGTCAAATGTTTGCAGGTCCAAATGGGGGTGTTCCCGTGGTGCTAGAAGGATGGAATTTGGAGAGGTCCTTGGAGAGGGTCTTGTGCTTTGGTCTCTGGCTTTTGGTCTTTCTCCGAGCCTCGGGAGGGTGTGGGTCAGGACAGTTTGCGGGCGGCGGTCCCTGAGGAGGTGTTTTCCGGAACAACACCTTCAGGTCGTCTCCCAGCTCAGCTGTCCACAGATCTTTGTCTTCCTCACCGCTGGTGGGGGCTGGCTCAGGTTCAGGAGCGCTCTTAAGCCTGGTGTGATGGATCCAGGCACGGATTCCAGCTACCTTGCAAGCGGTGTAGGAGGTCAGGAGGACTTGGTGAGGTCCGACCCACTTCTCAGTCAGAGGCTCCGGTCGCCACGTCCGCACGAAGACCCAATCTCCAATGGAAAAGTCGTGGACTGGAGCATCCAAGGGGACAGGAAGGTGGGAGAGTAGGTACCTGTTTAGAGAAGAGAGGACAGAGGTAAGAGAAGACAGCCTAGCTCTAAGGCTTTCGGAGCCCACCTCATGTAGGTGTTCAGCCTTCAAGGGAACCTGGGAAGAAGGAAAAGGTCTACCATAAAGAATCTCAAAAGGACTTAATTTTAACTTGCCCCTAGGGGCAGCCCTGACTCGAGTGAGAGCGAGTGGAAGAGCCTCTGGCCAAGGTAGGTTAGCCTGCTGACAGATTTTCGCCACTTGTCTCTTAAGGGTTTGGTTCATCCTTTCAACCTTGCCGCTTGCTTCTGGGTGCCAGCTGGAATGCAAGTCCCACCGGATCTGGAGGACCCGAGAGACCTGTTGGGTGACCTTGGAGATGAAAGAACTCCCGTTGTCCGAAGAAATGCAGAGGGGCAGGCCGAAACGTGGGATGATGTCATGGAGGAGGGCTTGAGTGACCTCTTTGGCAGTACAAGTATAGCAGGCGAAAGCTTCGGGCCACCCGCTGTAGCAATCCACAAACACCAGCAGGTATTTGTACTTCTTACTGGAGGGCAATTCAGCAAAATCCACCTGCCATACCTGTCCTGGCTGCAGTCCTGCCCTGAGATGCCCCACTTCTGGCTTCTTCTGGATCTTGGGGTTGTTCTTTAGGCAGAGGAGACATCGCTTACAGGCCCAGATAGACTGTTGGGCCATGCGTGGTCCAATGAAGAAGGATCTGAGGTGTTCCAGCATGGCATCATGACCCCAGTGGGTGCTTTTGTGAAGGCGGAGGGCCACTTCACGCATCAGGGGATCTGTGAGGAGCAGACGGCCTTGGCTGTCCTTCCACCAACCCCCATCCTGTGTCAGTCCTTCCTTCCTAGCAAACTCATCGTCCACAGTTCCATACAGAGGGAGGCTGGTGATGGTGGTGTCCGGGATGAGGGCTCCCTGGAAGGTGGGCGTTTTGTTGGCGGCCCCCTTAGCCGCGGCATCTGCTCTCCTGTTTCCCCTGGCAGCGTCCTGGTCTCCTGCCTGGTGTCCCCGACAGTGGATGACAGCAACAGCAGTGGGCTTGCAGACAGCGTCCAACAGCCTCAGGATTTCTGCCTGGTGCTTGACTGGGCTGCCTGCAGTGGTCAGCAGTCCCCTCTCCTTCCAGATGGCTCCGTGGGCGTGCAGGACATTGAAGGCAAACTTAGAGTCTGTGTAGATGTTGACAGTCCTTCCTGCTGCCAGCTCCAGAGCTCTGGTGAGGGCGATGAGTTCTGCTTTTTGGGCGGAGGTACCGGCTGGCAATGGCTCTGCCTCTATGGTGTCCCACAGAGTAACAACTGCATAGCCCGCCTTCCTCACGCCCTGATGGACACTGCTCGACCCATCAGTGTAGTATTCCAAGTCTGCCTGGGGAAGTGGTTGGTCCTTGAGGTCCGGCCGGCTGGAGTAGACTTCTTCAATGGTGGCGATGCAATCATGTGGCTCCTGGTCGTCCCCTTCGGCTGATTCGATGGGCATCAGGGTGGCTGGGTTGAGGCAGTTGGTGGTGGCCAGGGTGAGGTCTCCCTGGTCGATGAGCGAAGCCTGGTAGCGAGTGAGCCGTCCTGCTGACAGCCAGTTGGTCCCCTTAGCATCCAGGACTGCCAGGACGCTATGGGGCACATAGACAGTCATTGGTTGGCCCAATGTCAGCTTCCGGGCCTCCTCAGCCAGCATAGCAGTGGCGGCCACGGCACGAAGACAGGCTGGCCACCCGAGGCTGGTGGGGTCCAGTCGCTTAGAGAAGTAGGCGACTGGCCTTTTGGCGCTGCCCAGAGGTTGGGTCAGCACCCCCGCTGCCACCCCCCGACGTTCGTGAACATAAAGGAAGAAGGGCTTGGTCATGTCAGGGAGTCCCAAGGCTGGTGCAGACATGAGGGCTTTCTTGATGGCATCGAAGGCTGTCCTGCATTCTGCGGTCCAGGTGAGGAAAGTCTCCGGTCCGGTGGTTGCCTCATAAAGAGGCCTGGCGAGCAGTCCGAAGTTGGGCACCCAGATTCTGCAGAAGCCAGCCATGCCCAAAAAACCCCGCAGTTGCTTCTTGGTCTTGGGCTCTCGGACCTTACAGATAGCTTCCTTCCGCTCCGGCCCCAGAGCCCGCTGTCCTTGAGAGACATCAAACCCCAAGTAACGCACAGTGTCCTTGCAGATTTGAGCTTTCTTTTTGGAGACCTTGAAGCCAGCCTCTCCCAGGAAGTTGAGGAGACTGATGGTAAGTCTTTCACAGGTAGGTACATCCTCACAACAAAGCAGGAGATCGTCAATGTATTGCAGAAGGACCCCCTGGTCTCGATCCGGCCACCGGTCCAGCTCCGAAGCGAGGTTTTGGCTGAAGATTGTAGGAGAACAGGTGAAACCTTGCGGAAGAACCTGCCAGCAGAGCTGTACCTTCCTGGCCGAGTCCACATGCTCCCACTCAAAGGCAAATATTTCTTGGCTATCTATGTGCAGAGGGATAGAAAAAAAGGCATCTTTTAAGTCCAGAACAGTAAAGCAAGAGCAGGAAGGAGGGATAGTGGAAAGAAGAGTATAGGGGTTAGGCACCACGGGATGAATGTCCACCACAACAGCATTGATGGCTCTGAGGTCCTGCACAAAGCGATATTCGTCTGAGTTGGGCTTCTTGACTGGCAACACAGGTGTGTTATAAGGGGAGGCGCACTCTCTCAGCAGAGAGTGCTTCAGAAAATTTTCAATGATGGGCTGGAGGCCCTTTTTGGCTTCGAGGGGGATGCGGTATTGGGGAATCCTAGGAGGCCTGATGTCCGGTTTTAGGGCAATTTTGACTGGGGCAACGTTCTTGGCCCTCCCTGGAATCCCATCGGCCCACACAACAGGGTCGACTTGTTCCAGAATGGCCAAAGGGATCAGGTCAGCCTCGGGGCTGGGCTGATGAAGCAGGAGAGCCTGTATCCTCCACCCCTCCTCCTCTGGGACAGCCAAGATGATCTTCTCTGGCCCAAAGGTGACCTGCGCCCTGATTTTGCAAAGGATGTCTCGGCCCAGAAGGGGAACTGGACACTCAGGCATGTACAGGAACTCATGAGACAGAGTCTTCCCTCCCACCTCACACTCCATGGGCTTGAGAAAAGACCTCTCTGCCTCTTTCCCTGAGACCCCCACTACCTGAGTCTTCCTAGCTCCCATGTCTGTTCCCCGAAACCCTTCGGTGACCACTGAATGGGTGGCCCCACTATCTAGAAGGAAATCCACAGTTCTTTTTCCCAACTTCAATGGCACCAACGGGTCACTGGGAGCCAAGACGATCCGCTGCCCTAGTCACATGACCCGGCTCTCTGGTCCCTTATCCTTGAGATCGGGACATTCTCTCTTGAAGTGCCCCCTCTGCTGGCAGTAATAACAACGGAGTTCCCTTGGTGGTTCTCTTCCTTGCCCCCTGTCCCTCCAAACTGGCCTTTCTCTGTTCTCCCCAACTCCCCGTCCCCTGTCACGTTCTGCCAGTGCAGCCACCATACTGGCTGCTTGGACCTGTGCTTGAGCCTCTCGGTCATCTTCTTCCTTCTGGGCTGCTGCATCCTCCCGGTTGTGGAACACCTTAAAAGCAATGTTGATTAACTGGGAGATGGGCATGCCTGCTCCCCCTTCCAGTTTCTGGAGTTTTAGCCGAATGTCCCTGCAAGACCTGCCAATGAACAGGGAATTTAGAGAGGATTCATTTCGGGGGTCAGAGGGGTCAATGTGTGTCCACTGTTTTGCAGTGCGACATAACCGATCATAAAAATCAGAGGGGCTTTCCTCCGGAGTCTGTTTTATGTCATAGTATTTAGAAAGGTTTATGGGGCGAGGATAGACCAACGGCAGGCCGGCCAAGATGGCACGATGGAAGGCCTTTAGAGACATCATACCAGCGTTGGTATTGTAGTCCCAACTGGGGTCTTCCTTTGTTGGAAAAATAATCTCAGCATCTCTACCGTCATCTACATCGGCCTTCATGATTTCAGCCTGAGCTGCGGCCAGTAGGCGGCGCTTCTCCTCTTGAGTAAGGAGGGAGCCCAAGAGAGTCATAACATCTGCCCAGGAGGGGCGATGGGTTAGAAAAATAGTTCTAAAAAGTTCGGTCATTTCTGAGGGGTCCTGGGAAAGTGGTGCAGTTGTCTTCTTCCAGGTAATGAGGTCTGTGGTACTGAAAGGGACATGAATTAGGACCGGGTCTCCCCTTGCCCCGACCACCTCCCGTAGAGGGGCCATTACAGTGGCGGGGCGGGTCCGCAGGCTATTTTTGGTGATGAGGGGCTCAAAGGGATCCTCTGGCGTTTGGGAAACCCTTTGAGGGGGGAGGGATGAAGTTCCTGACGAAGGAGTGGAAGGGGGAAAGTTGGGGCTGGGTCTTTTGGGCGCTAGGGGGACTGGTGGGGTGGTTTGAGAAGCTGGGGGTGCTGAAGAGACGGGGGAGGTCCTCGCAGGAGGCGCAGAGGGGAGCAATAGAGGGTGGAAAGTCTGAGAGACGAGAGGGTCTGGGATCGGGAAAGGTGATCCTCTAGGTAGCGTGTATGGAAGATAGCCATTAAAGAATGGAAAAGGAAATTGGGAAGGAGAGGGAGAAGAGGATTGGAGAATGGGGGGGTTGGGAGGAGGAGAGAGAAGGGAGGATTGGGGGGGCTGAGAGGGAATGGGAGGTTGGGAAACGGAGGGGAGATGGGGCTGGGAGAAAGGAGAGGGCTGGGGAGCGGAAGGGGGATGGGGCGAGAGGGTAGGGGGCTGGGAGGGTGAATCTAGGAGAGTGGGGATCCCGGGAAGCAGAGGTTCCCTTGAGGGGTCAATCTGGGAGTTCTGGATCGGTGCAAGACTCAGAACAGGAGGAGAAAGTCGGGGAGGAGGTGGGGCGAGGGATGGGAATTGGGGTTGGTAAGGTGGGGGACAAGCAAATGTCTCCAGAAGTTCCTCTTCTGGTGGAGGTGGGAGGGGAAGTAGGTCTAGAGAGGAGCTTTTGAGGAGGGTGGGTTTGGAGCCCACGTCCCTGCATGGGAAGACTTGGACCCCCTCTCTCCTTCCACTCTCCCTCTGGCTTAAGGCCATGAACATTGCAGCATAAGCAAGTTGGGTCCACTTGCCCTCCCCATGGCAATGGCTCTGGAGCCTCAAAATGAGACTCTCATCCTCACTGCCATGTGGAGGCCAGGCGACTCCTCCTTCAAGGGCCACGAGGGGCCACTTACGCTTGCTTAGTCGGACCAACCTGGCCCGCACCATGTTTTTCGATGCAAACCCACCCCAATCGGCCAGGATCTTGCCCAATGGAGAATCCCTGGGGATGTCTGCTGGGGTGGGACACCCTGGACGTGCTGAACAAGCACCCATTCTTGGCTCAACCTCTGCCCAGTACCTGACAGTTAACGGAGTAACGACTCACCCAACCGGCCAGGTCAGCTCGTCCTACCGAGAGTTCCCTTCACCAAGACTGGATGGCTGGCGTTCGTGGAATCCGCAGGTGCCCTGGGAACACAACTGTTCCCCTACCCCGCGATTCTTGAACCTGTAATCTTACAAGCCAGACTGTTCTCACACGTCCCCCGAGCGCCAGATGTTCCCGCGTTTCACCAGGAATTTGTTACCTAGCCCTGATCCGAAGTGCACCTCCAGGGCTCCTCCCACCTGGGTCTCAACAACGGGGCCGGTTCCCTTTTATTTTTTTACAGGGCGTCCCCTGTTTCACGTTGGCGCTTTTCCTTCGAGGAGCTAAAAATCTGCTTCCTCCTATCTGGCTCCTTTGTTCAGTACCCTGAATCAGATCTAGAGAGAGAAAGGGGCTGCCAGAGAAATTTGGATGCGAAATGAGGTCAAATTGTTGGTCGGAGGGCCCTCCTTGCAGCCGTTTCTCTCCCCAACCTGTCCCAGAATATCTGGACCAAGGTCGCCGCTTGGAATTTTAGCCTAAAAAATTGATTTTTGGAACTTCCAAGCAAGTCCCTTCGTGGTAAAGCCAAATTATGTTGTCGACCGCGTTTGGGGGATCGGGCCCCTTAAGGAGGGAGCCGACCCGGTCCTGAGGGAACGGACCCTGGCGAAGCCAAAAGAAGAATGTAAGCCGCAATACAACCTGAAGCCTGGAATGAAGAAGGTCCGCCAAGTTGAAGGAAAATCCGCCAAGGAGTTTTATTGAGCAATTCAGCTGAAAAGGACGCTAATAGCGATCATTCAATCTACTAGCGTAACATATGTTTCAAATAAAGCCATATTTATACAATGTTTCGGTCTGACAGCCCTTTGAATCTCCCGCCCCGCTTCCCTGCCCATCTGATCGCGGATAGGCTGAGAGGTTGAACGAGGCGGGCTTTCGTTTCCCGCCTTGCTCTGCTGGCCCAATGGGGAGCCGCTTTTTTGTCCCCTCTCGGGCCAATCAGAGAGGAGGAGGCGGGAGCTATTGAGACAATGGGGTGACCGGACAGGAAATATCTGATTAACTCTGGCCCAGCCGATTTCTAAAGGAATTAATGACACCCATCAAGGATGTCCGGGGTCCTGTCACGTTCACAGATTTTAGATATGTCTTTGGGGTGTCAGACGGGAAGTGGTGATTTGATGAGCCATCATTGACGGCCCCACAGGGTGCCTTCCTGCGGCGTCCTGGCCTGAGATGTGACAATGTTTGCCTTGGGGGCGAGTCACCTTTAGTTTGGTGACTCGCCCTATATTGTCCATGCGATCGGAGTGAGATGGGATTAAACTGTGGCAGATTATCCTTTTGTTTTTGGGAAGGGGAGGTCTGAGTCATGGGGCTAGAGTTCAGGTTGGGGTCATAATATTTCCCATTTGATTTCATGATCTGACAATTATGTGGGATAAAATGAAAATTATAAATAAAGTCGGAACATAAACCCAGCAGGGAAAAACACATATTTTCCGGGGATCCCAAAGAGTGTAAATACATATAGGCAGATAGGTAGATAAAGGAGAATCCATAAAGGTGGGTGACATTGCATAAAGGGGAATCATGAATGATATAAACAATATAAATGAGCAATAGAAAACATTTGATAGGAACGAAGTTCACAACATCTGGGGAATCCAACATAGAAGTAGGGTTCAAGCAGCATGATTTCACAATCCATGAAGTTAGCCCAACAATTTGAAATTCATACAACAGTGAGTCATGTACATAGAATATGAAAATTCACAAATACATGAGGGGAAAGAGTTCATAAGGAATTCATAGAGATGGCATGGGGAAGGGGCACATATGGGTTAGTAAGTCTTTGGAGGTATAGGATTTCATAAGTCCAAGGGGTAGGTGTGGGGAAGAGTGTTCTTCTTCTTCATAAAATCACAAAAGTATGCATGAAACGTGGAGTGCACCCGTCCGTCACCCCCTGGCAGCTGTAGAGGGTGAGGGTCCTTGGAGAACTATGTCTCCCCTGCGAGAGAGCGATCCCCCCATCCCCAATTCACAGAGAGGGGCTAGGGAAAGCCATCCCGCGAGTCGCGGGGAGAGAAAAACCCGGGATAAAGCAGCAACTTGGCCTGGAAAGAAACGCGGTTCTGTTTGACAGTCAGCTGTTGAGATGCCGAAAACTGGACCGATTCCGGGTCTGCTGGTTGTCTTCGAGTCAGGAGCCTTAGAAAGGGTTAAGACTAAAAGAGGAGCGTTCTAGGGGTAATTTTGATAGAGATATGAGCCAATTTATATCGTCCGCCATGTTAATCTATGGCGGAGAACCTCAGCCGGAGTTAAAGGACGGGAGGGAGAGAAACCGCATGCAAAAAGGAAGGAGTCAGAGGGAGATACAAAATAACCAGATAGAGAGTGTTACTGTTAAAATAAATGCTACTTTTATTGGGGGGATTTGTTACATAGTTCAGGGAAAGGGAAAATGAAGAAAAAAAGGTCTTTTAATAATGGTCTGTTGCGGTCCCGCTCCGTTCTTTCGGAGAGTAATCTATGGAACTCTCTGCTGCGTTTTCAAATCAATTTGAATGCGGGGGCGACGGTTATCACTTACAGGTCTGTTTATCAATACAGCAAACTCTGCCTTGTATCTGCTCAATTTTGCCTTTTTGACTAGCTCTTGTAAAATGTCTCCCAGTACAAATTGATCACACATCCTGGTCTCATTGCTTTTGAGCTATGGAACGTAGGGGAGGAAATGGCCCTTCTGCAACCATACATCACTACATGTCATACACAATGTGGTAAAATTTGACACATGACTGTGATACTGAAGAATTGGAGAACATAAGAATGAGTATTGAATGAGACCAAAGGTCAATCTAGTCCACAAACAATTCTGATCTCGGAGAGGCCGGGCTACTGAAATCAGTCTATTGTGAAAACCGGTCATTTATTCATCTTTACTTTCTGTTCTTTAACCAGTTTTTTATCCATGGGACTTCTTACCCATTGACTCCTAGATTTGCTTTTGGTTTGTTCCTAAACCAAAAGTGGGCAATTGCAGTGTGAGCAGGGACCAAACTGCTTCTTTGGGGGGCATATTGAGTAAAACTATCCCCCCCCCAAAAAAAAAAACCCAGAAAGAAGTGACCAAACATAGAGAGATTTCATGTTTAGACTTATTTCCCATCTCCAAGACATATCACCATTTACTTATATGTAATTACAAAACATTTCTGGTCCCAAGAATTTTGGAAAAGGGAAACTCAACTTGTAGATTCCATGTTTCTTTGGTCCTTAGGTTGAGCCTTAAGTTTCTTTTTAAAAACATTAAAGTAGGGACAGGCCCTCCAGATGTTTTCAGAAAGCTCCCAGTAGCCCTAGCCAATGTGGTGGGGAATGATGTGATATATACCCTGTTTCCCCAAAAATAAGAAATCCCCCAAAAATAAGACCTAGCAGAGGTTTTGCTGAATTGCTAAATATAAGGCTTCCCCCAAAAGTAAGACCTAGCGAAGTTTTTGTTTGGAAGCATGCCTGGCGCCCGCAAAACAAAACACCAGAACTTGCAGGATCAGTAAATGTACATACAGTAGAGTTTCACTTATCCAACATAAACGGGCCGGCAGAACGTTGGATAAGCGAATATGTTGGATAATAAGGAGAGATTAAGGAAAAGCCTATTAAACATCAAATTAGGTTATGATTTTACAAATGAAGCACCAAAACATCATGTTAGGCAACAAATTTGGCAGAAAAAGTAGTTCAATACGCAGTAATGCTATGCAGTAATTACTGTATTTATGAACTTAGCACCAAAATATCACGATGTATTGAAAACATTGACTACCAAAATGCGTTGGATAATCCAGAACGTTGGATAAGCGAGTGTTGGATAAGTGAGAATCTACTGTACCAGTTGTACATGGAAATAATGGTAATAATATATTAAAATGTTATATTATTTATATTTATACAGTAGTAACAAGAAATTCTTGACAGGAGTCATAGTTTGTCTGGTTTGGTTATGTTGGTTTGTGATGACAACTACTGTACAGTATATAATAAATGTTCATCTTTTGTTCAACAATAAATGTGAATTCTTCTTCATGGAAAATTAAGACATCCCCTGAAAATAAGACCTAGCACATCTTTGGGAGCAAAAAATAATATAAGACACTGTCTTATTTTTGGGGAAACATGGTATTAGCAGGACCACCATATAGGGTATGCATCAACATTTCCAGGGCCACATTATTTCAATCCCTGTATTAAATCTGTAGGGATATATGTGCTCCTTTTTTATTTGGGATTTCTCCCACTGAGCAAACAAAGTCATGCTGCTGGATTGAAGACAGATGCCATCCCTAGCGGACCCAATGGCCCCATAATTCCTTCTACTGTGTGACCCTTACACTGCAATGGGATGTGCATGAACAACACAACCACATGGCCTGGTTTGTTTTAATGGGACTTCTCTGTCTACTTTGCTTCTTTGCTTATGGTATTTGGACTCATTCAACAGCCTGCTCAGTAGTCCATACAGACAGAGCCATATAACTTTCCTGCTGAATGGTACTCTTTCAGAGGATGCAAAATATCCAATGGAGGTGTTGTCGAAGGCTTTCATGGCTGGGATCACAGGGTTGTTGTATGTTTTCCGGATGCCTGCCATAGATGTGGGCGAAACGTCAGGAGAGAATACTTCTGGAACATGGCCATACAGCCCGGAAAACATACAACAACCCCTATCCAATGGAGATCCTTTTGCCACAAAGACATAACTCCAAAAAGTGTTGATCAACACGGTTTGAAATGTCTGTTTCGCTTAGAACTATTGCATGCCAGAATGCTAAATTCTACAACAAGGGAGGATGCTGTGTTTTGTTAAGAATCCCTCAGCTAAAAAGATTTCTGCCATCTGATGCCAAGCTTTTAAATTAAAGAGAGTTAATGAAAATGGACCAGCAGTAACTATTAAGGGAGTATTATTATACATTCACTGGGCTCATTGAGATGATTTCTTGTCTTTGTCTGGGATCCGTGCTGCATCTTGATGCTGAATGTCCCAAGAAACCGTGCCAGGTATTTTGTGGAGTGCCCAGAGTAACTGGAAGGAGTTTATCTCCCAGTAATGGAGCTTATCCCAAGCAGCCTTTCCTGGAATAAAATGTATTGCAGAGCCCATGTGTCTCACTCTCCCAGCATGGCTTTGAGCTCCCCTCCTTCCTCCTCTAAACTGAAGATTTGCCACAGATATTTTATTAAGAATTGTTTTCTCCCACAAGAAAGATCTTTGGCCTTGCGTTACGTCAAGCTTGCCCGAGGACTGTGCCGAAAGAGCGTCTACCTATCCCAAGAGGATCGGATGATGAGGTATCTGGCAACCATTTGGACACTTCCCAAAAAACAGTGCTGATGCACTGTCATTCTCAATTAAAAATGCATTTTCATAAACAATATGCTTCAATTTCTTTGAATCCATCAAGCATTTGTCTCTTACACTTTTGGCACTTTTACCAAAAGGACATCCAGTAACGCACTCAGTAACAACACGCCTCCAGATACCTCTGGAAACTTACAAAGAGGGAAGGAAGGAAGGGCGGGAGACTTGCTTCCCACTTCCCCATTCCTTTCTTTGTCTTCAGCATCTGCATCTACACTATAAAATTAAAGCAGCTTACTACTTTAATGGTCATGGTTCAATATATTGGAATCATGGAAATTGTAGTGTGATGAGGCAACAGCATTCTTTGCCAAATGAAGACTAGAATCATAGAGTTGGAAGAGACCTCGTGGGCCATCCAGTCCAACCTCTTCCCAAGAAGCAGGAAAAGTGCCTTCAAAGCACCACCGACAGATGGCCATCCAGCCTCTGCTTAAAAGCCTCCAAAGAAGGAGCCTCCACCACAGTCTGGAGCAGAGAGTTCCACTGCTGAACAGCTCTCACAGTGAGGAAGTTCTTCCTAATGTTCAGGTGGAATCTCCTTTCCTGTAGTTTGAAGCCATTGTTCTGCATCCTAGTCTCCATGGCAGCCACAAACAAGCTTGCTCCCTCCTGCCTATGACTTTTCCTTACATATTTATACATGGCTATCATGTCTCCGCTCAGCCTTCTCTTCTGCAGGCTAAACATGACCAGCTCTTTAAGCCGCTCCTCATAGGGCTTGTTCTCCAGGCCCATGATCGTTTTAGTCGCCTTCCTCTAGACACACTCAAGGGGTAGCATGACTTCCCTGGATCTAGGCACTAAACTCCTATTCATGCAGGCCAAAATCCCATTGGCTTTTTTAGCTTCCACATGACATTGTAGGCTCATGTTTAACTTGTTATCCACGAGGACTCCAAGATCTTTCTCACATGTACTGCTGTCAAGCCAGGCATCCCCCATTCTGTATCTGCCTTTCATTTTTTTTCTGCCTAAGTGTAGTATCTCGCTTTTGTCCCTGTTGAACTTCATTTGTTAGTTTTGGCCCATCTCTCTAATCTGTTAAGATCGTTTTGAATTCTGCTCCTGTCTTCTGGAGTGTTAGCTATCCCTCCCAGTTTGGTGTTGTCTTCAAACTCGAGGATCATGCCTTCTAGCCCTTCAATTAAGTCATTAATATAGATGTTGAACAGAACCAGGCCCAGGACGGAACGCTGCTTATGACACCCCACTCCTCACTTCTTTCTAGGATGAAGAAGACGCATTGGTGAGCACCCTTTGGGTCCATTTATGTAGCCAATTACAGATCCACCTAACTGTAGTTTTGTCTAGCCCATATTTTACTAGTTTGTTTGCCAGAAGGTCTTGGGGGACCATGTCAAAGGCCTTACTGAAATCCAGGTACGCTACATCCACGGCGTTCCCTGCATCTACCCAGTTTGTAACTATCGAAAAAAGAGATCAGATTAGACTAAAGCCCACAATTCCCAGTTCTCTTTCTTTTAGCTTTTAATCTATATTTTCAAATCTAAGATTGCTTTAGTACTTCTCAGAAACTCCAGCATGCCCCTCATGTTTTTGAAGTGTAGACATCTGGATTGGGTTAGATTTGGGGTGATCCAGTTGTCCACATGTGAAAAATGCCACTATTTTCTGCTCCTCTTCACTCATCAATGCTTTTCATGATGCACGGAAATCTTTTAAGATCTCTACTCCATTCTATGTCCGAACAGAGGTCTATTAATGAAAGCTCATGAGAGCAGGACCCAATAAGACTGTCTGTATAGAACAGAGCACATACCTTCTACCCAGGCCTTGGTCCTTGTGTCCCCAGTGAAAAGGATCAGCTAGCACAGGAGAGAGAGGCCTCTGATCTACAGGACTCATGTGGCTCAGGGAAGATCCACTACTCTTACTTTGATGATCAGGGATAAGAGAAGGTCTTTAAACATAGCAGATGAGCTCCTCTTTGCAGCCCTGAAACATTTCACATGGGTGTGCACTCTGTTTTGCCCATTGTCAAGATTTGGAGTGGATCTTTTCGGACTGCAAGATTTTGTGCTTGGAATAGATACCAGACAGGATAGACAAGCAATCCGATGGGGTACGATGTAGCTTAATATGTTCTTGAACCCATGCAGCTTCCAGCTGAATCCCTGTTTCACTTAAAAGGAAGCTCACGCTAAAGGACATAAGGGTAATTGTTTGCATCTTTGGAGAAGATTCTTAAATTAACCAAGGGATTACAAAACCAAAGGGTGGATTTAAAGCCTACAGATGTGCACAGAGTTGCCAACACTTTAGTTGTGAATAAATATTTAAATAAGGTCCAAATGTGCCCGAGAACCCCCAGCTGCCCTCCACGTGACGGCACTAATCAAGTTTCATTGCTAACGTCTGTTTGTTCTGCACCTGATATTTCTCACAAACGGCTGCACCAATCTCCCTCTCTCTCTTTCTCTCTGTCTTCAAAGCAAAAGGGGTGATGTCAATTTTTCAATCAGCAGAGGCTAGTTAAAAAGCAATCACGATGATGGCTGACACATTTCCATTAATGTACAAGATGTACACAGAGATAGATCACAGGACAGCAGCAGACAAACCGGTACAACGTTGCCCATGGGGGCAGCAAAAGGCATTAGAAGAAATACTCTTTATTGCATTTCAGCCTTCTCTGCAGTCTCAGAATGGCCGTGATGCTCTGAAACATTGCCAGCAATACACAAAAACATAAATAAGAACAAATATAGGGGAATGGATTACTATGATTTACAAAAGATCCAATGCTAGTCTGCACAACAGTTTCTCTTCCACCTCCGATTATTGACAAATTCAACTGGTGGCCAGAATCCAAGGCAAAGAGGCATGCATTAATATTGTTGTGATTTATTTCAATATTTTTGCACAGGGAAACATCACACCAGTTGATCGGATCATCTTCCCATTCTGCTGCTCTTAATACGTGTCTCTCAAAAATCTGCTGCAAGAGGGAAGGAGATCATTTGGCCTCATGGTAAGGCTTTCCGCTCCAAAAGAAAAAAGGTATAACATAGAATTAGCACTCTCAAACCTTTTCCACTCCTCTTCAGTAGTCGCTGATTTGCGAGGTTGTTATTCTTTCACCTCCTATACTATATTATGATCCTCTACACCATAATATATGTTCAAGTTCAGTAATATATGTACTTCAAGTTCTAAGAAGCTTACAGTAAAATTTATGGAGGAGATAAGCTCTACAGAAACAAGACTGTAAGCCCATGCAGTTGCAGAAATGCTAGAGATTTTTTTTAAAGCAGCTAGATGTAGCACAATTGATCCGTTTCTTTATTTTTACCTGAAGAAACATATTTTATTGACTAAACAGTGCGGAACTGAATTCCAGACCAAGGGACATTCTGAAAGTTTTCTGTACGACATCAGCAGCATAAGTGTTAAGTAAATACTAGCAGGTGAACCACGGTGGTGCAGTGGGTTAAACCACTGAGTTGCTGAACTTGCTGACCGGAAGGTCAGTGGTTCGAATCCGTGAGACGGGGTGAGCTTCTGCTGTCAGCCACAGCTTCTGCCAACCTAGCAGTTTGAAAACATGCAAGTGTGAGTAGATCAATAGGTACCGCTTCAGCCAGAAGGTAACAGCGCTCTATGCAGTCATGCTGGCCACATGACCTAGGTGGTGTCTACGGGCAATGCCAGCTCTTCGGCTTAGAAATAGATGAGCACCACCACCCCCAGAGTAAGATGCAACTAGACTTAATGTCAAGAGAAAACCTTTAAGTTTACCTTGAACTTACAATAGAAATGCGCTCAGTGCAGTGAAGGAGAAGGGTTTAGAGCAAAAGCTAAATATTTATTTGGTGAGCTCAATTTACATATGATATCAGATTTTCCATAACATACATAAAACCTACCAAATTCAGCTCGGCTTCTAACAAACTTGAAATCAGGCGTAACAAAACCAAGGAGGGCTGATCAAATTTACAAGTATATAGTAGTTCATTATAGAACATAATGGGAGAAGGAACTTTACTGATGGCTTTTTCATAAATGGGAAGGAAAGTCTAGGCTGAAATTCTTGCAAGGGTAATTTCTAAAAGCAATTTGAGTGGGACTTCATTATAATAAGGAAGACATCCAATTTAAGACTTTATATCTCTACTAGCTGTGCCCAGCCACGTGTTGATGTGGTGAAGTATGGTGGTATGGGAAATAAAGTATTGAGGAATTGGTAGGTAAGGTAATGGGTCCCCTGGGCTGAGTTGCTAGGAGACCTTCTAACTGGCAGCCTTCTAACTGGCAGCAATTGGATAAAAACAATTATTCCTCTCTCTCTAATTAGGAATTTATTTTTCTTTTATTTTTGTTTTATCAACCTAGAGGCGTGGATGATGGGTTGTGTTGTCAAATTTCGAGGTTGGGGGGCCTGTAGTTTTGTTGTTTTGTGGGTCGCCGTGATGCCATCACTCTTTTATATATATAGATGGGTGTATCTACACCATGCATGGGCAAATTTTGGCCCTCCAGGTATTTTGGACTTTAACTCCCACAATTCCTAACAGCTGGTAGGAAGTTGAAGTCCAAAACACCTGGAGGGCCAAAGTTTGCCCATGCCTGATCTACACGGTATAATTAATGTAGTTTGGTGCCACTTTAACTACCATGGCTCAAAGTATTGGAATCATGGGATCTCTAGCTTGGTGAGGCATCAACAATCTTTAGCAGAAAAGGTTAAAGATCTTGCAAAACTCCAACTGTCGTGATTCCACTGCATTGAGCTAAGGCAGTTAAGGTAGTGTCAAACTGCATTAATTCTACAGTGTAGATGCACCCTGAGAAACAAATGGCCCCACAATGGGAGATTGTAGTTTGGGGAGGCATGATGGAAAAGTTGCTTCCTGCTGGAAACTCACAAGCCAGCTAACTGGGAGAGTGCCAAAGCAGATAATCACTAAAGTTAAGAAGGGGAAGGTTGGATGCTACATTTCTATAATGAAACAGACTTCAAAGGTCACCTTGCGCGGCGCAATAGCTATTAGCAGGCAGATGCTTCGGCAGAGAAACAGTTGAACGGACTGCAAGGTGGAAGGAAGCGCACACTTTTTATGCAGCCTTGACTTTCTGCTTTTTTCAGTCGTGACGCAAGTTGTTCTAAACCAAACAATGCAGCAAATTTTGCCCATTTTTGGGAAATTTTATTCAGGTTATTAGGGCACGTGACCAGAATTAGTAGGTAATATACAATATGCAGTATCTTCAACTCATCAAAGTAAAAGTAAGCTCGCCATTAAATGTTTGGCAAAAGGCTTAAGAAAATGCTAACTGGATTTTCCAGCTATTTAATTAGTGCTCAAGAGAAGGATGAATGATGCACGTCCTAAAGGATTGAGATGAGAAAAGCACCGTGGTTTTCAAAAAGTAAAGTTAAAACACACATCCCAAATTTAATCTCTATTTTTGGAAGCCTAGGAATAAATGGTGAATCGGGTGACAAAAAAAAAAAACTGCATACATCTACACCAGGGGTGTATCTGCACTGTAGAATGAATGCAGTTTGACATCACTTTAACTGCCATGGCTCAATGCAATGAAGTTATAGAAGCTGTAGTTTTTTTTAAAGGTCTTTAGCTTTAGCTTGGTGCCTCCCCAAACTACAATTTCCATGATTTCATAGCATCGAACCATGGCAGTTAAAGGGGTGTCAAACTGCATTCATTCTACAATGTAGATGCACTCCAAGTGGAGAGTGCAGAATTAGTTTAAACCCTGACCAAAAATAATGATAATTGCAAACTGAAACAGAAATGCCACTTCCTGGGAGTGGCATTTTCCTTTATCCCAGAATCCATTCATGGACACTGTCAAGGAAGGGGGGGAGGTTATTACCACTCTTTATAATGACACAAAGGATTGGGGGAAATTACCTTTTGCAAAAAGAAGAGAGGAGGGAAGGCGAGAATTCCTTACAGCATAATCCCAATTTCTTTTCCATGACCTCCAAGGATTGTCCATTAATGTCAAGAGAAGATTTATGATGTGCAAATATTGTACTAAGAAAATCATCTTAAAGCTGCCTGGGGAGAAAGCTGTTTGTCCTGTGACTGGCATCCTTAACTATTTTCCTACCCTTAAAATAGATGCCCTTGCTATACTGCCATTCCACACCTGTGAAGTCCCCCTTTTCAATTAATTTGAGCCCAAATGTGTCACTAATGTGATGTTATCTTCAAATTCCTAACAAGAGGGTCCAGTGAAGTAGAAATAGGACTTTGGCTATCTGTGAAAGAAGGCTTTCAAAACAATGTGACTTCTTAAGATCAAGGGAAATGCAGGAATGACTTGGGATGGTGATTGCTTTTTTGTCAACAAAGTTTTAAAGAATTGTGTCAGCACTAAAAATGTTTTTTTTTACATTGCTAGTTGGAAGATAAGACCATGACGTGCGTAATATATTACACCAGAAGAAGTATCATTCTGATTACAAAGAAAATATCAAGGTTAGCCTCTGACTGCAAAGCAACAAAAACCTAATCAGTGGTTTGTTATTAGAGAATGTTGTGCATGGCATGTTAAACAGGTGGTGATCCCACATGTACGTAAACAAATATCACTTTTACGGCAAATCATAAAGTAATGGTGACTAAAGTAAACCGAGATGTGCAGCTTTTATTTGATCTTCTCTCTGTTTGAAACCCATCCTGCCCTTTGAATCCTGAGATACTGATTCAGGAGGAGGAGGAGAAAATTCCCATACTTAAGACTTGTTTCTGATTTTCTCCTTGGCAATGTACCAGGGCCAGAGATTCTTACTATGCATGATGCATAGACCAGTTCTGATGAGTTCTGAGTGCCAAAATATTCAGCCACACAGGAGCTTATCTTGAACCTCGACCAAACGTTTTTGTAAACTTGGACTGAACGTCCGGCTGGCAAGTCGACAACGCTCTGCTCTTTCAGGGGCTGCAATCTCTCTTGGACGCATCTTTAAGAAGATCACCAGAGAAAGAAACCGGAGCTTGACATCTCAGTGGCGCAATCAAATTACGGTGTTGCCGCATCCACATTAAATCTGGGCTGGTGAAATAAATAAATACACGGCACAAGATAAATATAAAACCCAAAGGTGACCCCGAGGAGACAGATGTTGAGATGAAGGGACTGAAATTCTGAGCCTGCAATTGCTAGAGGCGTGAAAGACATTGAAGAGGAAAAAAAGGAATGCGATTTATAATTTTTCTTCCCTATTCGATCGTATTATATAGGAAATAAATTAGTGGCAATACTCAAACTACAAAAGCATTGGCATACTAGCAAATATACAGTTTGAAGCCTGAACAGTTGATGGCTAAATCCCACGCAGCATGTATCGCGGGGAAGCAAAAAAAGAAAAAGGAATGTTACATAGTAAACAGTTTCGAAATTCAAAATATCCAGTTCCTTGGTGTATGCAAATCACAGCCCTTCAAAGAAGAAAAGGCAGCTCTCCAGTTACTATCAACCAAACTGTGGAAAGTATTTGAAAACCATTAGAAGCCTCAGTAACAGACTTGGGTAGAGAGGAGGAGATGCTCAGCCTTACAGAGCATAGTAGCTAAAGCAATGTTTCACGGTATGATTACAACTTAGTCTGGATCACAGGCTTCACAGCACGGATGTGGATGCTGGGCAGGCAGAACCATGAGAGAGGAAGCTCTCTGCAGGAGTTGTCTTCATGGAACTTGATATTCAAGTAGAAATCACCCGTATAGAGGAAAAGAAGGGCTCCAATGCACACCGAATTTTCTGTGGGCTTAACCTGAAAAAGATGAATGAGAGTTATTATAGCACAGGAGGAGACGGAGAGAGAAAGAGAGGGAGGAAGAGATATTTATTGCCAGTGAGTTACGATTCTACATTTACCCACCATTTTATGCAGGAAAACACTACTTTAGTTATGTATTATAATGTTTTATCCCTCTGTTTTATCGTGAGACCCCAGAGCAGTAAACAAACAAAATGTAAGCAACTTAAGACAATTCCAAGTTAAAAATCAATATATAATGATAGCAAGATAAAAACATATTACACAAGTCAAAAACGTCACTCAAGCTTAAAAAGGCTAGAAGGGTTTGGGGAAAAATGTATACATGTTTAAAACTACATCCTAATTTAGTTTTAAATACATCTGGCACTAAGAAGCAGCTACTGGTGATAGTTGGAACACTAGATTATTGCAGTTCTCTTTATGGCATTTTATATTTCTATATGGCATTTGCCTATCTATAAAGTAGGGAACATTATGGCAAACATTTTATAAGGTTATTAAGAGCAATAAGTATGCTGATCCAACATGGTCCAGTAGCAGAGAGTACGGATTGTATAATATCCAGCCAATTAAAGGAAACTGTTAACTGTTAAATGGCACATTATCTAATTAGCAATACTGAATGATATCACCGTCTCCCAAATGCTATTACCATCTCCCAAAGCAGTTACTCTACTCCCAACTGAAGAACAGAAAGTGGAAGGTTGGTGGACAGAAAAAGAGATTTAAAAGTGGGCTTAAAGCCATCCTTAAAAACTGTGGCATAGACACTGAGAACTGGGAAGCCCTGGCTTTTGAACACTCTAGCTGGAGGTCAGCTGTAACCAGCAGTGCTGTGGAATTCGAAAAGTCACGAATGGAGGGCAAAAGGGAGAAATGCGTCAAGAGGAAGGCCCTGGCCAGGACCACCTTCTATCTGGAAACCAATGCCCTCGCTGTGGAAGAACATGCGGATCAAGAATAGGTCTCCACAGTCACCTATGGACCCACCGCCAAGACCCTATGCTTGGAAAGTCATTCTACTCAGACACGGGTAATCACTGATTATGATGAATGAATGATATAGAAACTGCATTGTCAATTCATAGATTTGAATTCCTACTCAGTCATGGAAACCTATTGGGTGACTTTGAGCAAGTCATTCAGCCTGAAAGGAAAGTGGCAAAGTTCTTCTGCGCACACACACAAAAAGAAATTGTAGAAAATCAATGCACCAGTATTTGGACGTTAAATTCCACTACTTGAAATCATATCATAAACTTTCCTGAATTACAACCCAGAAATAACTATAAGTTAAAAGGGAGCTGCAATGCTGTATCTTTTCCAAAATGCGATCTCATTTGTCAAGAGTATTTTGGAAACAGCGCCATCTTCAGGTCATAATAGAGGTATCCTGTTTGACATGTGAAAGTCAAAGACCATGTAGGCCTTAAAGGGTGAAACTAGCAGTAGAAACGAAATTTATAATGACCTGGGTCAGAATATGAACTTGTCCCATTTATAATAAACTGCAATTATGAATCGATCATCACTTTTTCAAAAACTTTGATTAGGAGACAGTACTGTCTAGATTTATTTTCTTGTGATCATCTTACTAATGTTCTATGTGATCTGCCTAATTCGTGGACAAGACTGAATTTAAAGGCAGCGCATACAATGACTGGTGCTGGATATTACTCCTTCTAGGGGCAATAAAAAAGGCCAAAACAGGATTCACTCTCTATGTCCAAGATCCAATACTACAAACGAGAGAGTCATTCCTACAGAACATACCAGTCCCTGGTCCCTCCTCCAAGTCTTTTCTGAACAAGTTTCCATTTCATGCTTGGCATATATACATAATGCTTTCATGTGTTCAAAGTGCTATCTCCTCTAGCTATAATATTAACAAGTGGGGATTACATTGGAAGGTCAGTTGTACCTCCATGATGCAGACTGAGCTCTGAGGTCAAAACAGAATGGTTAGTTTTGAGGTACCCAGATGTGCCATTTACACAAGGGAATTCCTGATCAATACACAATCTGTTAGCCACTTTGCCAAACGGCATATCAGTGAAAGGAACTCAACAGTGACTAGTTAAAATGATCATAATGAACTGACCTTGGCCACTCATCAGGAACCAGTACAGATGGCTGGATGCTATCTCAACTCCCTATAGCTTTTTCAGAGCGAAATGTGCACTCTACATAAGTTTCAGCTTCTAAATACTTAACAATAGAAGCCCCAGTAAAAACAGTAGCAGGCAGCAGAGCTTCTGCTGTAATCTGTTTGTCAAGTTTCAGGAAAACACTGGAGGCTATACATGGCTTCAACAATACGCTTTGGATGGCACCCAAGTGCAAAATTAGCTTTCCATAGGCACAAGTTGCTTTTCTCTGAAAATCCTTGAAAAGTCCTATGCTAGAAATTCACTACTGTTTACATCTCTATACCCAACTGGGCTATTTACAGATGAATAGATTGTTATTTTCTCATCCCAAAATAGAGGATGAAGGTTGGAAACATCTGCCCCAAGGCACACTACTGTTGAAGTCGGAAAGAGGAGTGGGCGGCAAAGAGGAACCCTCGTTGATTTCAATGGGCAGAGCAGCAGGCAGAACAATCCTTATTTAGTATTGGCCACCGGCCATCTCAACGCAGAAAAGTTATTAAAGCCACGAGAAAGAAGCCCTTAAGAATAACAAACATCAGCAATGAGAAACAGTGTTTTCTCATTAACTATGAGAAAAATAGAACCCAGATGGTGAGGATGATAATGAAATTAACAATGATTTATCATAACCATCACCTGCATGGTATTAACACATTTTATTCTAACAGGCAGATGAGGCAGGCTAGACTGAAAGTTAACCATTGGCCCAATGTCACCCACCAAAATTAAAAGCTTTTCCTTGTTAGGAATGGTTTTGGGAAAGTTTAGATTAGTTTTCATCCCCATCTAGCTCTATGTAGGAATCAGGCTGAACCCATGTAAAACTTTGAACATTTTGGGAGATTGTGGAAATGGCAGAGAAATGGCTACTTGAAATGTATTTGATATTCCTTTTCTCATGACCTACATAAAGGTTTATGTATTTTCTTATTTTAGTTGAAACAATATGAAGTCTAGTGATTTGTTAATGGAATCATAGTTTGCTGCCTAACCTTATATTGTAAGGTTGTACTGTACTCAGAAGACCAACTACATTCAATGAGATATACTATCAAATAAGTGAATCTCATATTACTATCTTCTATACTTCAAAATGTATATGAAAAAGTGTGTGTGTGTGTGTGTGTGTGTGTGTGTATATATATATGAGATTTCTTTCTTGGCATTATAATAAAATGTGTAATACTTGTAGAGATCTGCATTGCCCATTATTGAACTGCAAAGGTTCTTTCCTGTTTCCAAGAGTCAGCTAATAAAATCTTATTTCCACAGTATATTTTATAGCAATGAAAGATGTGCACTGACCACAAACATGTCATGGTAAATAGCTTGCCAAAGGGCTGATTATTATCCTATTAACTGACTTCAATAACTTTCTCTGCTTCAACTAAGTGGCTTTTATCTTTATTTACATTATCACCTACTTTACAACTGGTGCAACCTGGTCCTCCGACAAAAGAGGGGGAACAATGGGGACAGTTACATATAAATAATTTCTTATCACCTAATTGATGCAAATCCTGCCTGCGGTAGTGACATAGAGACTTGCTTCCTCTTTGAAATGCACATGCTCTCCACATTCCAGTGGTTTAACCCATTCATGGCTGGCAGCATGGACTTTTAAAAACTCAACCATCATATTAATGTTCCATTGATAAAACATTGGTTCATGCTTTTATATCTTTGTTTTGGTCATGCTAATTCACAGCCAGCCCATTTCAATTAGGTTCTGACTACCAAGCAAGACTGGGGTCTCATCTCCAAGACATTTCATTAAGTATATATACGGAAATAGAGATATCCCCTCCTGCCCCCCCAAAAAAGTTAAAAATTCAAAATCCAAAACAGTTTTAGTCCTAAGAATTTCAGATAAGGGATACTCAGCCTTTACAATATTTCTGAATCCCCCCCCCCCCGAAAATAAAGATTTGTTTAGAAAGTTGAAACTTCAGCACTCTTAACATACTGAAAGTTTAGTAACACAAATATATTATAGCTAGGTTATATCTGATATATGAAAAGAAAAGCTGATTTTAAAAATTACGAAGTGACATTCTTGTTTTTATTCCATTATTTTTTACAACCAGAACCAGAAGATCCAGAACTATAAGGAACAGTTACACTGTAAGGCACCTGTTTAGTTTTGCCAGTCAAGAAGAATCAAATGAAAAGGGCAAGAACAGAACAAACTAACAACATTAATAAAACAAAGATAATTATTTTGTTTCCTCTAGTGCTCTACAGTGTCAAGCAGAAGTAATGGTCTCAGTTCCGTAAAAAGAACTGGGAAAAAGAAACCAGGAACAAAAATAGCAAGGAGCTGATATTGTATTGTGAATACTTCTCAGGCTACTAGATATAGAGGAAATAGCCTTTTTGTACATGTTTCAGGGACCAGTACCGTAGGGGCTACAATTGTTATTTCTTTCTGAAAATTCTCCATATACGATGATGACTTAGGCACTGGCAGTGGTTTATAGATTATGACATTGGGTAATATAGCTGTACAAAGTCTTAAATAAAAGTCTGTTACAAAGGGGGTTTTTTTGTTCTCCCTGAGTACATGGTCTAAGGGGCAGAGTTTATTGGAAATGAAAACCTTCTTCAAGCCTTCTCTAGTAATGTTTATCTGTGATCCTGTTGCTTACTATTTGTATGTATGTTCTGTTATGCAGCTTCCTTTATTCTATGATTCCTGAGAGGGGCTGCAGCCCACATGATCATACAGGCTGCAGATAGCAGACTACAGATTACTTCAGACCTCAGATCACACACTTGTTTGCTGTTTTGCTGTAAGAGATGTTCTGGCCAGATGTCACGGAGAATTATCTCAAACATATCTGAAACTGGGCTGATACGTTTTGTACCTGTGTATGCGAAACACATGAAGGTTGTGAGTAAACCAAATATGTTATTTTTTATCAGTCTACTTCATTTTTGTCTCTTGAGTGCATGATACAAACAAGTTGTTTTTATGGGAGAGTATATACTTTTGGGCACTGAGAAATACACCGCTGTTTTTATGCACTGGCAAATCTCTGTTTAAATAATAATAATAATAATAATAATAATAATAATAATAATAATAATAATAATAATACTTTACTTAAGAAGAAGAACATGCCCTGGCAGAATATGTAAAGCAAAGTGAAGAACCTGCTTTGATTGAAGTCAAAAATCAGAAACTCCTCAAAGCACAGCAGACAAAAAACCAGTACAAGAAAGCCGCACTACAAACTAGAGCTGACAGCTGGCACAACAAAACATTGCATGGAAAGTTCCTTGACAAAATTGAAGGAAAAGCTGATAAGGAGAAGACCTGGCTCTGGCTCACGAATGGGACTCTTGAAGAAGGAGACAGAAGGCCTGATCCTTGCAGCCCAGGAGCAAGCCATCAGAACAAACGCAATTAAGGCCAAGATCGAAAAATCAGCGGATGACCCAAAATGCAGACTGTGCAAGGAAACTGACGAAACCATTGATCGTAACCTCAGCTGCTGTAAGAAAATTGCACAGACAGACTACAAACAGAGGCACAACTATGTGGCCCAAATGATTCATTGGAACTTATTCCTCAAGTACCACCTGCCAGCAGCAAAGAACTGGTGGGATCACAAACCTGCAAAAGTATTGGAAAATGAGCACGCAAAAATACTGTGGGACTTCCGAATCCAGACTGACAAAGTTCTGGAACACAACACACCAGACATCACAGTTGTGGAAAAGAAAAAGGTTTGGATCATTGATGTTGCCATCCCAGGTGACAGTCGCATTGACGAAAAACAACAAGAAAAACTCAGCCGCTATCAGGACCTCAAGATTGAACTTCAAAGACTCTGGCAGAAACCAGTGCAGGTGGTCCCGGTGGTTATGGGCACATTGGGTGCCGTGCCAAAAGATCTCAGCCGGCATTTGGAAACAATAGACATTGACAAAATTACGATCTGCCAACTGCAAAAGGCCACCCTGCTGGGATCTGCGCGCATCATCCGAAAATACATCACACAGTCCTAGACACTTGGGAAGTGTTCGACTTGTGATTTTGTGATATGAAATCCAGCATATCTATCTTGTTTGCAGTGTCATAAAATAAAAATAATAATAATACTTTATTTATACCCCGCCCTCTCTCCCCTAAGGAACTCAGGTTGGTTTACAAAAATAACAAAAATGGCAAACATTCAATGGCTAAATAAACATAATAACAACTCTTATATTTCTAATTAAACTGAAGCAAAGGATTCTGCAAGAAATATCCTTTATATTGCTAAGAATTATGAGACTCTGGGAAGAAAGTCAAAAGACTTTGGAACCCACGTTGCTATTTCATTGCTCTTCCCTTTTGAAAGATTAGTTCCGAGAAAAGGGGTGAACAATGGTGCCATAAGGAAAGACTGGGTTTCTTGAAATGCAGTCTGTACTTTCATTAAGAAAACCTTCTTGAAGGAGATGTGTTGTACCTCACCGTAGTTGAAAACCATATATTTGAGAAGAGTCTTGCAAACCTGATCAGGTGGGGTTCAAACTAAGTTAATTGAGAGAGGGAGGTACACCACAGAGGCCAAGGAGGCACCAGTATTGGGAACAATGGCCTGAATGATAAAGGGGAAATTGGACCAAGCGTACAAGTACCCAACAGTGGAAAGAAAAACATCAACAAGAAATCAACTGGAGAGTGTGACCTTGATATTAGATGTATATAGTGTATGGGAAGTAAACAAGATAAACTGAAGTATTAATACAGTAAAGCAAATATGATTTAATGGGATGAGTCTCATTATTGGAATTTAGCAACGGAAGGGAATAATATAATCCAAGAAACCAGATCATACAAGAAAGGAGTAAGAGTAACATTGAATGCCAATAATCATAAAATCAAAGGGTTGGAAGAAACTACAAGGGACATGCAGTCCATGCAGGAAAACACAATCATGTTGTAAGAACATAGAAAATAGCTTGAGAGAGTAAAAATAAAAGGGGAAAGGAACAAGAGAGAGTCTAATATCAGCCCCTAAATCAGACTGAAGATTTTGATTATGCCTTCCTAAAAGAAATGGCTAGCCATTTAAAAAGGAGATATGTAGTAGTAACGAGTCTACTTTGTCTCAAAAATCAAATGAGATGAGTATTATGAAGCTACCACTTTTATAATGGGAGCAAATTAGCATTCTGTTACTGTATAACCTTGAGGACTAATTCCATCCCTTAGCAGTTCTGTCAAGAAAGAATCTACCGTGAAATCTGAAGTGTGTATATGAAAACTTTACCATAATCTTGTGACTCCCATTGTGCCTGTAATATAAAATGTATACTCTGTTTAGGATGGACATAATGCTATATGAAACACACATGGAGTTGTTTTCTGTTTCTTTGATATTTAAGCTGTTAAAACCATATTTTAAAACTCATGTCCTATAACTTGTACTACCATACCATGGGGTAGTACATCATGTGAGATAATTCCTTTAAAAATATTTTCAAACAACTCTTATAATCAGAAAGTTCTTCCTAATGTTTAGATGGAATTTCATTTCCTGCCATTTGAATCCATTTGCTGTGTCTTATTTCCTAGAGGAGCAGAAAACAGGCTTGCCCCTTCCTCAATGTGACATCCTTTCAAATATTTAAACTCAGCTGTCATGGCCTCTTTTAACCTTCTCTCCTCCAAGCCAAACATGCCCTAACCTAACCCTCATTGGGATTCATGGTTTCAAACCTTTAACTGATTTGGTTGCTATCTTCTGGGCTTGATCTAGCTTGTCAGTATACTTGAATTGCAGTGCATAGAACTGGACATAGTATTATCCCAGGTGAGGTCTGACCAACTTAGTAAAATGTACATTTTCTGAGCCTGCGCTATATTCAACTCAAATCTCACTGAAGTCTACCCGTTTCTCTGTAATGTGATGGCTTACCACACTGTAATGTGGGAAAAAGTGGGATATAAAAATAGATTAGACAGATATAGAGATATATGGAAAGAGAAATGTTCTTGCATGTTTCATAGAAACCACTGGAAAAAGACACTACATGACACTAGTATGTTGTCATTATTATTACTATTATTCATTCCCCACTTTTTGTCTCTAAAAGATAGACTCAAAGGGGCTTACAGTAAAACCAATACAATACAATTTGGAACATAAACGTCTACAAACATTAAAAAAAGAATTAAATAGTAACAGTATTAAAAATTAAGAGTTAAACCCCTTAAAACCAATTAAAAGCCTATTCATGCCTTTACATCACTAGTTCCCAACCTTTGGGCCTCCAAGTGTTTTGGACTTCAGTTCCCACAGTTCCTAACAGCAGGTAAGCTGGCTAGGATTTCTGGGAGGTGAAGTTCAAAACACCTGGAGGCCCAAAGGTTGGAGACATTGCTTTACATGCACAGTGCAAAACAGAATAATGTCAATTATGGACTTACCGTATCAATATAAAAAGTGTTGGATCCAACAAAAGTGATGCCATCTTGAAGATCATAATTGTGGACCCCATTTTGGTAATCTTGATATGGGATCACAGTGAGAGAGAATGGGCCAACGCTCTGAGGGCTCCAGTTTGTTAGCTTCACTTCCAGTTTCACAGGGTCTCCAACGGTGCAATCTGTGACAATGTCGCAGTCACAGAGCTTTCCTTCCACCAAAACATCTGTAATTTAAACCAAAAGGTTGGAATCAGTGCTATATCCTTCAGGGGTTTAGAAACCTAAATAGTTTCATGGCACTAGAACAAAACAAAACAAAAACAAGTGGAACAAACTCACATATATCTAAATGTGCACAAACACAATTACATATTGAGTTTGTATGGTGCTTTATAATATTCACTGATATACAATCTAGTATCATGTTGAAACATTATTAAATTACTTTTTTTGAGGTATCTGTGTAAGAAACTGAAAGACAAAAGAGCTGAAGAACAAGACCTGCATAAGATATTCGTTTCTACTATTATGGTTCTACAGTTGAGAAGCATAATGAGCTGGAAATATACAGAAATCGTTCATGATAGAAAACTGTTTATAAAAGATTTATTAAACTGTCCCATGAATATACATGAAGACTTACAATACAAGCTAAGAAAATGGATTTCTCCTTCAAGGAGAAATCAAATACATTCTTGTACAGTCAGAGACAGGAAAGAGAAAGGGGAGATAGCACAGATAAAATGGAAGTCAATAAATATTTAAGATTTTTTGTTGCATTTAAGACATAAATATGTATATGTGTGTGAAAATGACAGAAAACACTGGCTTCAGAAATGCTTTGAAGGCCAAGAGCAAGAAAAGCAAAAAAAAAACAAAAAAAAAACCATGAAGATATTCTTAGGTAGTATGCAGTGTTGGTAGTTAGAAGCAGTATGAAGAAGAACACAGAATTTCCATACAGTTGCTGCATTCTCAAATAAATTGTTTTTTGTAGTTTGCTATACATACTAGAGACTCCTGATGGGTGATAACATTTTAGTTGTCTGTTAATACTGTAGACTTCAAAGACCTAGCCACGGTAGTCTGGATCAGTATGCAAATATTGTTGCATACTTGAGACCAAATGAGAGTACGAGGTTGATGGCATACATTTTCGTAAACTGAGCTTTACTTCAACAGATGCATCTGATAAAGTGGATCCAGTCTACAAAAGCTTATGTTACAAACATTCTCTTGGTCTCAAAGGTTCTACAATGTCCCTTCATGTAATAATGCAGTAGTCATGACTTCATGTCTTTCTCTGGTTTTGAGAAGTTTCTTTATTTAAAACATTTATATGCTTCTCTTCAACAGAACTTCCTAGAGTGTATCAAAATAAAATTCTTTGGAAGGCTTGATCACTATGGAGTGGAATCTTTGCCACAGAGGCAGCCTCAATTTCCAGTAACAGTATAAAATCAATGATTATACTTAGACATGAATTTTTTAGAGAGTACAATCATATCCAGAATAGGTCAAGGAAAACATCTTCCTGAATGTGAAAACTGGTTACACAGAAAACTTATATTTTTACAGAAATATAATATAGACTTACAACAGATAAAAAGGTATGATGGTTATCCTTGCTAAAATGGTTGGATAAGTCCTATTTCCATGCCACCGTTAACTGATCTTAACCAAGTTGGAGAAAAGGCACACAATGCATACAGCAAGTGAGGCAGGAGCTTATTGCAACATTCACAGAAATACCTGAATATTAATGTCATCCCAGAGCTTCTGCAGTGCAACAGAAGACTCTAAGATGCCATTTCTTTTGCCAAAAAAAGAGGTAGCTAATGGACTGGAAGGACCGTGCAATTCTCCTTGGTGCTGCAAAATTTAACAGGAAACTCTTTATATGGGAATGTTAGCAACGTTAGTCACATTATATTGATTCCTTTCACCATTTTCCATGCCAGTCTGAGAATGCAAAAGTGTACCATCGGGATGCAATTCTTTACTAATTTTCCTCTTGAAGGAAGCAATGAGAGTAATTTCCTTCCTATCATGAGAAAGTTTTCAAAAGCTGAATATTTTTGGACTTTTTAATGTGGCATTTTTACATAGAGAATAGCATTTTTTGCAAAGAAAGGATGTTTTTGTTCAGAAAATAATACTTTTGTGTATAAGCAATACTGTTCATATGCAGAAAGTGCTATTTTCAATATCACAACATGCAAATGTTGTAACAAATAAGATCCCAAACAACAGTATTCTCTGCACAAGAAAGCTCATTTACGGAACAACAACAACAACAACAACAACAACAACAACAACAATTTTTTGAAGAAAATTGTGTTTTCTATGCAGAACATCTATATGCATGACTCTTGCGTATAATAAGTTCCAAACTGTGAAGACAGTATTCTTTTTGGTTGACATTCAAAAACATATTTTCAATCATTTTAATGAATGTTTTCAGATATTCTTCTAAATTCTAGTACAGTACTACTTCCTATTTTGACAGATTCCTCTTTGAAGAAATAGGAGAAGTGTGTGCCAGATATATCTGAACAACCACTACTGAGATAGTATTTGCAATTACCAATGTTGGGAAAGTGCTGAAGCCTATTTCAATAAAATAATGGACTACTTCATGTTGATATTCTGTTGCTATTGTAGACAAACTAAAGTATTTGCTTTTAAACTTGAAGAACATTTCTTACAATCAATCAAGCACAGCATCTACTGCAAAAAACAACATTGAATTTTAAAAAGATACACAATCTGTGGAAAAAGCCACATCTAACTAAATCCAGCACAGACAGTATTAGACTCTACATCCTTCGCTTTATCTTATGTTCGGCTGTCAGCCACTGAGGCCAAATGGCAAATACATAATGCCTTTCAGAATCGCATCAACCAATGCAACACCAGGAGAGAAGGAATAAAGCAAAGATGACATCAGAATCATACATTTTAATATGTTTTATATTTTTAAAAACAATAACAAGGCTGACATCAAAGGATCAGCTTTTCCATTCAGTTCTGTGTTCACTGCCACGACACAGGTATTTTTAGACTGGCCAGTAGCGAAACTTAATGCTATCAACATTACAGTCACACGCTCGCTCAGACGCTCTCTCACATAAAAGAGCCACCTGCTGCCTGTGAATATTTCACAGCAGATTAGCAAAAGACATTCATATTCATATTTGGGCTCTCTTACGTTTTGAATCGAATAAAACAGGTAAAAGAGATTCATACCACTTCCACATCCCTAGCTGGCTTCATCTCTTGAGGGAGGTACATGTGAAACCTTAATTTATACATTAAAATTAATACAGTAGAGTCTCACTTATCCAACATAAACGGGCCAGCAGAATGTTGGATAAGTGAATATGTTGGATAATAAAGAGGAATTAAGGAAAAGCCTATTAAACGTCAAATTAGGTTATGATTTTACAAATTAAGCACCAAAACATCATGTTATACAACAAATTTGACAGGAAAAGTAGTTCAATACACAGTAATGCTATGTAGTAATTACTGTATTTACAAATTTAGCACCAAAATATCACGATTTATTGAAAACATTGACTACAAAAAGGCATTGGATAATCCAGAACGTTGGATAAGCGAGTGTTGGATAAGTGAGACTCTACTGTATATTTCTATCTCATCTTTGGCAAGGTACTAGAAAAAAACGATTTTCTATCCTTGCTGTGTAGATTTTGCATGGGTTATAAGAGATCACTCGCCAAATCTTTCAGCCATTATGATGGTTATGTGATTTCTGAACAAAAATCATGCTTATGTTTCTTTAGTTCAGTTGGTGTAAGAGTAGGGTCATCTTTTTCTTCTCATCCAGCAAATTTATAACTAAATTTGACAGGACTCTGCAGAAGGAAAAGTCTTTAATCAAGGAAAAAGCTCATGTCAATCCTTCCCATCTTACATAAAGCCAGATATTTCAACAGCCATTCAGAATTTCAAGTTGGCTTTTAATTCATCTCTGAGAAATTAGCCATTCTATTGAGCCACTGAATATCTACCAAAGCAATAAAGAACAAAGAGAAACTTTAACTTAATTTCCCTTTTAGTCTCTTAGAGCACAATGAACCTTTTCATGTGATAATTCGAAGTGCTCCCCCTCCATATCCAATTAAAACCCGAAAGGTCAGAAGACAGCAACCTCAAACCAGGTTTATTTATGCCATACATCTCACAGTCAATTAGCCTCACATTCATTGAGGATGTGTTATGAGTACAGAGACTAATTGTTTCCTGAACTCAGCATCAGTACCTGGCACCTATAAAAATGTGCAGACAACCATCACTGCCAGATGATCGATGAATGTTTGTACAAGCCATTGTAGGAGAAATAATATATTATGGTTGGACACTTCCCAAGATGGTCACATGTGAACAGAGGAAATATTTCAAATTTTCATACCTTTCGTGCCATAGAAAAGGTCCATTTGACCACATTGACTTGTTTATTTTAATTGCAAACAGAAGAAAGAACCTCAGGTTCAGTGTCCAATCACGCTTGTTAACACAGATGCCATATAAGAACAGTATTAGTTTGGCACTAATGTACAATAGTTCTACATCTCTAGCATGGCAGCAAACCATTTTGCTTTAATTCAGATTTTGTTTTGTTGCAAAGAAAATTTCTGTTTCAGAACATTGTAAGAGACTAAGCAGAATACAACCAAAATATTTAACACTCCCATAAAAGTTGGCAGGGAAGAACACAGATGAGCTCAATTACCTCTTTTGGGAGGAATAGTCGTGTGGCACAACTCTCCCCCTCTTTGAGCAGCTGCATACAATAAAATGACTGACTCACAAAGCATGTACTCTGGCCCATAGCCTGAAACAGGTTGCCATTTGAGGAGAGGGAATATATTCCAATCCCTGCTGTTTCAAAAAATTACTTTGATGCAGATGTTCCTGGGTGATACACACATGTATCACCCAGGAAGATCTACATCATGGGAATTTCCTGCTTCTGCACATTCAGTAACTGCTACTTATGAAGACCTAAGTGGGCTTGACACATGCAAGATAAATGATGACAGGAATGCTGAATTGTTGAAGACATTTCCTCCCGTAAAACAACTGAAATGATTATGAAGCATATAAAGAAACCACATAAAAACTGAAAGTATTCTTCACTCTTCTTTTCTAAATTGCAATTCATGGAGGATAAATCTTTTCATGGATCTCAGCCATGACAGCAAAATGGAAACTTTGGCTACAGTGATGGGCTAATTGGAAACACTATGCTCCAATTAAATAATTGGACCCAACATTAAACCAATTGTATATACCGTGTTTCCCCGAAAATAAGACAGTGTCTTATATTATTTTTTACTCCCAAAGATGCGCTAGGTCTTATTTTCAGGGGATGTCTTATTTTTCCATGAAGAATAATTCACATTTATTGTTGAACAAAAAAATGAACATTTATTCTATACTGTACAGTAGTTGTCATCACAAACCAACATAACTAAACCAGACAAACTGATTCCTGTCAAGAATTTCTTGTTACTACCATTATTTCCATATACAACTGGTATGTACATTTACCAATCCTGCATGCTATGGTGTTTTGTTTGGCGGGCACCGGGCATGCTTCCAAACAAAAGCTTTGCTAGGTCTTACTTTCGGGGGAGGCCTTATATTTAGCAATTCAGCAAAACCTCTACTAGGTCTTATTTTTTAGGGATCTTATTTTCAGGGAAACAGGGTACTTGTGTATAAGCTGACCTCATCTATAAGTTGAGGGCAGGTCTGGGTTCAAAATTACAGGTTTTGATATGACCCATGGGAAAATTGAGTGTCATTCAGCAAAGAAGGGAAAACACCAACTCAAGGGACCATGTGCCAATGGCTGCCACTCCTGCCATTTTCCCACTCAAGCATTCAAATGGGCCTTTTGCCATGCTACTCACAGAGTGAAATTATTGCTTTTTTAATAACAGTTAAAGCACAGAACTCTTATAAAAAAAGGACCCAGCCCCTTCTCTGAGTAGCGTGGCAAAAGAGAAGTGCTTAGTCTGTCCTGGGAGAACATAAAATAAGCTCTACTTTTGCTTCTGGCCTCTTTGAGGCAGGAAAATGGTGTTGGTTGCCGCTTTTTTGGTGCTTTACGTGCAAGGAGCACAGAGACAGGAGGGGGGGGTCAGTGCTTCTTGCAGGTTCTCTTGCTTTTTGATCATTCTATTCTGAGAAGGGGATTGTTATTTTTTTAATAAAAGCTAAGGTACAGTACTTATACTGACCTGTGAATAATTCAACTCAGTATTTGGGGGAGGGGAGTGTCAATTTTTTACAAAATTTTCTAGAATTGTACATGAGTATACACCAAATATCCTCAAAGTAATTTTGCACAGATTCAAGAGTGAGCTTTTGGGCAAACTAGGCCTTGAACTAAGAATCTTAGCTACCAAAATGTATTTGTTCGTTTCCTGCAATACGAAATAGCCCTGATCTGAACTTTAAGATGATTCACTGGCAAATTGTGGCTTAACTGGTGCATGCATGCACTGTTCATTACATTTCTTCAGGATTGTTCAAGTACAGTGTCTATATGGTATTCTAGTGCCAGTGAAATGCAAATAAAAGATCATCATCATCATCAGGGCAACTTCCAACTGAAGTATTACATTCCAATTTGTAATGCAGATGTGCTAAAGAAACAACGAATTAAAAAGTATAACTGAATATTTTTCAGATGTGACAAATAATATTAGACAGGAAGAAGACATGAGCAAAGTGTTTCATTACAATTACTTTCACAAGCACCAAGAGATGGTAGAGAAATCATTACAATAAGGATGGATCAAATCTACTTAAGATTTTATTTGCTAGCTGTCTAACTGAGCAATGTTAGAAAACGTCCTCACCTTCCTTCCTTCTTTTTCTGTGTAAAACTCATCTTGGAGTTTGAGCAGAGCATAGAGAAAAACATTCTTACAGATATAGTGTAAAAATAAATGATAAAAGATGTTGACTAACTAAGCTCATGCTTTTTCTGATTTTTCAAAATATGTGGGAAAAGACATGAGTTGTGGAAAAATGTTGCCCTGTTGCAAACGAATGTGGTGTACAATGCAAGGTGATTTTCTTGTCTGGATCTTGTGATTAGGTAAGTACCTTGTACCTCCTTTGTTTGAAAGCTGAAGCAGTTCCTGGCAGCTTCTCGTTTCAGCTTCACTACGCATGTTTGATGGAAGCACTTTCATTTCCTGGGCTGTTTTTCAAACCTTCCAAATCTGTTTTGAGCTCTGTTGTAAAATGTGTTATGTTACAGAACTCCACACAGTTCTCTTGTCCCCTTTGGTCCCCCTTTGTATATTTCTGCATAAATTCATTCCCTTTTGAATTCTAAAAAGTTGTAGTCTTTTTATAATTCGCAAAGGCTTTGGTGTCCTTGTTCCCTCATCATGAAAAATTTTAGACAGATAAATCCAAAAACACAGATGTAGGAAGAGCTCAGGGCTTACATCAGGCTCATCATGCAAATGACAAGTGGTAATTTCATGACCAGCAAATTTTCAGGTTATGTGTGTATTTTGCTTTACATCTGTTGTATGTGTCTCATGTTGGTTCCTTTCTCCTTCTAACTGGCATTTAAACTTGATAGAGGAGAATTCTGTTTCTAGAGAGGAAAGGAGACAATGTCTAGACAAAACCAAATAAATAACTAACTGGTATCTTCAGATGTTAACGGTTTGTGTAATGGATGTTCTGCTGAATTACACCCTATATTCATTCTCTGAAGGTGCACATTGTTTTTTTCTTATTACCAGCACTTCTTAAATGTGTTGAATGGTTTTTCTTTTGAGCATTTGAAGAAACAACAAGGGATTGCCACGAGCTAGATGTCTGGCTGATAAGCACATCTGGATATTCAATGGGTTGAAAGTTTAAAAAGCAGGATGGGATTCCATAGGAAAATATGTTACCCCAAAATCCTCTGTACCAAAATGTAGCAAAATGAAAAACTGGCAGCACCAGACATCTAAATCACTGATTCTTAAATCTAGGTCCTACCCCTGAGCTCAAAGATGGGATCACGAAAAGTTTGCCATCAGCAAAGTTTCTGAATACCACCCCTTTACAAAAAATATATTAGCAACTATGTGCAGGGTTTACAGTGGAATCTGCAAAAAAAAATACTTCAGCTGTACTCCACCAAAAGGAAAATCAGCCTGTTTAGCAAGCCTTGTAGTAATTAATGTTTGATTTTAATACTTATTTTATATACCTATACCTGGGGTCACTTAAAAATTTCTCAAGCAAAAGGTGCTTAAGAAAAATTAATCTCTAAACAAGATCAGCCCCAGCAAATACACTTAACCTCTAACTTAGGAGACACAACACAAAACAGTTGGAAATGTGAAGCCTAGATCAAACTTGATCATCACATGTAGTTTTTCTGGAATTATAAGAAAAAGGACAGCTACACCGTAAGTGACTCAGACCACTTATCCAGCTTTGCTCTCAGGTGGCAACGGCTTTCCTTCGAGAGAAGTCTCCTCTATTTCAGCTACAAGAAACAGGATCTCAACCTGTAAAGCCTATGGTCTAATCCTGAAAAAACGGTATTTCCTGGATTGCTTAGCTCTATTACTGATACTAAATGTAATATTGGGATCTTGACCATTTAAATGGAAGCAACCCCACGCACACTGATCTGAGCACTGGGGGAAATTGATATAAAATGAAACAGAAAATAAATGACGTGTCTCTCCCATCTCAAGAAGTACTGAACTCTTTCCAAAAAGGACTCAAGTTTAAGCTTGTACGATGTTCTGAAAAGAGGTAGTTTCATATGTGGGTTATGGCATATGTGGGCAATGGGTCTGCACTCCGGGGACAAATGACCATAGACAGAATAAATGTTTATAAAAAATCTGTGCCTTCACAGTTAGAATAAAAGAAGTTGAAGTCATACAGCTTTATTTTATTTTAAATGAAAGGCCAATCAAGAGGGAAACCAGGGTGACTGTAAGTGCCACATGCATTCTGAACACAAAGCAACGGAAAGAATTTTTGTTCTGCACATAATGACCAAAACCCAGTACTAATTTGCAGGAAAGTCCATTGCTTTCATAATCCTTTTTAGTTACCTAACTTCTGGCAACTTTCCCATGCATGAGAAATGTTTTTAAATTGAATTAGTGTCATTTTGCTTCTTTCAAAATTAGACAAAGAAGGAAGGGAAAAGCCACCCCGGAGATGTTCCAAAAAAAAGTTAAAGTAAGCAACCAGTACCTCTTGCTATGTGGCTGTACTTTTCTAGAAGGCTGTATCAAGGTAACTCTTAAAAGAGGCAACTTGATACAGCCTTCTGGAAAAGTGAATGCCTAATGCATTTGTAGGGTCACAAAGAAGACAAAAAGGCAACAGGCAGAAATCTACATGGATCAAAACATTTCCAGGTTTGAGCACTTCATGAGAACTCAAAACTGAGAACCTCAGCAGCAGGTTCTTCATGTTCAAAAAACTGGTGTTACTACTGTGGAAGAAATTGGTCCAGATCTGCTTCTACCCTTAAATAAATAGAATGAAATGAAGGAACTGTATTTTAAATATTATTTTTGTATACCGTCAGCCTTAAGCCAACCTTACGACAAATCTGTCAGGGTTTTCTTGGCAATATTTGTTCATATGGGGCTTGCCTTTGGCTTCCTTGGAGATTGAGAAAGTGTGACGTGGCCAAGATAGGATTCCATGAAAGAAGAGAGATTCAAAATCTATTCTCTGGAGTCCTCATGCAATGTTCAAACCTACATTTATATTATATACATTTAAGTTATGGATATGTTTATATTGTGGAATCTTCCAAGATCTCCCCCCAACAATCTGTCAGCTACAGTTTATTCACTTCCTCAACTGATCACATGCTGAGTAGAAGGGAATAAAAAGAACACTCTGAACATTTCAAATTATATCTTGATGTTAGTGATATAAAATGCAATTTGAATATATAGGATGTTTGCTCCCCACTACCTGTAATTAGGTTTCAGCTGCACCAACAGTAACAAAGAAAACTGAAAAGGATTAGCAACACTACTATAACATCCTGCTCTTGTGTTTCAGCTTTAAAATAAATCTCACCACAAAAAGTATTGTATTTTCACCACAAAAAATGCCAACAGAAAGAGCAACACTACTTTGCAGATATACAGAATCAAGAACCATGTCAGTTTTCCATTGTTACTGAATGTTAGTGAGCTAGTAGCATTGCAGCATTTTTTTAAACTTGATCAATTTACATCCTACCTTTCAGTGATAACACACTCCCAAGATGACTTACATAAATTCTAAAACAAGAAATAATAAAGTAGTTAATGATTTATCCCATCTCTCAAATAAATCAGCTCTAGATTTTGGCAGTTTTGTTCTGCAGAATTGTGCACTGGGATTCCATGCAACAATTAGTCCATGGCTGATTATTCCAATTTGAAAATACTATCTTTGATGTTATCTGGATTACCACATAAATTTTGATACTGTACAGTACCAACTCTTATGAAAATCAGAACCATTACCTTCTCTGAGTAGAGTGGAAAAAAGATAAGAGTTTAGTCCAGTGGGTCTCAACCTGGGTCCCCAGATTTTTATGGCCTACAACTTCCAGAAATCTCAGCCAGTTTACCAGTTGTTAGGATTTCTGGGAGTTGAAGACCAAAAACATCTGAAGACCCCAGGTTGAGAACCACTGGTTTAGTCTGTCTGGCATAACTTTAAAAACATATCAACTGCCACTATTCTCTGGCTGCTTCTTTGAGGGGAAGCCCCAAAGAGCTGCTTCCATGGCCATTTTCCTCCAAGACAGTGACATCATTAGTTATTTTTACCCCAGCATATTAATAACATAATCACTACATAGACCTCTTCTCATATCACTATATTTTGCACCATGCCTCCCCTTCTGGACCATTCAGAGTGGGTAGTTTATTTTACCTAAACAACTGGAAGATCATTTTTCCTCCTCACTTTGACCAGGCCACCTTCCACTTCACCACTTGCTATTGTTTTTCCAGCTCCCAACTAACAGGATGAACACAGTAAACTCATGAGTAAACCTGCCCCTCTCTGCTCTGAGCAGCTCAGAACAAGCAGCACAATGAAGGGTTTGCAGAACCGGAGGAGGTCTATTATATTGTCCCACAGTGACAGTCATTTTGGTGTCACCCTGTCCACATCTTCCACACCTATCACTAACACCACCTGACACCAAAATATCCAGAAGCAGCAGAGAAAGTACTTACATTGATCCAGAATTTTTGGTTTGATTTTTTGCTCTTGTTTGTACCTAAATACAACTATATATGGTAGGAGTAAAGGGAAAAGAAAACTAGAGTCTATTTCAAAATAATTGTTTTCCTCTATTAAATGTGTTGTCTTGTCACCTGTATTAACTTCCTTTCTATTCATCGATTCATTCTAATTCCCAAATCCATCCTTGGCTCAATTTCACGATTACTGCAAAAACCTAGATGGGGTACAATTTTCTTCAATTAAATATTCAC
Organism: Anolis carolinensis; assembly: GCF_035594765.1. NCBI lineage: Eukaryota > Metazoa > Chordata > Lepidosauria > Squamata > Anolidae > Anolis > Anolis carolinensis. Next base: position 9,569,976 of record NC_085844.1, on the reverse strand, counting down.
ATTAGGCACTGTTCTTTGGAAAGAAAAATGTTTAACTTACTGTGTGATGTGCACTAACTGGCTCAGATATCCTCATGGAAAAGCTGAATGGAAGCTGGATATTTAGAAAATATAATCACACACTGTACAGAAATCAATACTGAAGGCATAATGTCTGCCCCCAGATCAACTTGTTGGTCTACTGAGCTTATCTTCACTGGGTGTCCACCTTCCTGCTGTAAGCAAGTTGAAACTAGAGGAAAGGCACCCTGTTTCTGGAAGACATGCTTTGGCAAGGTTTGTCTGCTGCCAATACTATGATCTTTTTGCTGTTAAAATCTTTTTACTACTATTGTAAACCTTTTCATGACTGCGGATAACTCTGTGTGATATCATATAATCATTTTATTCAAAATTTACCTGCAGATATTGTTGAAGTGAAAAGTTAATATGTAAAACAATTTACTTACTAATCTACCTTTGGAGCTAACCTACACACATTTTCTTTCATATAAATTCCATAGTGCTGCACACACTTCTTTCTTTCCCTTTTTCCTTTAAATAATAAAAGGGGTGTTTGGGGTGGCAGACACAGTCCTTTTGATGACCCAAGCAGTATCATCTCAAATGAGGCAGTAGCAGAATGTGGGGTTTGAACTACAGTCAAGTGTGTTCAGTCACATTGGCAAAGGAGTAACCAAGGACCACAACGGAATTACTAGAGAGATTTGAAGAGGCAAACTGTGGTGTATCTAGATTAGATGCCAATATATATTTCTATGCAAAACTGCTAATTTTCCCAGACTAAATTGTGGCTCCGAGACTGAAAAATTCTGTTAAGAACCTTTAGCCCCTACAATCTGCATCACTCAATACAATAGAGTCTCACTTATCCAAGCTAAATGGGCCAGCAGAAGCTTGGATAAGCGAATATCTTGGATAATAAGGAGGGATTAAGGAAAAGCCTTTTAAACCTCAAATTAGGTTATGATTTTACAAATTAAGCACCAAAACATCATGTTATGCAACAAATTTGAGAGAAAAAGTAGTTCAATACGCAGTAATGTTATGTTGTAATTACTGTATTTACAAATTTAGCACCAAAATATCACGATATATTGAAAACATTGACTACAAAAATGGCTTGGATTATCCAGAGGCTTGGATAAGCGAGGCTTGGATTAGTGAGACTCTACTGTACTTCCTTTTTGGATTATCCAGAAATGCTGTATTCTGTTTAAAAAACAAGTTCAGACTGCAGTGAATTACTAGGATTTTTATACTTTCATAAGACATTGTTTTTTACCCACACTATGACAGTGAGATGTAATGACATGTGCCCCAGGCTGTTAAAAAAGACTACTGGAGCTGAGCAGTTAATGGAGAGAACATCATATCCTAAAGTCATAAACATGTGGTGATGGAAGTTTGGTTGCTATTTAAGTGAAAGTGGTCAGGAGAGAAACACAGGTCTCTAAGGAATCTCAGATTGCGTAAGGACATTGTGATAGCATTCAAAAACACATAGCCTGGACACAGGATATTATTTGAGAACACAAAAATGCTGGACCATTCCAACAACTATCATGTCAGATTACACAGAGAAGCCATTGAAATCCACAAGCATGTGGACAACTTCAACAGAAAGGAAGAAACCATGAAAATGAACAAAATCTGGCTACCAGTATTACAAAACTCCAAAATCAAAACAGTAGATGGGAACCAACACTCTGAGGGCTTGACTGAACAAAGGATGCCCCCAGGCAAGAGACAAAACATTTCCAATGCTAATTAGGGTGATTAACTGAAACATTAATGCTGGCTCCCAGTGACAAAGGACTCTTGCCACACCCTGGACTCTACACAGATATATATTCTTTCCTTTCCTTACTTAGTTTATCCATACCTCACAACCTCTGATGATGCCTGCCATAGATGTGGGCGAAACGTCAGGAGAGAATACTTCTGGAACATGGCCACACAGCCCGAAAGACATACAACAACCCAACATAGCCTACTTTCTTTCAAGGCAATGCTTAATCAATGCAATAGCCCTACAGAAAACAAACCAAAATTTATGCAATATTTAGACCCAATAAGAATGACTCTGGTGTAAGTTCTGTAGTCAAAATAATGTATACTTAAACATTAGAGAAATTATCAGCTGCAGCAGACTGACATGTATATGAGTGCAGAAACACTCATATAGACAATGCAAATGTTTTGTTATAACTTCTATGTTCGTAAGATGACATAAGAGAAATGGCTCATGTAGAAAAGCTGCTGTTTTTAGTTAAAATTCATATATTCCATGATGTCACTGATTAAAATCTGTAGCAATATTGAATATCACTAGGGATCCTTGTGATTAGCTCTTCAAGTATCTCGGTTTACATTATGGGCCATTTTGGATGATATCATACAGCAGGGATATGGAAAAATTTTGGTTCACTGGTTATCAGTAGAATCCTGATGACAAAGAATTATAGAGTTGGAAAACTACATGGGCCATCCAGTCCACCCACCTGAGATACAGGAATACACAAGTCAAAACCTGCCTGACAGTAGACCACCCAGCCTCTGTTTAAAAACCTCCAGAGAAAGAGATTCCACCACACTTCAAGGAAGCAGTGTGTGTTTCACCATTGAATAGTTTTTACCATCAGGAAGATCTTCCTAATGTTTCAGTGGAGTCTCTCATTTCTGTAGTTTGAATCCATTGCTCAATGTCTCTGGAGTAGCAGAAAACTATCTTGCTCCCTCCTTAATATTACATCCTTTCAAATATTTAAAACATAGCTATCATACCACCCCTTAACCTTCTCTTCTTCAGACAAAATATCATGACCTCACACTTACAACGTCAATGATTAAACTTTGCCCATAATTGGTTTGTTGTTAATTGAAGTCAGAAATTCAAGGATGGATAATTTCGTTTATCTGGTTTTGTTTCTTTCTCAAAAGAGCAGTGAAACAATTCTAGGAGTTTAGCTAGTAATATACAATAAAATACAACAACATAAAATACATAAAATACAATAAAATTAATGCATAAAATATAAATAATAGTTCCTGCACAACCACCACTATTTATTTCATGCCAAACAGACTAATGTGACAACTAGGAAACAAATCTACTTGTTTTTGGCACACACAACTGTATTATGGAGGTACAACTTCAGTAATAATATTGGGTTTAAAAACTACTTCAATGGCAGCTAATGTTTATGTTTTATTATTTGGGGAGTTTTCGTTTTATTGTGATGGTATCTGTTTTGTGTGTTTTTAGTGTTTTACTAGCTTTACTTGCTTTACTATCATTTGAAAATAAGACAACCTATAATGTATCCAGTTTAAAGGACAGCAAAGGGACCTGAGAATGACCTATTTACTCAAGGGTGTTCGGATCTGCTAAAATGAATTACCAGAATCCAGACTGATTGGCTATAACTCTTTATAGCTTCATTCAAAACTAAAGAGTTGGTCCTCCATATTACAGATTCTGCACCCATGGATTCCACTATCCATGGCTTGTATATATATTTTTAATCCAAAAGAAAAACGTTGATTTTGTTATTATAAAAAAGGAATGCCATTTTACTACACTATTGTATGTCATGAGATATCAAGAATTTTGGTGTCCATTGGGTGGTCCTTTAATCAAACTATGGTGGACACCACTGTATTTTTTTTTTAGGCATACTTTCCTTGAAAAATAATGTTTCATTTTGTCTCTCAGCAAAGCACTTAGAATTTGAAACAAAGGCTATTTCTGAATTTTATACAGTACAAGTTTCACCGTAGAATCAATTCATGGCACTGAACCAAGCATATTACTGCCTAATGAATCACAGACCCATGCTAGCACATCGAACAGGTGCTGGTACAAGTTCAACAAGGGCATGACACAGGGAGCTATTTTGAGGTCATGAAAAAGAACAATTAAGAGATACATTTTCTATGCCAAGGTGATAAGAGGAAGCCATGTCATATTTGACCAGATCATGAAACATTTTTACCTGCATGTAACAGTCTATTTTCAGCTATATGTAAAAGATAACACATTACTCCCTCTTAATAGGCAGGCAAATGATTTACAGCATCTCCATGGCTGCGTAAATATGAATGCTAGAACACCAAGATTTTCGATCTTACTGAGGTAGTGATGATTTAAGTACAGTGAGCTGGAATTAATTGGAAGCATTTAAGGCTATATTGACAATTAAATGTCTTATCTCAGCATTTTACAAAGATAGGATGAAATAAATATCTGTCTCAGACTTAGGATTTTGGCATTGTAAATACAGAAAAAGCCATCTACGGCTTTCTTGGTGTATTAACCAAGCAGTCACAGAAAAGTTTAAAATGGTATGAACTTTGTTATGTTCAGACTGGTATGAATGAAAATGCCTAATCTTAATTAGTTCTGTATTGCCACTAAACAAAAAAAAAATGATCCAAAGTTGTCTCTTCCAAGTCTGGTACGTACTGATACAGGAACGACTTTCTACTTAGTGGTTATACAAATTGCAAAAATCAAATCACACAGGGCTAAAATTAATCTAAGTTCTTATGACATAGTTATGGATAGGAAAGGTGCATGGTAATAGCATCTCTTTCAAATAATGTTCATAAGCAAAAAGTTAACCTAAGCAATCAAAAGATTGTTTAATGTGTGCAGTAGTGAGCTTCTCTTGTTAAATATGGGCTATCATGTGATGGATGGTCTACCTGAAACAAATCTTTGAAGACTGGACAAGTACAATTATCAATAAAATTGGAGGATGAGGGGAGGGGTACATATTCAAGGAGTCAAAGAATGATAAAACTGGAGGAGCCATACAAGCCACCTTGTTCTGCCTCTGCAGAAAATGCAGGAAAGCTGGGGAAGAAATATGCTTTAAACTTGGCTTTCCGGCAGGGGCGGTTCACCCACCAGGCCAACTAGGCATTTGCCTGTGGTGCCATCTTGTTGGGGGTGCCAGGAAGGCGTTCCGCGCTTCTCTGCTCAGCAAAGCGCCCAGGAACGCCTTCCTGGAGAGAAGGCGTTCCTCAGCACTTTGCTGAGCACATAAGTGGGCACCGCTTCTCTCCTCAGCAAAGTGCCGAGGAACGCCTTCCTTCTAGCCAGGAAGACGTTCCTGGGCGCTTTGCTGAGGAGAGAAACGGCGCCCGCTTCTCTCCTCAGCAAAGCGCCCAGGAACATCTTCCTTCTAGCCAGGAAGACGTTCCTGGGCACTTTTCTGACGAGAGAAGCAGTGCCCACTTCTGTCCTCCGCAAAGTGCCAAGGAACGCCTTTCTTCTAGCCAGGAAGATGTTCCTGGGCGCTTTGCTGACAAGAGAAGCGTCCCCCACTTCTCTCCTCAGCAAAGCACAGAGGAACGCCTTCCTTCTAGCCAAGAAGATGTTCCGGACGCTTTGCTGATGAGAGAAGCAGTGCCCACTTCTGTCCTCCGCAAAGTGCCAAGGAACGCCTTTCTTCTAGCCAGGAAGATGTTCCTGGGCGCTTTGCTGACAAGAGAAGCGGCACCCACTTCTCTCCTCAGCAAAGCACAGAGGAACGCCTTCCTTCTAGCCAAGAAGATGTTCCGGACGCTTTGCTGATGAGAGAAGCAGCACACGCTTCTTTCCTCAGCAAAGCGCAGAGGAACGCCTTCCTTCTAGCCAAGAAGATGTTCCTGGGCGCTTTGCTGAGGAGAGAAGCACAGAATGCCTTCCTGGTGAGGCCTTCGTATGCTTTTCGAATGCTTCTTGCCGATTTTATCTATTGTTTTATTGCTATTGATGTTTTACTGGTATAATTGTTTTATAGTCGTGTTACTGATATTTATCGGGCTAGGCCCCATGTAAGCCGCCCCGAGTTCCTTTGGGGAGATGGGGCGGGGTATAAAAATAAAGTTATTATTATTATTATTATTATTATTATTATTATTATTATTATTATTATTATTCCTTCTGGGCTGGCCCTGATCCTCCCCTCCCTGCTGCTCAGCCCCACCCTGGTTTGGGGGGGGGGGGGCAAAATTGCAGGGGGGGAAAAACCAAAATTCTGATTGCCTACTCTGGAAAATTACCTAAGGACGGCTCTACTTTCTGGCCTTTGCTTAAAGAACTTCAAGATGGGAAAGCCCACCAATTTCCAGGAAATGGCTCTATTTTGCAAGCTTAAAATGTTTTCTAATGTTATACTGACATAAAAGTGTCAGGTTTAATGCAGTACTAAGTTTCTCAGTTATGGTTGTACTGTTTCAATATATTTAGTTTGGAGTACAAATTCAAAGACACGGCCATAGTCTGGATCAGTACACAAGGTGTCTTCTATCACATTTGGGACTGAGAAGAAGATGTTGGGACTAGCTTCAGTGTCCTTCTCTTTTCCTGATGGACCTAAGACAGAAACATTCACAATCAAATTAAATTCAATTGTTAAATGAGATGCGGCTGGGGGAGAGGAATTAGGATAAACTTGAAATAACACTAAAAAAAGGAAATGTAGAGAAAAGGCAAACATTAAACTAGAGTTGCTATTTGAAAGACAGTAATATGTACTTATTACCTGAGTCCTGAATCTCATGTTTCTATTTTACTTTATTTACTATTTTACTTTATTTACTTCCACATGGCTTGTAAAAAGAATTTCTGGCATGCAACCCTATTATAGCATGAAGAGGATGTACTCTTTGACTAGTTTCACTCTGGAAAAACCCCTGAGAGATAATTGCAGGATTTCATAATCTCCTCAATGTTTGCTACAAGGACTGTTCAATCCATAGGTATTTGCTGAAGCAGTTCACTTAATAGAGAAACTGGTGGTAAAAGCTCAGGATTTAATAAAGTACACAATGAAAAAGGAAACTGTTTCAACATAAATCCAGATTTACAGAAAAACAAACTTTTGTAAAAAAAAAAATAATGCTATTTAAAAAGACAAGTGTTATAGATCTCAGTTCTAGGTATTTTTCCCTCCCGGTCATTGTGTTCCCAGAAATGGAAGTCAAGACACAAGATTAGCAAAATATGAGAAGCAAAACTTTAAGGATATAGGGCAACTGTTCAAATGTACAGATGAATATCTCATCCACATGCATCTGCAACAAAATGTTAACTTTGCACTTGTAAGTCCACTCTGTTTTATTTGCTCAAAGCGAGTCAATACTGATCTGATGTAGATGTAACAACAGCAGCTGGCCAGGGGTACCTGCACTAAAAACATCTAAGACTAGGCATCATGGAACTGATCGGACGTAAAATGACACATAAATGTGAAGAAATTTGAAATATGATTTTGTGTTACTATTTTACAGATTATTTTTTACAAAAAGTAAAATATACCAGTAAATCCTTGGGTCAGATGTTTGATGTAGGACAGGTTATTCTGCAGAGTTTATTATCTAGGGAGGGTTAAAATCCCCCTTATGTCCAAATGAATCTGTAAATGCTTCCTCCTCTTGGAAAAAATCAGAAGTGGTTTTCTGTGGAACTCTGGACTTTATGTAGTTTGTGCTTTCCTTTCAGAGTCATCTGGGGGATGTGAAACAAGCTTGACAATCCTAGAACTCCAAAGGGTTTCTGAATACACTGTACAATCATTCAGGGCCCAAAAGATATGTTGTAGGGTATGTCCATTGTGATCAGGCTCACACTGGTTGATGGTGCAATTGCAGCAGATTCTAAGGGGAAGCCAAATCATCCCCAAAAGACTGTAAATGCTAATGTGTCCTGGTGTCTGTAGATGGGACCGTAGATGCAGATGATTCAATGAATATTATCACGAGGTGAATAAAGTGCAATCACAGCAGGATAAAAATGCTTTTGGACGGAGCTTACTACATATAATGTCTTTCCCTTAGCATCATTGCACCTGAATCGTGATTGCATCACCTCTTTTCACTGATGGGGAAAACCCATCAAATAATCCAATATTGCAGTTCTTCCATCACTCTTCCTTGTGAAATGATGTCCTTATACTGCAGTCCCAATATTGCAAAGCGAGAAAACCAAAATGCACAATTGCTCAGTTGTAGCAAAATAGAAGGAAAAGGGAAACAGGGGAAAGTCCACATCATTCATGTGCTGTATAAGGCAAACACAGGTAGAAAGTGAGGTTGAGTGGAAGACTGATAGCAGGAATTTGCACCTACAAAATGCCAGAATTGCATAATTGAGGCAAGAAGGGAAAGTGATTGTTTCAATAATGATATGTTTCCATTTACTTGAGGAAAGTGATTGTGATGAGGCAAAAGGTTGGTGTGACAAAGTCCTAACATTTCAGAAGAGATAGTTAGCTGTAAAACCTAACATTTCCCCGAGTGGTGAGAGGTTATTCCTTCATCATGCAGTATGCACTTTCAGCCTCACCTCTCCACATATCTGTATCACTCTTTTTAATTGGCTAGTTAGGTGGCAAACCTCCATTGATAGGCAATTTAGAGCTAATTTCTTAAAGAGAACTGCGTGAGGGAAATGAGAGGCAAACAGGCATCAAGTCTATTCCTTGACTCCTAGATTTTCAAAACAAAGATACAATTACGTACAAATGAATGCAGTCTGGTGGCTCTTTTCTCAGAATTATTTGTGTACAGAAAGAAGGATGAGCTATCAACTTATCTGCAGAAATGTTGATTACCAGACTCTTGCCATATATAGCTAGTCAAAAGACACGCAAGGATAATTAGAGAACAGAGAGATTAATACTTGTTGAACAGCAGCTAAGAAAACAGATGGAGTGCAATCTTTTGCAACAAAGGGAGCGTAAATATCACTTTAGATCTGCTCTAATGCATGCTTTCATACAGAATTCTTTGCTCACTTTTGTGAAATTAATCTGCAAATGAAGTTTATGATACGTAATAAAGACACTATGATAAGGGTAGAAAAACTTCAAAAGCTGGGATTAAAGGTGCCACAAATCAAAGTCTGGAAAGAGTTTTTAAAAGAAAATTTCAACTTCATTTTATGTTTCTGTGGTGCCATGTAGAAGACAATGACATCTCAGCTTCCAGCAAAACTCCATGTGTTAGATAAGGCAAGTGCACAATGACCATCTCATCTGGAAAAAGTATTTACATATTACTCTGTATAAGTAGACTATTTTATTAGGGACACTCTTATCCAGAGACCACATGTTATATGGAAAGTAAAATAATGTTATTTTGTAAGTCCAAATCTGGCGAGCTCTGCTTTCATTTTAAAGGTATACTTTCTGTAACCTAATGGTGAAACTAGATGTAGGGGGAAATGACACACATTTTGTAGCCCGAATATGAAGATTTTTAAAAAAAGGAAAAAAGATTGGAGGAGGGCAGATTGGAGGAGGGCAGATGTGGTCCCTATCTTCAAGAAGGGAAAAAAGAACGACCCAAACAATTACCGTCCGGTCAGCCTCACATCAATACCAGGCAAAATTCTGGAAAAGATCATTAAGGAAGTGGTCTGCGAACACTTAGAAACAAATGCGGTCATTGCTAATAGTCAACACGGATTTACCAAAAACAAGTCATGCCAGACTAATCTGATCTCTTTTTTCGATAGAGTTACGAGTTGGGTCGATACAGGGAATGCTGTGGATGTAGCGTACCTGGATTTCAGTAAGGCCTTCGACAAAGTCCCCCACGACCTTCTGGCAAACAAACTAGTAAAATGTGGGCTAGACAAAACTACGGTTAGGTGGATCTGTAATTGGCTAAGCGAACGAACCCAAAGGGTGCTCACCAATGCGTCGTCTTCATCATGGAAAGAAGTGACAAGTGGAGTGCCGCAGGGCTCCGTCCTGGGCCCGGTTCTGTTCAACATCTTTATTAACGACTTAGACGAAGGGTTAGAAGGCACGATCATCAAGTTTGCAGACGACACAAAACTGGGAGGGATAGCCAACACTCCAGAAGACAGGAGCAGAATTCAAAACGATCTTGACAGACTAGAGATGGGCCAAAACTAACAAAATGAAGTTCAACAGGGACAAATGCAAGATACTTCACTTCGGCAGAAAAAATGGAAATCAAAGATACAGAATGGGAGACGCCTGGCTTGACAGCAGTGTGTGCGAAAAAGACCTTGGAGTCCTCGTGGACAACAAGTTAAACATGAGCCAACAATGTGATGCGGCTGCTAAAAAAGCCAATGGGATTCTGGCCTGCATCAATAGGGGAATAGCGTCTAGATCCAGGGAAGTTATGCTCCCCCTCTATTCTGCCTTGGTCAGACCACACCTGGAATACTGTGTCCAATTTTGGGCACCGCAGTTGAAGGGAGATGTTGACAAGCTGGAAAGCGTCCAGAGGAGGGCGACTAAAATGATTAAGGGTCTGGAGAACAAGCCCTATGAGGAGCGGCTTAAAGAGCTGGGCATGTTTAGCCTGCAGAAGAGAAGGCTGAGAGGAGACATGATAGCCATGTACAAATACGTGAAGGGAAGTCATAGGGAGGAGGGAGCAAGCTTGTTTTCTGCTGCCCTGCAGACTAGGACACGGAACAATGGCTTCAAACTACAGGAAAGGAGATTCCACCTGAACATCAGGAAGAACTTCCTCACTGTGAGAGCTGTTTGACAGTGGAACTCTCTCCCCGGGGCCGTGGTGGAGGCTCCTTCCTTGGAGGCTTTTAAGCAGAGGCTGGATGGCCATCTGTCGGGGGTGCTTTGAATGCGATTTCCTGCTTCTTAGCAGGGGGTTGGACTAGATGGCCCATGTGGTCTCTTCCAACTCTACTATTCTATGATTCTATGAAGATCAAAAGGGAAGAAATGTCCAAGATCATTCACTTGTCTTTCAGAGATTGGCCCTGTTCATCTACTAGTTTGCTGCCTGCCTGCCCGCCCACACCAAAACTATTATTAATTGTAGGAAACTGAGTATTTGCAGCATACTCAAAGTCCAGCAACAGAACAAATTAAAGAGCTAGGCAAAAATAGCAATACTGACTCAATGAAAATGCCACGGATAATCTACATTATCAGCCTGGAAAACCCACTTGCAAATACATCCAATGCATTTTTCATTGTCTCACACATTAGCTTGTGTAGTTTTTATTGCTATTTATGGTAAAGGGAGAGCTGATGAATTATAACTTTGACTTTCAGGAGAGCAGAGGAGGTAATTTTTCAAAAGTAAAAAAAAAGCATATTTATTTAATAAAAAAAGATCATTAGATCATAGCATAAGAAATGTTGCTAAAAGCACTGCCAACTTCACCATACAACAGATGTGTTTTGACTCAGCAGAACCAATGTTATCTGTGTGGCATTTATAAAAAAAAAGGTCTTTAAACTGATTCAAAACAATTTCAAGTCATCAGCAAGAACATAACCATTTATGAATAAGAAACAACTTTGGGCAACTCATAGATCAGGTGCAAAAGCATAAGACAGACTTAGCCCAATGCTTCTTTTCTCATTATTAGTCCAATACTGTGAAAGGGGTGTCTATTTGTTCATTTATTATCATTTCATTAACATATTTATATATCACCTGAAATCAAAATCTTGGGGGGGGGGGTGTTAAAAATTGTGTTAGAACAGGTTAAATTGAAAAACTTTTAAGAGAATTTATATTATATAAAAACTTATTTAAAAATATAATGAAGTAAAACAATTACAATTAAAGGTTTTAAGGGCTATATTTAATTGTCCTTTGATTAAATTAACAAAACCCAAATACTGATGAACAGTCAAATTTTAATTTGACATGAGTGTTGGTACCAGTCGGGTCTTTAAGAATTGCCAGAGCTGGCATATTAGTTGAAGCGGGTGCCAAGCACTTCAAGCCACAAAAACCACTTGGGCTTCCAGTGACAGGGATGGATCTAAGAGTGCTTGCAAGCTAGTTACCTACGTGTTCCTTCAGCAGAAGTGCAACCCCACTCAGAACAGGCTGTTTGCAGACCTGAGAGCTGGCAATCCACAGAGCCTCCTCTTATTAGGATTCAGGTTCAGTTTATTGACCCTCGCCCAACCCATTACAACATGCAGGCAACTGCACAGACTCAACTGATTCAGATGACAAGGAAAAATAGAGAAAGTATCATCTGCACACTGAGGGCACCCCATTCCAAACATCCTTGTGATATTCCCAGTGGCTTCATGTAGATATCGAACAGCATGAAGGGTAAGATGGAACACTCTGGCACCCCATGGTTTAATGCAGGGGTTCCCAAACTATGGCCCGTGGGCCACATGTGGCCCATCAGAGCCATTTATCCAGCCTCCACGGCGGTAGCTCCCTCCTCCTCCCCCGAAGAAGGCACGCACGGGGCGAGGGAGCAGGGAAAGGCACTCACAAGACTGAAATAAAACTCTGCAGCCCTGTTGTGGATTCATTTTTCTTGAAGGCTAGTGGTCTCTTCCAACCCTGATTATTACAGTATTGTTGTTGTTGTTGGTGGTGGTCATGTTGTTATTGATTATGTTTTGGTGTACAAAGGCAGAAGGGGGTTGGACTCAGAGGCGGTTCAACCACCAGGCCAACTAGGCATTTGCCTGTGGCACCATCTTGTTGGGGGCGCCATCGAGGCAGCTCCTGTCTCCTGTGGCCTGCCTCCGCAAGGTACTGAACTGCTTTTTCTGCTGATTTGTTGTAAAACATGATGTTTTATTTATTTATTATTTATTTATTTATTTAATTTATATACCGCTCTTCTCCCCCAGGGGGACCCGTGCTTAATTTGTAAAAATCTTAATGTAATTTGATGTTTAATAGGCTTTTCCTTAATCCCTCCTTATTATCAAACATTTTCGCTTATCCAACGCTTTTATTTTTCAGTGATTGGTTTGGGGGGGGGGCGCCAAAATTCTGTTCGCCTACGCTTGAAAAATACCTAGGGCCTGCTCTGGTTGGACTAGATGGCCCAGAGGGTCTCTTCCAACCATGTTTATTACGGTACAGTAGAGTCTCACTTATCCAACATAAACGGGCCGGCAGAACATTGGATAAGCGAATATGTTGGATAATAAGGAGAGATGAAGGAGAAGCCTATTAAACATCAAATTAGGTTATGATTTTATAAATGAAGCATCAAAACATCATGTTAGACAACAAATTTGACAGAAAAAGTAGTTCAATATGCAGTAATGCTACGTAGTAATTACTGTGTTTATGAATTTAGCACCAAAAAATCACGATATATTGAAAACATTGACTACAAAAATGCATTGGATAATCCAGAACGTTGGATAAGCGAATGTTGGAAAAGTGAGACTCTACTGTATTATTATTATTATTATTATTATTATTATTATTATTATTATTATTTGAAACACAAAAAGATGAGTCCACAGCATACACTCTGCTGGCTGTTGTACTGGATCACACGCCGAACACAGTATTATTATTATTGTTGTTGCTGATGTTATTATTATTATTATTGGGTGGCTGTCTGTCAGGGGTGCTTTGATTATGTTTTGGTGCACAAAAGCAGAAGGGGGTTGGAGTAGATGGCCCAAGGGGTCTCTTCCAACCCTCTTCATAATTTTTATGATGATGGTGATGATGATGATGATGATGATGATGATTAGTAACATTGAGGCTGTATTTGTTCCCTTTTTGTTTTGTTTTTTTTTTACTTCAAAATAATATATGTGCAGTGTGTATAAGAATTTGTTCATAGTTTTTTTTAAAATCTATAGTCCGACCCTCCAATGGTCTGAGGGACCATGAACTGCCCCCGTTTAAAAAGTTTGGGGACCCCTGGTTTAATGGATCTGGAGCTGAATAGGAATCCCCCAATACTGTCACTCCAGGTGAAAGCAGAACCACTATAGATCAGTGTCTCTTACTTCTATCCTACAGAGCTGGTCCAAAAGATGCCCCTAATAATAGTATCAAAAACCACTGAGGGATCCAGGTTGTTGGTCAGAGCAACTCAGACAATTTCAGTGCCATACCTTAACCTGAAATCAGATTGAAATAAGTTCATGTAATAGTGGTCGAGCAGAGGAGTGTGCATGCATGAAGGTTTATTAATGGAAAAGGCAATATGAGCACTTACTCATATATTCATATAGCTAATAGGTAGGCACTTGATTTAACAAAATAAAATCAGTTACCAAAATAAAATCTGAAATACCGTGTAGACATATATCGTAAAATTTCCTTCAAGGTGCTGCTTGGTGAACTGTAGCACTTTCTTTAAACCCTTCTCTCATTTTCATTTATAAAAAGATTGTAATTTTAAATTCTGCTGCATGGCTGCTTGGCGGAAATCAGTTTTGAGAGAGCAAAGGTCCATTTCCTCTGACACTTATCTCTTAGGACTGATTTAAAAGAATATCATCATCTCTTAATCCAGTGGCCTTCAGGTCTTTCTGGAAAAAAATCCAGCAAAAATATCCACTATAATTGTTAATTACCTGGAGAGTCAGCCAAGTTTGACCTATTGAAACTTAATTTATGGATTCATCCACTGTGGGGAAAGAAGTCAGTATTTGCTGTGGCATATTGCTTCAGAAACCCATTCTTAACAATAGTTTGGAACATAAGCTTCCAGAACAAAGAAAGTTGTAAATGTGACTGAGTATTCACATAAGAAAACTTTAATAAAACAGTCAGAATCTGATGGTTTTTCCCTTTTCTAAAACGACTCTCCCTATAAGTTCACCCATTGCCTTCATTCAGTGTCTCAGTTCATTAATTACTAAATCTCCCAAAGTTAAACTGTTCAATATTTACAGAAATAATGAATCATTTTAGAGGCTAGGGTTGAGCAAGCTACTTTTCTTCTCTAAGTTTACAAATCTCATAGGAAATTCTCTTTTTAATAATAAGAATTCTACGAAAACACATTTGCAGAGGGCCGATACGCCAAATTACAAAATGCCTCCAAACTGAGATTTTATTATGCAATTGACCTGACTCACTCATTAAATTTTAAAAGGATCCATAACTGACTTGTGTTTTCCCATAGCTTCTTCCACTTGCTTTCTGTTAAAAAAAAAAACCCTTAAGGAGAAAGAGATAGAATACCTATAGAATATTTTTGATAGTACCCCTAGGAGCTGTCCATTTGGATCCATCCTATGAAAAACAAAACATTCAAAACCATCCAAAAATCAATTTTTCCACATCCTTAACAGTTCCAGAAATTACTAGATGAGGTCGACTGTACATTGTTATCTTAACTATTATCAAGTCAGAATATGAAGAAAAAGAATAGCATTGGCACCAAAAAGCATGCATTTCATCACCCTATCTATTTAATTTACATGCAGACCATATAAATTTATTTCAACTTATGTCTCCGAATATATAAAAGACTCTGGGGAAGTAGGTGTAAAACTGATGGAAGAAACATTAATAATTTAATATAAGCAGATGACATTGTATTATCATCAGAAAACAGCAAAGACTTAGAATGACTTCTGATGAAACTTAAGGAACAAAATACAAAGGCAGGTTAAACATTAAGAATACAGTAAAACATGATCATAGATGATTTACATAACTTTTAAAGTTTTAGATGAAAATGTCAACATTGTTTAAAATGTCCACATTTTGGCTGAATTTTTACTCAAAATACAGAATGCATTCAACAAATCAGAAAATATTATTTTCATTTGATGCAATTTTAAAAAAAAATGCATTAAAGCTTTTAAAAAATAAATCAGGACAAGACTAAGACTTGGAAGGGCAAAGATCTTCAAAAGATATCATTAAATAGCAATGTCAAAGTTATTCATGCCATAGTATTTCTGATTTGTGTAGCTGAACAAAGCTGATCAAGGAAGAAGACTAATAGAAAGAAAATCCATTAATCTGAAATGTGGGGCTAAAGGAGAGTTTTATATACATCACAGACCAAGAAAACAACAATACATGGGTCTCATGATAAATCTAGCCCAAGCTCTGCTTAGAAGCCAAGACGATTAAGTTGAAGTTATCATATTTTGGACAGTATGTGAGATACCATATCTCACTGAAAAACATTCTAACACTCGATAAAGTAGAAAACATTAGGAGAAGAGGAAGATAATGTTACAGATGAGTAGACTGAATCCTTAAATTGTCCTGCAATACTTGTCTGATACAGCTATCATTTTTGGTGCCAAAGTCCGTTATTCTCCCAGAAGTTTCTTTTAAGTTATGGAATGCTACACAAAAGGAAAGATCCAGAGCTATTTTGAGCAATTTGCAGAAAAAAGCAATATTAAAAACAGCTTTGTTCTTTGGTCTCAGAATGGAGGCCAGCTTTCTTGTGGACTTGGAGGCTTCTTGACAAACTATCTTAACACATTGAGATAAGCAATCTTGCCAGCTGCAATAATGTTTCATTTCTCTAGTGAAAGCTAGAAAATATCTGCATCTATGCTTGTTGGGGTCTGTGCTACAATTTTAGTACCAGCAAATTTCTCTATTCAGCATACATACAACAGTCAAATAATAGTTTCTGTAGATCAGAAAACTCAAAACAAATTGTATTTCTTAGCTCTGCACACATATCTTTTTGTGATTCCAGTAAATCAGATTGATTTACAACTTTGGAATCATCCAGACACTACACTGTACATAGTCATATAAATACTCAGAAGCCTTGACACCTGTTTTATTATTATTTATTAAATTCATATCAAATTATATAGTCCAAAATCGGACTCTCCCAGCAATAAGTGAAGTGACAAGGTGTACTTAGTTTTCTTCTTGATGTAGAATGACTAAATCCACAAAATTAAATCTAACAATGTGAGATTCAGATAAACAGTTCATTAATGACCATCATATGACAAGACAGTCAGCCATAAGCTCTCCTCTCCATCAAGTGGTATTTGTTACACATGCTGAAAAGGGCTTTTGGCGTGATGGAAAATTTAAATGACAGGGTTGTGCTGTGCTAGATGTGGAGTTCATTAGCATTTCAAATGCCACAGGCAGGCACAAGAATATTCATTTTAAGGTGTTCAGATGCAATTAAAAGCAGTCAAAGCATAACCTTGCTGAGTTATGAAGAGAAAATCACCCTAAGGAATGGATAAGGATGACAAAGATAATGAGACAGAGAGAAAGAGTTTACCAGTTAACAAATTAAGAATGCGTCTTGTGGATCCATACATATTTCCTGCAGTTTCTCCTCTTGCTTGAACAAATCTCCCTCAACACATAAACACAAAACCACAGCTATGATTTTTGTCACTTGACATTAATGATGTTCAAGCTTGTCTAGGCTTTCATTAGATCAGGACTTGAAAACGTCACCAAAACAGTCATTTGGCTGACTGTAACATACTGGGTATCACTGTACAATATATGCCCTGTTTGGTTGCAAGTATTTTGTGTTTGTAGTCATTGTCAGAGCAACTTCCTTTTCAAAACACTGGTTGACCTGCACTCAAGTCATTAAAATTGATAATAATCCTTTTATTAAAGGGTTAACTATTTTCAACATTCTTATTGGCAGTACATACTTTCACAAAACCAGTGCACGGGTTGCCCGTGCTAAACTCAGTGTGGAACTCCCTTTCAAGGAGTTCACTTATTGTTATAAGAACAAATCATTGCCTTTTGTTTGAATAAATAATTTGTTGCTATTAGCAAATTTAACTATCTTTCTATTTTCCTCTAACTTCAGATACCTGATGATTATCTGAAGTTAGGCTTCTCTAATGGAAATATTCTGGATCAAAAAATGCTGCTACTCAACACCAAGTAAATCAGTTAATCCCCTTATTGAGGCTCCCTGTGGTACAACTGCCATGGTTTGAGTGTGAACACCTAGTAACAGAACAAGACAGGGCTAGGATTCTGTTGGTGTCCATCCTACTACTCTACTGCGCCACTTTGCCTGGAAGACAAGTTAAGTGAAGTGGCCATAATCTCTGGTTCCCCACAAGGTGCAACAAGGTGTCCTAAATTGGTTTGAGAGGCAGCAGTTATATAAATGGGAAGAGGATTGGTTAGGTAAAAATGCCATATGTAGAAAGTTAAATAAATATGAAGAATGGCTAGGTAAGTTTAAAAGCAAGAAATATCAGGGAAAGGACCAATTGGGAAAATATACAATGGATTAATAGATGAGGAAATAGGGCTGAAGTTGTTAGGAAGGGTATGGGAAGGAGATCTAGGGGCCATTGACGGATCTTGACTAGAAAAGGGTTCTAAAGAGGAGAGCGGTTAAGAATCTCTCAGTAAGATTAAAAGAAAACTTCTATAAAGTCACATGGAGATGGTATACCACACCAGTTAAATTACCAAAGATGGCTAAGAAGCAAAGTAACTACTGCTAGAGATGTGGCATGCACAAAGGGACATATTTTCATTTATGATGGAAATGCCGCTAGCTGAAGTGTTTTTGGAAGCATATATTTAAGGAAATAGGTAACATCATAGGATTAAACCTAGCCTCGGATGCTAGGTTAGCATTACTAATGGATGCCACAAAGCTGAACTTAGAAATGGAAAAAAAACCCCTGGTAATTATTTTAGTCAGTGTGGCGAGACATAATTGCAAGGAATTGGAAGATAGTAACTAATCTCACGCTGGAAGCATGGTATAGGGCGGTATGGAATGTAGGCTTAAACTATCAATGGAAATGAGGGTGTTTTGAGGGGAAATTAAAAGATCAGAATTTGATTCATATTGGTCGGTTTTCATTATATATATTTTAGAGAGTGATAAGGGAAAACAATACAATCCTGTTGGTCAGGAATTTTGGATATGACATTTGTTTATTGGTTGATTCAAAAATGTATGGTAGAGGTAACAATATTTGTTCAGGCCTAGGTGGTGGGATTAAGTGTTTGTAAAATGTTCATTATTTTGTATTCTGTTTACACTGTATGTTGTTAATGTATGTAAATAAAAATATTTTAAAATAAATAAAAATCTCTGGTTCCCCACCATCAAAACCCTTTCTAAACCCTAGTTTCAAATTGGCCTCTCTGATTCACCAATACAGAGGCTAATCATAAAGACATTTTCCAGTTTTTTGCTAGAAGATCCACAATTTTACATACAGTATTTCAAGAAGTGTTGGATAGACACCATTAGGTCAACCGAGAGATAATGGTTAGGTCTGCCCTTTTTCACGTTCCATTTCCTTCAGTGGTCAGGTTAGCCATCAATACATACAGCACTTTTCAATAGTTTCTCTCCATGGTATGGATCTCCCAAAAAAGGTGTGGCTGGGCCCTTTTCTCCTCTTCTTTTGAAAACTGGCAGAACCCATTCTCTAGAGAGCTTTCAGCGAATGGAAGCTGAACTGAGAATGCAATATTTCCTCTACGTCAAATTTTGTAAGACTATTCCAAATGATTTTCTTCTGGTTTACAGTTCTCTATATTGCTTTCAGAAAATATAAATTTAAATTACTCCTATCATATCACATACTTTTTAATCTTTATTGATTTATTGTGCCTTAGCTATTCCTCGGCTGCCTATGTATCTTATATCTCTTGGATTGCACACTCCATGTGGGGCAGCAGACTTGGACCTTAGGTCATCAGAAGTTTTTGAGATACATAACATATGCCATATACCAGTATTCATCTGCTTACCCATATAAATAATGATAACTATGTCTATGAAATTAGAGCTGACGTGGTCTATCCAATGTAATTTTCTGAATTAGCACCCCAAATAACCCCAGGTAGAGGCCTAAAAACCAAGACACCAAGAAAAAATTGGTTGCCTATAAAAAAGTAAATACATCTTTGAGACCATATACATTTTCAAATTGCCTAGTAACAAAATATGTTTGAACTACATACTGTATTTACTCAAATCTTTTTTCACCTTTTTTGGGCTAAATTACTATCTCAAAATTACAGTGCATATTAGATTCATGTAAATATGGTAATCTTAGTAATGAGCCAAAGCAATAGGGGAAGCTGCTTCAGCAGCCACCTGGAGCTCTTATTTGAGGGATGTCATCAAAACAAACAAACAAATATTTACTATGGTCATAGACCTGCATAAGGAGAGTGAGGAATAGTCTCATAAAGGCATTATACATTAAAATAATAAAGAGTGTAGGTTAAAACTAGAATACAGAGGCGTATTAAAAGCTAAAACACAAAATACTATTTAGAAAGAAAAAAGACTAGAATGAAATGAAAAGGGAATAGAATCTGGAGGGAGGGATAGGAGCATTCAGGGAGTATGAGGTAGCACAAGAGCGGCAGCAGTGGTATAGTCAGGCACAGGACTAAGGGACTAGTCCTGTGCCTGACTATAATCAGGCACTAAATCTATAGCACAATGCTATGTAATCCTGGGATTTATAGTTTGGTGAGGCATCCTCATTTTTTGGCAGAGAAGGCAAAAGGTCTTGTAAAACTACAACTCCCATTACTCTATAGAATTGAACCAAGGCAGTTAAAGTGGATTCAATCTACAGGATAGATGCACCAAGGTTTTCTTTTCCATTGCTGAAATCTTTGATGTTCTAACACTTTTGTTTTTAAAGAAGGAATTTTAAGCAGGCAGATTCAGTGCCGATTCAATACCCCAGAAACATGGAAGCTGCCATGCACTATTGGGCTACAATTGGGGAAATTATTCCCACTCTCATATTCATATAAAATAGTGTTTGGAACCAATTTCAAAAATTGGAAAGTAGAAATGTTTATCAGTATTTACTATGGCAGTTGGTTGGACTTTACCAAAGAAAGAAGGGGCCCAGAGAAATGATTACCTAAACATATGATAGGTTCATGATTTCTTCACCTTGATTTCTGGATAATATTCTATATATTGTGGGACCACATCTTCCAATCCTATGTAAATTGCATTTTGGTAATTCTAAACATTATTATTGATAGATTTCAGGTCATCGAGACAAATGCTATGGCATTGTCTGAGAAAACCTGACTTCTCAAGCGATATATCTTGCATATCAAATCAACATTTTCCAATCAATCTTCCTCAGCATGTTAGATTCTAAGGTTCTAACAAGTTTTCTAACTTTTCTTTTGTGTCCTAAGCAGCATTTCAAGAAGTGTCACATTTAATATTTATTAACCATAGCTAGAAGACCCATTTATCTCAGTCAATTCCAAGTCCATCATCCATAATTAAAGAGATACCAACAAGGATAAGAACTACCATAACTAATCACACATTTGTGAGTCACTGCAATCAATTTCAATGAGAATCTATCATAGACTGACATGTATGATATATGCAACGAATGCAAGCTATTACAAACTATTTTTGGTCTTTTATTAAATTCTCTTTCATATTGTTCCATATTCACAACCCTGAGCATTATCAGCCCAATGATATATGCTCCACTTCATATTCATA
This sequence comes from Anolis carolinensis, assembly GCF_035594765.1. Taxonomy (NCBI): domain Eukaryota; kingdom Metazoa; phylum Chordata; class Lepidosauria; order Squamata; family Anolidae; genus Anolis; species Anolis carolinensis. The sequence goes on along the minus strand of NC_085844.1, from coordinate 9,548,771 downwards.
TTTACAGTGGTATATTCTAAATATGAATGTATAAATATAGCCTTGATTTTGCTTTCTTTCTGAGTCAAATTCTCCCAAATTTGCCAAAACAGTTTTTTCTACAGATTTTTTCCAACAGCCTCACAAGGATGCAAACAAGTTCTCTATCTAGCTCAATCTTCTGTACTCTCAATGGCCACCATATTGAAGGGCGCAGACAGAGGCCTTATGGTCTTCTAAACTAGGGATGGTGGATTGAGATAGGAGCCTTGATCAAGCAAAGCATGCACTTCTCCCAATCATGTAACATTATCACCATTATTTATTTTGAATTGGGTTTTTTAAAATACATAACATGAAGAAAATGAATACCAATACCAAAACATTCCTATTTACTCGTGGAGTTGTTGTGTGTTTTCGAGGCTGTATGGCCATGTTCCAGAAGTATTCTCTCCTGACGTTTCGCCTACATCTATGGCAGGCATCCTCAGAGGTTGTGAGGTATATATGAATTTAATCATGCATTTCTGTATTTGTCATATTTAGCACTGCATAACCCATAGGGTTGCAGCACATAGGCATAAGTCATTCATAAGACCAGGGAAATGCATAATAAAAGCACAGACACAGAAATCTCTCATTTTTTTCACTTTGTCAATTATCTCGTAAATTTGTCTGTACCTTTGCAAGAGGTCTGCTCTTCTCACCCACCTCAATCTAAATGATCGCTCATTACGTTATGCAAGATAGCTAGAACAAAAGAGGGAGAAAACTCCACATTACAAAGTATAGCACAGATCAGTAAGAGGTCTATTACAATCCACTTATCATTTTTATTAGTCCTAGAGTTTTATTATCTGATGGGGAGGTAATAGCCCGGTGCATCTAGAAAACAAAACCTCAATCAAAAATGACTCTGTTAATTAAGCCAGCAACACTGGAGAGATAAAGCCAAAGTGCAGGCGAGAATTCATTATTCATGTGTTACACAGTTCTACATGTAACCGTGTTAGCATTATTATTAGAAGCTGCTTCATTTTATTATAGAACGGGTAGCTTCACCCTTAGCTTTTCACCTAAAAACAGCAGTTACTGATCTAGCCCATTCAACTGCTTCACATTTTAAAATTGTTCTGTGATGGCAAAGAGCAGTCTAAATAAAACAAAATTTTAAAAAATCCAAAGGTCTGCCATGGCAGTTTAGACTCCTCTTCAATTAGCTTGGGTATAGATGGTTTTCGCGATTTATTTATTTATCTTTCATTTATTTGGATTTTTAATAAATAATAATTATTATTATTATATCAATAATAATAATAATAATAATAATAATAATAATAATAATAATCCATCTTTTCTCTCTAAAAAAGGGACTCAAAGCAACTCACAATAAAACTAATACAATACTTCAGTTTCATCCTAACAGTCACAGAAAGCCAAGAGGATAGTGGAAATTGAGCAAGTGGACAGAGCAATAAGGTCTGAATAAGTATTTATTCAGGGATGGTGCCAACGACAGTCCAGTTTAGAGTAAAATCACTAAAACAAATGAGACATGAGTTGGTATGATTCATTTCAGTGGGTTGATCCAAAGTATGATTGATTTTGCACTCAAAGCTCACTGTATATACATATATATGTCTAGAAATTTTAGTAAAAACAACTGAGCAAAAAACCTGGTTCAACTCATCCATTGGTCAATGTAAGTACTGTATCTTAACCCTTATTTTTAAAAGAACAATCTCCTTCTCTGAGTAGAGTGGCAAAACCCAAAAACTATTTCAGGAGAACCTGAAAGATGCACCAACCCCTTTATTCTCTCTGTTGCGGTCCCACTTCTGTCCTTTTTGAATGCCTGGAAAATGGTGGTGGTGTCTCTTTGGAGCTTCTCCTCAAAAGAGCACTGACAGAGTAGAGGCCTGCTTCTTTTAGGGTAGGCATGGAAAAACTTCGGCTCTCCACATATTTTGGATTTCAGCTCCCAGAAATCTCAGTCAGTTTACCAGCTATTAGGAATTGTGGGAGTTGAAGTCCAAAACACCTGGAGGGCTGAAGCTTGCCCATGCCTGTTTTAGGGTCTCCTCAATGAATTAAGTTCTTGCCTTTCACCACTCTATTAGAGAAGAAGATGGCTTCTTTTTTCATAAGAGTTGATACTTAAGTAAGGGAAAGGTTTCCCTTGACATTAAGAGTAGTTGTGTCTGACTCTGGGGGGTGGTGCTCATCTCCATTTCTATGCCGAAGAGCCAGCATTGTCTGTGGATATCTTCTAGGTCATGTGGCCAGCATGGAGTGCCGTTACCTTCCCACAGAAGCAGGATACCTACCTTAATGTTTATCTTAAAAAAGGAACCATCTCCTTTTTGAGTAAAGTGGTAATGTCTGGCCAGGAAAATGGCACCTGAAATGGCATAAGTGCCTTCCCCTCTCTCCAGAATGATCCTCTACCTATCCATGGGTAATATCCAAATCCACAATTTTGGATTCCAAAGTTGCCCTTGCCTTATACATGAAGTCAACCTATATACAAGTACGTATGGTATGTTTCTTGTTGGGTCCAGCTGATTTATACATGAGGATATACAGAATTGTTCTTGTTTTCATAAGAGCTACAGGGTCTGGAGTACGTTGAAATTACTTCCTTTCCCATTCCTCTGGCTTTGGAACGTTTGGTCCACCAGGGACCTGGCATTGCTAAATCCTGGACATTATGTGAATGCACAAATTCATTCATAGCATTCCTCTTCCAAGCTCATCCATTTTTACTCACGAAATTGAGCCTGCACATATAGTTGGATTGCCTCATAGGGACTCAGCTCTATGAGAGACTTATGAACCTGTGGCATTGTTTTAAACTAAATGAAAGTGTCTGTCAAATCTGACCAACTCTAATTCCTTGGGAACAAAGATATAAACCTGAGAAACAATACATAGAATAAAAGAGTATCTACAACACTTTGATGGTGCTAAAATAGAACTGCTCTTTTTCAAGGACCACGTAAGAGTTAAGTGTGCATTTCAGTCGGCTTTGCTCTTCCACAATGAGTTATAAAAACATATACTTTTGTTCACCCCAAGGGGCTATTTTTCTGTCATTTTTAAAAAAAACTAAGGAAAGCTCAGTAAAAAGTAATGCTTCACCCCAGATCTTCAAATGAGTCAGTGACACTACTGGAATGCAAGGCTTTGACATTCTCTTTGTTCTTTCTCATCAATCTGTCATAAGGAACACAAGCTCTTTTGCAAAGTCTAAACCAATTATTTGTGTTGATTTTGGCTAAGACAGGGAACTTTTCACATTTAGCACTGAATCATGCAGAATGAAGCATATAACTTTTGCTAGGTACAAAATCCCCGCTGGAAATAACTGAAATGATTTGTCATTTTTCAATTCAACACTTACTGACATGCCAAGTAGATATTAAGAAGAGAAAGTTAGGTCACACAAAATATACAGCATGTTACTTCTTCTATAGTACATAAGTAAATCAGATGGGATAGAATCTACCAGGAAGTTCTTCTGTGAAAACCCCAGTGGAACGAACAGCAGCTATACAAGTACCTGGCATTTTCTGGTCAGTGCCTACAATGAAGTCTCATGCCTTTTTAAAATAAGAGGGAGAGAGGAAAAGAGAGAGATGCCAGATCTACTCCTGGAGCAAAAGAGCACATTTTTCAAAGTAAAAAAAAAAAAAACAGAACAATACAAGCTTAAGACGGAAAGGCACTGCAACTATAAGAGGGTTTTATGCACATTCAAGAAGTAAAATACTAAGTACCTTTAATGCATTTCATTGCTCTTATTTGGGGAGAAACCACTGAAAACAATCCTACAATTGCAAAGAAGCAAGACAGGATGGAACAGACTGTTAAGAGCTTATGTACATGCTGATACCTTGAAAGTTGCTTGGTATGCTGTCAACTTTTAGACATATAATGGGCAAACACGAAAAAAGCAAAGGAGATTTTTAGTGAACATTAGCACCCCTACAAGGGGTGCTAATAACTTTCCAGGCCCAATTCAAGGTGCAGGTCTTGACCTATAAAGCCCTAAATGGCTCAGGGCCTGCCTATCTCCGTGATCACCTCTCCCCCTATGAACCGGTGCAGTCCTTGAGATCTGCTGGGGAAGCCCTCCTCTCATTCCCACCACCATCCCAAGCGAGGTTGGTGGGGATAAGGGAGCGGGCCTTCTCAATAGTGGCTCCCCAGCTCTGGAATGCTCTCCCTAAGGAGAGTAGGCTGGCCCCTACTCTACATATTGTCCGTAAGGAGCTCAAAACCTGGTGGTTTCAGTAGGTGTTTGAATGAATTCCATTCTGGCTATTCCACCGACTTGGCATGAAATATACTGTACAGTCTCATCTTTTCCTGATCATGGTCTATGTTACCTACGACATTATTGGCCCCAATTGGAAGCTGCTGTGATTTTACTGATTGTTAATTTAATGTACATTTTGTTTTTGAGTAATAATGTGTTTTTATATTGCTGTGTATTGTAGGTCTGTATCTTTGTTGTAAACCACCCTGAGTCCCTTCTGGGAGATAAGGTGGTATAATAAATAAATTTTTATTATTATTATTTATTATAAAACAAGGCCTTCAAGCGATCTGCCAGCAGAAGGAAGAGTGATCCTGCAAAAAGTGAAATGCCCTTCCACTTGTGTGCCCTGTGAACTACAGGGTATCTACCTCTGTCAAGACTCAGCCTGGGTCACTGGTTTCCAGCTATGGTCTACTACCACTGTGCCTCAACATTGTGTTTCATTTTTTCTGAGACTGAGGGCACAAAAGCTGGGCTACTATCAATTGGTCCACATCAGGCAGGTGTGCAACCAAAGGGATTGCATCAGTAGGGAACCTTCTGAGGAACCACACTGAAGAAGACACAATGGAGAAGACCAGTTGCTCTGCTGGAAAAATAAAAAGAGGAGCAGGACTGCCTTCTTGTGTTATAGCTGTCTCCGTGAACTGTTGTGTGCACAGCATTACAGAGTATCCAGATGTAATATAACATGGGTTACAACTATGTAACGATCCTCATTACTGAACTAATCGATCAATTTCATTAGGACACCCTTTTGCTCACTTGCACAAAGCAAAACAAAACAAAACTGAAAACATATCTAGGCTTGTCAAAACTCTTCTCTGCATCAACCATAATAAAAACATGTTTTAAAAGATGTAAGTGCCCTCAAATGTAGGTGGGATTTTGTAGTTTAGTTGCTTTCATGTTTATAAATATGAATGAGTTGAAATAGCACTGCAACAGATTTACCTTGCTTCTGATTTATAGCCAACTGTTGGAAAACGAAATGTCATCGAGTTAAACATTCCCACAAGCAGTAAGCAGTATGAAAAATGAATAAGGTTGATCAACAGATATAAGCTTCTAGGAAGGCAGGACAGTTTGAAGATGATCTTTCTAATGGACACAATGATGCTGCAGAACTCCAACAGCAAAAATAAAAAGGATAAATCCCAAATTGTCTCAAGAACTTCGATTATTCTACATGCATATTTTGGAAAATTTTACAAGAGCCAAATTAGGAGGCCAGTTGAGGGTGAAGGAAGAGATATACCGGCAATATTCTGTTGCATGTGTGTCTACTGTACCACACACACTTTGCAATGATCATTGAACCTGTGTTTTACAAATATCTGATGCCTAAGACCAGCACCATTTTGTGTCAAGTTCCTCAAACATTTGTAGATGTTTCTAATTTGGGTATTTGTAGATATTTCCAAATTCATCTGCAGCCATACAGCCGAACTGGGAACGCAAATGCGGAGGAAGCCCATATGGAAGCAATGTAAGGGAATCAAGGGACATAAATATTAGGATAGTGTAGAAAAGAAATTGACTGGATGGCTCATGAGGCCTCTTCCAACTCTACTATTCTATGATTCTATGATTCTAATTCGCTATGATGATGTTAATTCACTCTGATATGTTGATGCTCTCATATGTGTAAAATCCTACCCCTAGATGGTGAGGATCTCTTCTGGACCTCTGTGATATATTGACACCTTGACTTTTGGAGGACATGCATAGAGTTCTATTTAGCTCCTATTCCACTTTTTTCCAGATTTCACATTAAATTCCCTGCACACTAAACTGCATTGACATTTTGTGTTGAGAACAGCTACACCAATTAGATTTCTCTATTCTTCACCTCTAGACACAGTGAAGAACTTAAGACTTCCTCAGCACGCACAAAACCATTCACAAGTTGTCTTGTTCTATCCTTTGGCCTCCTTCTTTCACTGTGAATTGAGACAATTTTAAGACAGCTGAACTGAAGTAAAAAGTAATTTTAAAACATTTATATTCAGATGCACAGTGCTACCTATTTTCAGCTAACATGGGCACAGAGCAGCAATACTGTTGGAAATGCTTTTTCAACAAGTTGCATTTTGATTCTCAACAACATTTGGCAAGTAAAGGAGTATATTAAAATGACAAATAACAAAAACGAGAGAGAGATGAACTAATTCAAATTCCAGAACTAAAGAAAGAAATTGGCGAAGGATTAGGTTTGTTGTGGTAGATGTCATCTGCCAGGAATATTTTTATTGAAGTAAGTCATAGTCAATATTCTGGTGCATTGCAGCCATTATAATTATGGTAAATTTGTTCCACTGATTTGCTTTACCTTATTTGTTTGAGCAAAAACAGACTAAGCTAACAGGACAGATACAACGGTAATTCTGTTAGTACTGTTGGGAGCAAATGAATAAGGCGATCTTGCAAACAGAGGGGTGGTGGTGGTATCCAAGGCTTATTGTTTGGCTTCCTTCTCTGGAGACTTTTTGGATGTTGGTATGGTTTCCTGCTGAGAGGAACAGGGGGCGTGACATGCAGATCTCACAGGATATCCCAAGAAATGTGCTATATTTCAGGGATGGATATTTGTGGCAAGACTCCTCCCACCTTCTGTTTCACGTGGGGACAAATAATACTGCAAAATGGAGCCTTCAACATACAAAACTCTAGGTAAAAAGATGAAAATTGTAGACCAAGATTTATTTATTTATTTATTTATTTATTTACCATATTTTTACCTCGTCTTTCTCACTCCATAGGAGACTCAAGACAGTTTACATATATAGGCAGTGATTCAATGCCATACGATTATACATAGTAAAATAAACATATGCATTAAAACAGTCATTAAAACATATCAAATCTTGCATTTTCTGAATTTCTTTCAGAATTGTTTCCATCATGTCCCTGGACTGTGTGTCTTCTGATATGGAGGCTCTTTTCTGTAGGCCTTTGTTTTCTCTAGGTTCTTTCTCACGTCTCAGCCTGTATGACATCTTGCTCTTGTTGTCGAAAGTAGTTCTGTTTAGGTCTGTCTGTCTTTCTGTTTATCTTTTCTGTTTCACGGTCTTCTTTCTTTGATTAGTTTTTTGTCTATGCCTGGTGTTTCTTTTTGTTATCAAATTCTTAGTGGGATACTCCTATTGGCATTGTATTCTATGTCTCTGCTCCAAATCTGTCTTTTGATTAGTCTTTCAGTTTTTCATCCGTCTATCTATTTACATTACATTAAATAAAAATATTTTAACGAAGATTGGAGAGGAGGGTATCCATAAAATAAAGTTTATAAGGCTGGTCTCTGCACCCACGAAGGAAAGGGGACTGAGAGCAAGGATTTTAGCCTCCTAGCTGGTGCATAGAGGGAGATACGTTTGGACAGGTAAACTGGGCTGAAACTGTTTAGGGCTTTATAGGCTAAAGCTCAGTAGCAGACTGGTAGCCAGTGGAGCTGACGTAACAGAGGAGTTGTATGCTCCCTGTATCCCACTCTGGTGAGAAATATGGCTACCATCTGTTGGATTATTTGAAGCTTCCGAACAGTCTTCAAAGGCAACCCCACAAAGAGCGTGTTGCAGTAGATCACCTGAAAACTACTCAAACCTCAAACCTTGTTTGCCTACATAGCACAGAAGTCTTCTGAACAACAGTGACCATATCTCCTTTCATGTCTTCCTGGGAAATCTATGTGTATTATTTCATTTAATGTATTTTAACCCTTTCTTTAAGGGCCCCAGGGCACCATGCATTGATCTCTTCCCCACTCTAATTTCTCTTCCCTACTCTTTATTTACTTTGGGTGTTAGTACAATGTGGTTTTAAGTAGAAGCAGGAATAATTATTGTTTAAAGGGAATAAACTAATACAGGGTGATGGTGATGATGATGATGATGATAATCACCATCATTATCATCAGGTAGAGAGCGGGAAGGTTCTAATATTTTATAGTTTTTAGTTGTAGTGTATAGTATGTCGGTGTGTGGGCTTAGTAGTATCATATGTACCTAAAATGTGTGTGTGTTTAATTATTTTCTGCTTTTCTCAAATATTTTGTTTTTTAAAAGAAACAGTGATGTGTTGGGGAGGGTTGCCATACAGATATTTTCCCCACAAGTAAATGTGAATGTGAATACTGAGTAAGATATGAGCAGAATTATTAATTTTCTCTCTCACTGGAGAGAAAGCTGTAAAAAGTATTTGCCCTCGTTTGCAAAGACAAAACTGCCAAAATTTACCTCCTTACTATCCTGCCATTTCACATAGAAAATTGGGAAGTTAAGGCCAAGAGGAAAATAGCTTGCCTGAGGCTCCTTAGTGAATTTCACCAAATGGCTTTACTGGAGGTGAAGGGGATTGTGTGTAGAAGAAAACAAGGCTGTAAACAAGGCAACAACAACCAGTCATTGAGAATATTATCAGCCTTCTGCTTCTATTTTGACATTTCCTAGTGTTTTGTTCAATCATATAAATTACTTAGACATGGCAAACTGAAAATTTCCAGCACTCACTCCTGTCTCATTAGATGGTGACTTTTCCTCATGTCAGAAATAGGCCCATCAGATATGTGCCAGAAGATGATTATTATTATTTGTTTATTTATACCTTTCTTTTTCTCTCCACAAGAAGATTCGGGTTTTAGACTGCAGTAGGCTCTTGTTTCAAGCACTGCCAGTCTTACCAAAATAAAGGGATTTTGAAGTAAAGGTGGAAGAGAATTTGAACATGTATTGAAAAGCATATTTTTATTAGTAACAGAAGCATCTGGTTCAGACAGACTATTTCATGACTTGTAAGATACGATCTCCTCTCTATACAAGGCTTTGTAATTAATTTGTATTATTGTTTTTGTGATCATGACTAGCCCATAAAGATTCATATCAAAAACAAGATTTCTAATACAAGGAGAAAACAAAGCTCCGTAGAATCTAGCCTTCAAAATAACTTGGTACAACCTGATGCTGAGGCTATTGCTGGAAATTTAACAGGCAGTGAGGTCATTTAGAGAACAATTAGGTATCGCCTAAAGGGAAGGTAAAGAATGGAATGAGGCTGCACCTGGGAATAAATACAGGAAAATTCCTCACAATTGTTCAGCTTTAAAAAATGATTACCATAATAGGATAGCCTACTGCAGGGCTTCTTAAACTTTTTCCACTTGTGACTACTTTCCACCTGAGATATTTTTATGTGATCCCAGGGATATAGGTATACAAAATAGGTATTAAAATCAGACATCTACTGATAACAAATCAGCATTTGCAAGGCTTTCTAAACAGACCGATTTTTGCTCTTGACTGATTTTAATGACTCCAGCATTAAGTTAAGGGGGAAATTTGGGGTCAGGACACACAGTTTAAGAAGCACTGACCTATTACTCCACATTTTAGATTATGCATACATTAAGGAGAAGGAGGGAAAGGACACGAACGACAACAGCCATGGAAGCTCACTGTGTGATTTGGATATGTCACACATACTCTCTCAGAAGAAAGTAAAAACAAATCTTGCCCCCCCCCCCCAAAACAAACCTTGCCAAAAAAAGCAATGATAGGTTTACTTTAGGGCCTATGTTAGTTGGAATCAATTTGAAGGCATACAAAATAATTGTATACCATGGTGTGTTGTTTTCACAGTAAACTCAGGAATGTATCTCCCAGCAAATACTGGGGTACTACGGTATTGATTTTCAGAAAATGATTGCATGCCGTATGGTGTATTCGCTGATCCAGCAGTTAGCTTGCTATATAATATGGTGGATCCGTATCTATTCTGAAAAAGTATTTTTGTGTATTTGAACTGTGAATGTACTGTGCCTTTTTTGACATCTCCAGTTCTTAATTTAGCTGCCAGTGTCACACAGCATCTTTCTCCAAACACAAGGACTCAGACCCCTGAACTCCATTTAAGCTTTGGTTTCTGCTAAAAATAACCAGGGAGAAAGAAAGAAACCATTTCAGGCCCTGGTTTTTAATTCAACAGGAGTTGGAAAACATTCTCAGCTGCCATGTCAGATTGTCATGCTCATTAATTTTAGATAGAGATTTGAAAAGGAAATCTGATCGCACTTCACCTGAGATCCATCCCACCAGAGTCAGAGAGGAATCTTACGTTCTGTGCAAATGACATTCTAGTATTCTGTTAATTTTCAGCCCTGACTGCTGATCAAAGAAAATTAAATGCATCACAGAAAATCACAGCCTGCACACGTTTCAATGATGATTCTTTTTTGCAGCTGGCGGCCATTGAAGTGTCAGCTTCTTCTCTAGAATGTGAATCACTATAGAAAATTATAGAAGCTTTTCCAAAAGAAAAGAAAGTATGACAAAAACAGGGATGGACCTTTAAAAAACTGAGTATGGAACCTATTCAACAAATACATTCATCCAACACAACCTTATACAAGTTTGTGAAATCCTTATCTGGAATTCTGAAATCCGAAAGCCTCCAAAATTGTCCATGTGGGAGATTGCGATAGTGACACCTTTGCTTTTGGATGTTTCACTGTACACAAATTTTGATTCACGCACCAAATTGAAGCTATTGTATAAAATTATCTTTAGACTATGTATATGGCGCATATGAAACATACCATATATACTCGAGTATAAGCTGAGTTTTTCAGGTCCTTTTAAGGGCTGAAAAGGCCCCTCTTGGCTTATACTCGAGACTTCTTTTCTCTTCCCCCTCTCACACGGCTTCCTTTCTCTTCCCTCCTCTCATGTACAACTTCCTTTCTCTTCCCTCCTCTCGCGTAAAACATCCTTTCTCTTCACCCTCTCATGTATGACTTCCTTTCTCTCCTCCCCCCCCCCCCCGCGCACAAGAGGAGAAAGGAAAAGAGAGGGAGGGGAGGGAGGAAAGAAGGTGGGAGGAAAGATGGGAAAGAGAGGGAATGGAAGAGAAGGAAAGAAAGGAAAAAAGAAAGAAAAGAAAGAACAGCTGGCTTGCTGTGCCTTCCTCTCCCCAGTCCTTCCCATTTCCTTCCTTCTCACCTATTACATTTATTATTTTACTCTATGTATTATTGTTATTATTGCATTTATTATTTTAAGGTAAAGGTAAAGGTTTCCCCTGACGTCAAGTCCAGGCATGTCTGACTCTGGGGGTTTGTGCTCATCTCCATTTCTAAGCCAAAGAGCCGGCGTTGTCCATAGACATCTCCAGGTCATGTGGCCGGCATGACTGCATGGAGCGCTGTTACCTTCCCACCGGAGCGGTACCTATTGATCTACTCACATTGGCATGTTTTCGAACTGCTAGGTTGGCAGAATTTATTATTTTACTCTATTATTATTACATTTATTATTTTACTCTATTATTATTGGAAGGATACATATGCACATTTGCAATGAAGAATGTTATAACAATGATTTAATCAGAGCTGGACAGTCTTATCTAAAATTACAGTTTTATGTAAATATTCAAAAACATTTAATCTACTGATGCCTCAATTAATGTAATTATATTGATACCTATTTTTATTTTTGAAAGTATTTTACAAGTAGCTGCTGCATTTTCCACCCTCGGTTTATGCTCAAGTCAATATGTTTTCCCAGTTTTCTGTGGTAAAATTAAGTGCCTTGGCTTATATTCGGGTCAGTTCATACTCAAGTATATATGGTAAATCATTTTCACATTTAGACTCCCATCTGCACAATATCTCATCATGTATATGTAAATATTCCAAAATAATAAAAAATAGAAACCCCAAACATCTCTGCTTCCAAGCATTTTGGAAAAGGAATAATAAACTTGTAATCTCTATTCCCTGTTCTTATTTGAAATACATACAGGATATTAATACTATGGAGTTGCAAAAGAAAGGTTTTTTTTTCAGGATGACAATCTTCAGGGCCTCTTTTTTCTTTTCCTCAGTATCAGAATTACATACAAAGATTAGATTTAATACGTACATGTGGCCTTAATTGATGAACAGGGACAAAGAAATTCTCTTCTTCCAATATTATTTTTAGAAATGGTAATCTTGAGAATGAACAATAAGCTTCTAATCAGTTAGCAAGTTAGCAAAAAGCCCCTGTGATCTCACAAAGTCTAAAAAATTAAGGTTATTTGTAGATCATCTCAGGAAGATTGTACACTACTTTTTTGAGCTTCACAAATCCGGCAAGAAGAACCAGGGGGTAACTGTGTACCTGACTCAAAGTACTAATCTTCAACCCAGATGAAGCAGTTGGATTGTACACAGAGTTGCATGGAAGAGTTGCAGCTACTATATATAAGCTGTACAATAGCTGAAAAATTCTACATTTTCCCCAGGCAGGAGAAAATGTAGAATTTTTCAGTAGTACATAAAAGAGCCCAACTGAATTTTTCAAAGTACACAAAAAAGAGCCAAACTGTTTTGTTTAAACTATTTATCTATGAAGGTCACTTCTACTGCAGAATGTAAGATTAGACGTATACAGAGTCCCAGAGTTACAAACATCCAACTTACAAACCACTCATAGTTATGTTATTGATGACCCCCCCCCCAACCCTACCTCTAATAAAAAGAATATATGAATTGGACTCTGATGTATAGTTTTTCCAAGGATGGAGGACCTAATGAACAGGAACCATTCTCTGCAGCTCTGGTGGAGACTAGCCAGCTGACCCTCTTCCCTCCTACTAGCCAGAGAGCCAGCCAGATGGCCACAAAGTAATACAAGCATCTTCATTTTCTCAAGCCCCTACGACCTTATATCCCTCCTTCCCTTGTTATTATGCATCTCTTCCTATTTCTTCATTATTATTATTATTTTACCTCTTTTGCAAATGTTTGCATGAGTGGAGAAGATAAAAATATTACTAAATGCTACACATGACTCTTCCAGCTGTTGTTCAGCGATGGTGAGACCCCAACTCTTCCCCCAAGCACCACACAAAGTCTGCTCTTTATTTTCATCTACTTTTTATTTATTTTAATTATTATTAAACTCTATAAAATGAAATGTGCATGAACATAAGAACTCCAGTAACCCCTCTCTTGAGCAATTCCAAACACCATGGATAACAGCCAGAGATGGGACATAATCCATAGAGCAAGGGCCTTCCTGCATCCCAGCAGGAGCCCATCCGCTCATGACCCAGCAGTTTCCCGTTGGAGATTTCAGGCACCCACGAGACAAAGGTCCAGACCGAAACTGTGATTGCAATTCCATCAACAAATATACATCTTTGGGACTCTTCCTTTGTCCCCTGGCATAAGGAAATGTCTGGAACAAACAAACCCATTGTGTTCTTCAACAGGACCCCATATCCTGTCAGATTGGCTTTTGGACATTTCTTTGTTCACACACCCAAAGGTCTGGCATAGTCCCTAGAGCACCGTCCCTCCCTTGGACCACCTCCACCGGCTCAGGGCTTCCCTGACCAGCTGGGAGGAGATTCCCAGCTACGTCACCAGCGCCTCAGCCAATCAGGGCAAGTACTGACTTGGACTCACCTCCCAGCCAATCAGAGGCCAAGGAGGACGCCAGCCAGCTTCTCGAAAGTGGCCAATCAGGAAAGAGGGAGGGAATTTTTTCAATGGAACAATGTCAGTGAATGGAAACTTATGTGTATAAAGATATCTGCTTATGAATACACTTTTATACTTGTACCATTCAAGCATCCATGTTGTACAAGTGTCCCTGTTGTGCAAATTGAATAAAGTCTCTGTCATTTGCCTTCATTCTGGTGAGGTCTTCAATTCCTAATTCACCATTTACAATTAGCAAGCTTACCAGGCATCCCTTCGGACTTAGAAAACTAAAATTTTGGCATCAGTTACAAATGGGGGTGAGACAACACGAAGTGAGAGAAATCTACCCCTAGGAAGGGAAATTTACTCCTGACAGAGTTATCATGGGGAAAAGGCATCACAACTGAAGCTTTATCACCAATTCCTGTTTTCACAACAAGCCAAATTTTTCAAAATTATCACTGGGACAGAAAATGAGGTGAATGAAATCTTCTGAAAAGGGACACAGACAGCAAAACAAACACCACTGGGATGTTTACCCTTGCCTGCATCCAAGATTAAAATGAGCAGTTCAAAAATACCTTTCTGAAGGTAAAGGCAAAAGCACATGACTGTATTATGAAGTACACGGAAAATACCATGGCATGGTTTATCCAAGTGCACCCAGACAGCTACATTTATTTTACTCCCAGCAGACAATAATATACTTATCATAACACATAGATGTTGTTAAATGCATGATTCTATGTGTAGAAGGGAGAGGAAACCCAGGATTGAAAGGCAACGGGACCCACCAAAAGGAATCATAGGATGAACTGGAGGCTTCAGTTGCCAGCTCTCCTCTGGATCTTTCAAAAGAAGCCATACGCTCCACAAGAGTAGGAAATGGATTTACCCTCTAAAGCAGATATACCTTTTGGCTAAGATCAAGTGTAGTATCAAAGCAGAGATATCCATAAGTCCCAAAAAGGGAGAGCACCAGTATAAATAACTCATCTGTGATGAAGCTAGAAAATTTGGCACATAGCTATCATGTAACCAAATTGTTTCTTTTCCAGGCTAAACATACCCAGCTTCCCATACTGTTCTTCACTGGGCATGGCTTCTAGACCTTTTTTCATTTGGTGACCTTCCTCTGGATATCTACCAGTTTATTAATATATCTTTCTTGAGTGGCAGAGCACAGAACTGGACACAATATTCCAGATGAGGTCTACCTAAAGCATAACAAAGTAGTAATATTACTTTCCTCAATTTAGATCTACTATTGATGTATACTAGAATCGTATCGACTTTTTAGCTGCTGCATTACACTATAGTCAACTTCAAACAATTCAATTACAGTGTCAGCCAGATATATACAGGTTATTCCAAAAAAAAATGTGGTTGAGGTACAGTAGACCTGAGACCTGAGAAGGAAATATAATTGAAAGTTCAGATAAGATTGAAATTCTATCAAATGCAGCAGATCAGGAAACAGGGAGTAATAACCGCCTGGTTTCCCAGTCTGAAGAGTACTGAGTGATAATGGAGTCTACAGGATATATCAGCCCATCAGATCAGGTTCATGGGACTCAAGAAACATATCTTAACATGCCTTTAAATTTGTGTAGCCTGTAATGACTGCAAATTGAATTTTTGGAATTGCAACTGTACAACTGCACCTTCAGTTCAACACCTATTCGCTTCAATATCTGCATTATTATCCTGCTAGTCAAATGCACTGGGTCTCCACATAGTCCCTGAAAAGGGGTCAATGGGGATTCCTGCATTACTTTTCTGATGCCCAGAATTTTACTACTTTATTTCAGAGAGCCCACTTCTATTCCCTTGTTCTTTTTTATTATAAGAGCTTTAGCAGCAAGGTTTTACCCTTCTCCTGTTACCCCACCTTTTCCCCTGCCTCAGAATTCTTAGCAGTACTGTTTGAGAAAGCTATCTCCCTTCAAAAAGGAATTGTATCCATCGTTGCTTGGTTCTGAATTCAATGCCTCAAGAATGGTCCACTGGAACTTTTATTATCGCAAACAAGCAAGCTCTTTTTGGAAGACTCAGTGTTTTGGGCATTTATAAGAAGGTTGAGTAACAGATCTGGACTTTGTGGTAAAAAACAAATTAGCTAAGATGACTGATAACTGGTTGAGGAACACTGACAAGAGGGGGGTTGTGATATGAATTAGGATGAAACCCAGGCATCTTCTCCTTTGTTTCTAGAACATCTCCACATACAATTTGGAATTTCAACATGAAATTCAACATTGAAACCTGGACAACTATAGAAAAAATGCTGCCAAATTTTGAGGCATTAAGTATGTCTTGATGATTTGCATCTGTCACAGAGTGACAAATAAGACACTCTTTTATTACTATAGCTAAAAAGGTATCCAGATGCCAACATCACCCACAGTTGATATAATAGTGTCCTTCTAAAATAAAAAGGGAGGAAGGTATTGAGTAGTATGGTAGTAAAGAGGATAGTTACGTGCAAACACTGTTTTGGTACAATGTTGTTGGGACATCCTGCCATGTTTCTTGGTAGTAATAAGGTTATTGATAATTCATTTCTGACACTCAACCCTATTCTAGCTGGAAGCATTCTGAAAGCATTTTTGAAATGTCTGTAGACCAGTTAATCAACAAAATTTTACTGATGCTCTGGACGTGGCAGATGGAAAAAGCGCTTAAACATGCCAATTTTCATTAAGACTCTCTAACAGTGGCAATAAAAGGAATTAACTTGAGAAACAGCACACAAAGCTGTCTTGAGCACACAGTAGTGAAATGGAAGAAAAACTGGCTCCTTCACAAATTGTACAACAATTTCTTTAAGCAATAAAAAGTGGGGTTGTTAAATAATAGACTAGACAAATGCTAATAAAAGCTGTCAAAGAACTCTTTTATTTTTGAACCTTTAATACAATCTTCGCTATTTTGCTTTTATTGGCAAGCAGCAACAGTTGATCAGATCTTATTATCATCCTGTCTGGACAATATCTAATTAACATTCAAGTACATCAGAAACTAATCAAAGGATGCAGGAAGCGCTGCATTTAATAAGATGACTGCATTGAAAGCACACAATACAGAGAACTCTCCAATGGCACTTAACAGGACTTCCTTTGACACAGTAAAAAACCTAACACACAGCAAACTGTATGTAATTCTTTTGGTCCATTTATATCAATTATACATATCCATTTCTACACAGAATTTTCACTTAAGCTCCTGTTGAATTGAGTTCATTGTCATTTCAGGGTTGCCAGTGCTGGAAAATATGTTCAACTAGTTATAACCTGGCTTCCTATAATTACTTAGTTAACTGCTGCATTTAATAAGTTGACTGTACTGAAAGCAGACAGTACCGAAAACCCTCTAATGGCATTTAGCAGGACTTTCTTTGATACAGTGGAAATATAATGTCTAGATATGAAAAACATGTAATTTTTTCCATCCATTTATATCAATTATGCACATCCATGTTTCTCCAGATGAATTTCACTTAAGCAACTGGTGAATTGAGTTCACTGTCAGTTCAGGCTTGATGATACTGGAAAATGGATTTGGTTAGCTCCAAGTTAGACGGCACTCAACACATTACTGTTCTTCAGCAGAGGTCAATGCTATGGCTAATGATAAAACTGGACTGAGGCCAAAAAAATTCAGCTGTTGATGTGCTCAAAGGAGAAAAGAAAAGTCCAGAACTACACAACTCATATTAGGTGAACACTGAATGTGTGAATCATAAGAAGCAAGACATTGTAAAACAATAAATGGAATGTATAAACATGGTAATACTTAGGATGAATGAGCTAAAGTGAACAGGAAGCTATGGTGTAACTTCACAAGAGACTTGTTGGGATATCAAAATGTCTCAGAAAAATTTCTCCAATTATCAAGCAAGGCCAGTTCCTGTAGTAATCGTTCTTATAAGTTTAATATCTGCCACATTCTCTGTTTGAGGATATAGATATTAAATGGATTTTGGACTTGGGAGATGGAATAGGAGCTAGAGTTACATCGATATGAACACAGGTATAAGACGGGATATGGATTCAAACTGGGCCAGTACTAACAAAATGAATTTCAACTGGGAAAATGTAAAATACTACAATCAGGCAGGAAAAAAGATGAAAAATTACACCTTGGGGATGAAACTACTAGGTGAGAAAAGAATCTAACCATCTCAGAAGTCTACAAGTTAAACAGTCATGTGTGATGTAAAAGTGAAAAAGTCAGTGTAATTCTAGGCTGCACAGAAATACAGAGTCAAGATCAAGGGAAGTATCAGCACCACTATATTCTGCTAAATTGTGTTCAGTTCTGGAGATCATAATTTAAGAAGGCTATCAGCAAAATCTTGACCAATAAATTCAAATTAGAAGAAAGAAGATTATTACTATAATTTAAAAAGAGGTTTCTGAGAATTGGATACACTACTTTGCAAAGTTCTTCATTAGGGAATTTTAAGTAGAGGTTGAACAGCCATCTAGCATGTATGTTTCAGCTTCTGGAACTTGCATTGGCAGGAGGTTGAACTAGATGACCCATGAGATCCATTGCAACTTAAGAATCCTGACAGAGGACTCATTCCCTTTTCCCAGAAAAATATGCTTTACATGGCAACTAATATTTGTATTCTCTGTGAACCTGTCTAATCCTTTTGAAACCATCACTTCACATTGCATCCAAGAGACCCTTTGGGCTTTTACATCTGCATATCTACAAATCCTGGGGTGAAATCCAAAAGGCTGAGCTCTGCTGGAAAGGGAGAGATGCACTTGAGCCAAAGAAAGACAGAACAGTTTTACTCCCCGCTCTCTAGAGGCATTCTAAGTTTCTCAATGATTTCCCAGACAGCAGTTGATAAATCTTCACTATAGGGGGGCAAACTCCCTGCTGATGTTTCCCCTTGCTTTCCAAATTAGCAGGCTTTCATAATGCAGCAGGTATTTGTTTAAATAATGCAACACTCGAGACAACTTTGGAAGCAAGAGTTGGGGGGAGAGAGGAAGCATCATGTCACCTGCTTAATTATTTTAATCTTTCCCTCACAGTCTTCTACAAGACTTTCATTATAATATGAAAGATGTAACCTTTGAGATCTGATTGTTGCTACATTTTGAGTTCACAACGGAAGTTAGCTTGCTATTTGATTTTCCTTACAGAACACAAAGTTAGCAGCAGTGACAATCAAGGGAAATACATGGATCTCTCAAAAGACCTAAGCACCTAAAGGCACCAGGTTCTCTCTGATTGGAAGCTAAGCAGGGATCAGTTCTAGTTAGTACCTGAATGGGATACCATCCACAAACACCAGGTGCTGTAGGAAGGGAATGGCCAACTATCTTGGAGCATTTCTTGCCTAAGAAAACTCTGTGAAATTCATGCCATATATTAACCCAGAAAACTGTGCTTCTCAAACTACATGAAAGGTTCCCTATGGTGTATGTTGAAGCTGCAATTGTTTCAAATTAAAAGGGCAACTATCTCTGCACTACAGCTGTGTAAGCTCTCCCAAGGAAACCTCAGATTAACTACACAGAGAAATGCTCAGACATCTTTCAGGGTAGGATTGGGGAGGAGAAAGACTTCTGACTGAAAAAAACACTCCATCCCTGTGGGAGCTGTCAGCCCAAATGGGACTACAACTTGGAAGCACAAGTTCAATGCTTTCTTCAATCCGTTCCTCTAAAAAAGGACCTATCCTTGATTATGCTTCTTGCTTGTTGTTGTGTGCCTTCAAGTTAATTTATGGCAATCCTTAAACCTATCAGGAGGTTATCTTGGCAAGATTTGGGGAGGGGGCTGAGTGTATGACTAGTCAGTTTTAAACCACACTGATGATGTTATGTGTACTAAATTCTACCTCATGGCAGCAACAGAATTGGGAGAAGTTGATATTCAGCAGAAAAAAAAAGTTACAAGAATATTTAACTTTGCAGAGCTTCTTTTTTTCTGAACAAACATTTTTCTTATTTCAATGTAAGGTAAGTTTGCCCTTTACAATGCGACACTCATGTAAAGAGCTGTTCTTTCTTTGCCTCAGGCAGAAGCTTGCAACACAACACAAAAAATGGGTTGGCTTGCAAATCTTCACACAGCTCCAAATCAGCAATTTGTTTGCATTAAGCCTGGCGTCTAAATGTGGCTTTTAGTACTACTTAGTCCAGACAGTCACTTTCTGAAGCCCTACCTTTTTTTCTGGAGTAATGAATAAAAGGGCTGGTCTTGGTTAGCACTCTCTTTTCTCTCTCTGGCTTTTTTCTTATGCCAACAATTCCATTATGGTGAGAAAAAGATTGCCTCCTCAGAGACCTGACACTTAAGCTTGTGGATTTTGAGGACTCCTGTATAAGGCACTCTTGACTGACAGGCTATGGCTCATGACTAGCATGAAGGTTATATTTCTTTCAACCTAATTCTGTTGCTCGTGTGTGTATATTTAAGCTCAAAGGAGAGAATTACTGAGTATGTATGCAAAGTCCAAGGAAATCAGAAGTAAAAGCTCCACATCTTTATAAATGGTCACCTGCTATATTTGTTTTTAAAAACCTAGCACATTTTGCCCATGTTACATGAGAAAACCAGCCCTGAGTTCTTGGGATGTCTAGTTTACCTGGGCCAGGTCCCCACTCACTGAAGTCTCCTTTTTTTCTCTTTTTTTCCCCTCCTTCCCCCTCCTTCCCTTCCTTTCTTCGTCCTTCCCTTCCTTTCTTTCTCCTTTCCTCCCTTTCCCTTTTTCTCCTTTCCTCCTTTTCTTCCACTCTGCCTGCCTTCCTTCCCCTTTTTCCTCTGGGAAGCCTGGCTTGATAAAGGTACTTTGGAAAACTATGTCTCTCATACATATAATTTGCCCTAAACACTCCATGTTTTTTCCTATGTGTTCCTATTTTGCCTATATGTTGTGTTAACCTAATGTTTTATGCTCCTGAGATCCCCATTCCTTCCCTTTGGGGGAAACCTTGTTCCTGAACCCAAAGATGTCTTGCATCCCACCCAATTGCATAGCCTGGGGGAAAGAAACCAAGCTGGGAATTTCCTCATCAATTTCCAGCCTCACCCATCTCTTGGACTTTAACTGGACATTGCAACACAATACTTCTATTCAGGCGGGGAAAATCACCTCTCTCCGCCCTTAGGGAAGAACCAATTACACCACCCTGCGCCTTTGATGAACGGGACCTCTCACGTCTGAAGGAAATCAGCATTTCTACAGACAAAACCCATTTTGCATGATTGTATTAATATATGATGTTTTGTTTCTCTGGGGTCTGGAACCGCCAGATCAGCTCCCTGATGAGACATGCCATGTTCATCTCATAAGACAATAGCATTCCTGGGTAGGGCCAGAAAATGCCCTCAATCACTTTGTTATTTTTCCTGTTCAGTAAAAGGAAGCCCATTTATCGACACTTAATCATCCCTTGTTCCCAGCCCACGGTGGCCAGCCCACTCCTAGTTCTCAGCCCACTCTGTGACTGGTCAGAATTAGAGGCTTGACTGCAGCCTGCCAGTTTGTGTATAAAAGGGGTTGTGAAACCATATTCTGGATGCTATCTACTTTATGAATGAATCCTAGCTAGCATCTTATCTGCAGATAATAAAATCTTTCTTGGCTGAAAATCACCTTCTCTCCTTGCTTGCTGGCTAATTTCAAATGGGCCTAATCTGTTTGCTCGCCATAGCAGGGACTCATTCAAATTGGGCAGCTCAGGCGAATTACTTGCCTGGGTTTCTGCCAACAGGCATCTCCCTGGTCTCACTGCCAGAGGTTGCCTCCTAAAATGGGGCCAACACCCAGTAACACAACCAGCCTTTCCCGGGGGAAACACTTCACATAGACATTTTTGCTGGTGTATAATATATACTCCAAAGAAATGGGCCATTAAGCAAGGAGATTTAAGATCAATCTATAGGGAGTATTTATCTGATTTGATCAGGATGGCTTATTATGTCTTGTCTCTCATCCTAAGCAAACACAGCTGATGACAGGCCTTGATCAATTCTCCAATGAATTAGGAACTGACTTACATAGCAAGCCAGTATATGTAATAGGTATCACATGGTGGGAGCTTTAAAAATGATCACAAGCAAGAATAAAGGCTGAACAAGAAACATTCTCAAAAATAGTAATTTTAAAGATGAAACTGTGAAATGGTTGGGGCAAAGTTGACAGATAACTTTTGGCATGCATACATTAAAATTTGAATATCCATATTTCCAGCCCTTTTTTGTTTTAGAGAGATCAACTAGGATGAGGTTTATCTCCATGTTAGAATCAGGAAACTGGATATGAAAGGAAGATTTTTACTCTGGTTGAATTCATAGTTGAGCCTCACTTCGCTTGATCCCATATTGGTATTTCTCGGAGATAACAAATGAAGGAAAATATGTTTAGACATATATTGGGGATATCTGGCTCCAAAAATCTAAGACAGAAATTAAATAAAAAAGGAACAAATACATTTACAAGTCAGCAGCCCATTTCATAGAACACCAAAAAGACAGACTTGATGCAGAATTCTTGATACAGAAATTATGACAAAAAGCTTCACGATGGAACAAATCATAGTCTCTAGCAAAAGCAATCAACATAATAGCATCTCTGGAAGAGAACTAATTAACTTTGAGGAACTGAAGTATAGGCTTCTTTATCACATTTCCAAAGATGGTATTATTGTAGCTATTGCTTTCTCCTGAATCAATCAAAATTTAACAACCATAGTTAAGCTACCATGATTCAAAAAACCTCTTCTTTAGGTATGCACAACCAATAGTTCATATACAATAAGACTTATACCCTCATGGCTCAATTACACTAAATAATAATGGAAGCCTTCTCATGATTTATTGTGACATACTACTTATATATGCAAAACTATATGAAACTGACTTTTATGGGAAAAGATTGAGAAAAGCTACTTTTGCTGACTATGAGAGAACCCAACTAAAATTGAGTAACTTCCAAATGTTCAATTAACAGCAAATATAATTATATAAAACACAAAACATAATTATTCCTTGTGGTTAGCAGCATTTGTTAGAAACCACTTGAATGCAGTAACATATTAATATGACTGCTTGAGATTAGTATACAATTTTAGTATCTCTTATCCAGAAATCCAAAATATCCAATGCTCCAAATCCAAATTTGTCCACATGGGAGGCTGAGTGCATGACACCTTTGTTCTCTGATGGCTCAATGTACATAAACATTTCAAACACAAAAACATTTTAAAGGATGTGCATAAAATTATCTTCAGGCTATGTGTATAAGATATCTAAGAACCTTATATCTTATCACCCCGGAGAGATAGGGCGGGCTATAAATAAATATGATTATTTATTTATATTTATTTATGTATTTTTATCCAAGATTTTATCATTATGTTTTTGTATGTGATTTTTTATGACTTGTTTTTATTGTTGTTTTGATTTTGTGTTTAGACTTGGATTCAATTTCCAAGGTAGCACATTATATATATGCAAATATTTCAAAACCTGGGGCACTTTTAGTCCCAATGATTTTGTATACCGATATAATATTTGCACCCCTTAAAATGTTGACTTGGGCCTGAATTCAATTGACAGTTTCATTTCAAGAGGACCCACTGATTCAATTGATGACTTGAAAGTTTATATGTACGTAAGACACATTGCTTTCAATAGGTCTATTCTATTGGGATCTGGGAATAGGAACTAGGCTTTGTGATATGTATTTCTGCATATATCCCTGCATTTCATATTCATTGAAACGCAATGGATTTTACATGTATTCAGAAGGAATTCCACAGTGAATACAAGTTTTGAAATTGCTTTCTGTTAATGCATCTTGTTGCATATCCTAAAGAATGAGCAATATATTGATGAATCACTGACCAAATAATATGTCTTAGCTGTAGGCAGGATTTTGGTTTTTAAAAAAAGGATTGTGTAAGAGGGGAAAACCCTTTTGTCCCCTTTTCAGAAAAAAATTCCAACAGATAATCACCACCATAATGTGTAAGCTCCTAGATAACATTTATTTGAAGGTCATTGCAGATAGAAACACTTTCCTAATTATTGTCTCACTCCTGGTCACAACTGTGAGCTTACCTCCTCTCCCATGTTCAGAAGATCCACTTAATGCTGCTAGAAGCCTTTGAACTTTGGCTTTCCACTAAGTCAAAGGAACATATCTGACAGATTTCCTGCAGCAGCATCTACTTAACAGTAGTAGGCAACCATGCTTGGGGCTGAGCGCTTCTCCTTTGCACATTCTTTGCTTATTCTTTTCAACGTAGCTTGAGCAGGAACAATTCCCACTGGATTATACCTTACTTTTCCAATGAAAAATAAAGGTGTAGAATTAACATTTCTAAGGAAGAACTGGGGAAAAATACAAGAAATATGCAAAAAAGGAGAGGTCTTCCAATTTCTATTAGCTAAAAGCAATTTGGCTGCTTGTTCTTATGTTCAAATAAAAAGCTATATTGATTGTTAACAAAAAGCTAGGCCTCCGTCGAACACACCTTGGGATTTAAAACTACCAATTTCTTTTACTTTTTTACTTGTACAATTTCATTCCACATCAGCTACTATCTTTGCTGAGTCAACAGCCTTTTGGCAAGCACAAAGTAAACAAATCTATTCCAATATCAAAACTGGAACATTAGAGGGGAAAGTTCTGGGCAAGTGCACAAACAGAATCAGGGAATCAGATGAGTAAAGAGTTCAAGGACAAAAATAAAGCTACTGCATGAAACTATTCATTGCTAGGGATATGCTCAGTTGCGGGTATGATTCCCTTTGTATGAATGAGGGAACTGCACTAAATAAAGAAGAATAACAATGAGAAAAAAACATTCCTAGACTGGGATATTAAAAAATTATAATAAAGAACAAATATGTTCCATTATCTTTAAGCTGGTTATACGTACTCAAGTTTAAAATCTAGAGCAAGGTATTTACATCATAATGATAGCAAAACAAATTATACAAGAGTATGCATTCAAGTTAGATGTCTTCTTACTTGGGTCCCCTAGGATCAAATGTTCAGTCCTTGGGCAACCTAAATATAGTTCAATTATGCAAAGTTAAGGAGAAGACAGTGCATCGATGAACACCAAACTTAGGAGCATTAGATAGAGCATTGGACACAAAGATTTTTTGTCCTGTGCTATCCTATTCTGATGGATTTTCAGATCCTTAACCAGTAAGTCAAAGTCAACTTGACGGCAGTTAACCACAGGTTCAAGAGTTACATATTTGTCTTCTTTTTCAGATGCTAAGAGGACATTGTATAGTACATAATCCCTTTGGCATTGGATGGGAAGGAAAGGACGATGAGAAATGTGTGAGGGCTAAGACAAACCACAATTACAGAAACTGCTCGTGGAATTGACTTTTTATTCATCCCTCCCATGCTTTGCCACAGTATTCTGAAGTATACTGTATTTACCTCAAAATCAACTGAGTGAGGTTTTTTTAACCACAATCCAAATTACTTGTTGATTGATGATGTTCGGTGTGTACAATCTGTCATGTCTCAACAAATTGCCACCTCCCTTTCTCCTCTTCTTCTTTTGTGCTAGGAAAGATCATTCCTCCCATCTCAAAAAAAAGTATTACTGAATTTCAGCTGGGGTTACTGCTGCAAGCTCTTCTCTATTTGAGTTGAGAAGAAAGGCTGAAAATCACTATCAGTCCCAGCTATAAAATATAACTTGTGAAAATGTTCATGTGCCCCATCTCCAAGATATCTTATTAGATATATACAAGTGTTCCAAATCCCTCAGACACAAAATAACCAACAGTTCAGGACCCAACCATTTCACATAACAGTTACTCAACCTGTACTCTATTTTCAGGAAGATAACATGTTTCCCTGAAAATCAGACACTGTCTTATATTTATTTTTCATCAAGAACACACTTTGGCTTATTTTCAGGGGATGTCTTTTTTTTTAAGCATGGTACAACAATCTGCATTTATGGGATGATCTCTCTGGGCTCAGTAGCAGACTACTTGCTATAGCTTTTCCCCTCTCCCTGGTGTTTGTGTGGGATGAGAGGGACCCACAGATTGTTGTTGGTTGGTGCTAGGGGAGAGAGATCCACAGTGTTGAGTAAAACGGTAGCCACAGCTTTACTTCTGCCCCCTGAGGACATACAATATTTAAAGCAGACCGTCCTACTCCTCAATTCACTGAGGAGACTTTTACTTTCACTTTCTATGTCTCCCGCTATGCCTCAGTTTTAAGCCCACACAGAACGACTGGGACCCGACAGAGGGAGCTCACCATGTACGTCACAGGGTATATATCATAATATGAGCTCCAACTGAAGTCTGAAACCT
This sequence comes from Anolis carolinensis, assembly GCF_035594765.1. NCBI lineage: Eukaryota > Metazoa > Chordata > Lepidosauria > Squamata > Anolidae > Anolis > Anolis carolinensis. The sequence goes on along the minus strand of NC_085844.1, from coordinate 9,522,669 downwards.
AGACAATTTTATCAACTTAGTGAGAATTATTCCTAGCCACTACCCTGCATTTGCTCTCGTTTCAGTAATGGGGGAAAAATCTACAAAGAGAGCACAGCGCTACCACATTTTGGCTCAATCCACTTTATAGAATTTCAATTTACATTTGAAAAACCAACAGAACTAAGAAAGGGCTCATTTCTTTCATTGCCATTATGCCCAGAAAACCAAGACAATTTTGTCAGTTTGGGAACTTCTTCCTTTGATTATAAAGAGGATCCCCTCTAAACCGACATATCTGAGAAACCTTATCCATACCAAACAAGTAAATTTCAATCTCCACAGGTCCTTCAGACACCTCTAGAAAGTTTGTTTTGGTCACTGATGGAAAGTTCAATGAAACTACTCTGATTGTCTTGTTCTTTCATCCATTAATATAATCACAAAGTAATAGCAAGGACAACTCCCCCACTCTTAAATTCTAAAGGCAGATTCAAGCCAGCAAAGTGCAGCCTTTAATCACTGAAAGAAATAAATTGGCAAAAATAAACCAAGCCTTCATCAATCTTAGAAATGTCAATTGCTTTCATTTATACAAATGCATGCCCAACTACTGCTATTGTAGCTCGGAATAAGAAGACTTTGTACATTCAATAACAGGACCAGACAAAAAAGGTTATATTAAAGTTCTAAAAAATAGGGACTTCAACAGATTATTATTTTTTCTAAGAACCAACACAGGCCCTTTGAAGTGCTTCTCCAAATGCAATGTAGAAAGCATAAATTGAAGTCTGCTATGCATCCATTAAATTAAGAGCATCTTTGAAACAATTACGATTTGGAGTACCACATAAAAAGACGGTGCGCTTCTTTAAAGAAACATTTTGAATCTTCATTATTTAATTTAAAATACGTCTTCATTAAGAATAAAATCTTATAATGGCCACGATAAAAAATATAATACAGAACCACTTAAAAAACCAGCTATAATGATCACTACGTGATTCAAGCCACCACCATTCCCACTGCAGGATTTCAAATCAAATGCATTTTTACCTTAGCAAGGAGAAGACTTCTTTTTGCTGCAATGGAGTAGATAGATGAACTGAAAGCAGTTAATGGGGCTTGAACGACTTGTGAACTGTCCTTTATTGGTCAGTGGGGAAGCAGGCCAGCTGCCTCTTTTATCAAGGAAATTATAATTAAATTGATAGGAAGGTTAAGAGGTGGTTGCCGAAAATCCCTTTCAAGGTTCTTGAGAGTTCCCATCTCACTGTATCATTTTCCTATTATATGGCAAATGTCATTTCTCTTCAGCGACTATCTATATTTGACATGGGAAGCATTATGCATCAGTGACAGCATGGGGAATGTTGTGTCTTCAAAGTAGGGCAGGGCCTATACAAAAAGAACTCTGTTTCACTACAAGGCAGGTTTATTCAGGTAAATCAACTGCAACATGAAACTTGGTGTGTCTCAGATCAAAACTGACTGATGACTAGCTATCCTCAATAGCCTGCCTGAAAGCGCTCGAAATGTAAACTCTGGGGTTGGTAAAGAAAAATCCAGAGAGATTCAGTCAAAAACAATGGATACCAAAAGTGATTTAGAGATCTCTCTTTCAAACTAACAGGTCTGGCCATCTGACACTTGTCAGCAGAAGTTCCAGCAGAAATGGGGAATTGGCAAAATAGCTCATCTGCAACTCATTGGGAAGAACCCAGCTTTATTTCTATGCAATGTATACAGAAGTTAGACCAAATGTTAAAGGTACAATTCTATAGGCAGTTTCTTGGGAGAAATTCAATTTAACACTGTGATGCAATGCTTACCAAGAATACTAATACCATGGATGAAATAGGAAGCTTGGGCATGCAGGAGTGTTTCTTTCACAGGGTGCAAACAAGGCTTAAGATTAGAATATTAACAGAGACCAAAACCAACATGCATAAACTGTCATTTGCATTTTCTCCACTCTGCTTTTTATTATCACAACAAGTGCCTGGTTCTTTTCTTCCAGCCTCTAACACTACAGGACATTTTTATCTTTTCATCTTGTACTATAACATTAAATCGCAATGGCAGTAATATGTCAAAATATATTGATCTAATAAGCCATTATTACACAGCTGCCCTTTGATGATTTATGAATTCATGAGTTGGCAAAGGTTTTATTCAGCTTTTTATATACAGTGCACTGCATTGCATTTTGAAGATTCCATAGAAATATTATGGAAACATATTTCGAGGTTCCATCATCAGACCATGTGTCTCCACTTTCTGGAAAGAACAGCTCTTAATAAATGAAATTGCTATGTAAATCATCTCACACCAATGACACACTGGTTACAGCAATGAATCACCTTATGCAAGGAGCCCTAACAATACTATCAATGTTGACTGTACTATTTCCCTGTAGAGTACTTTCACAAGGAAATCTGCGCAAGAGTCTTGGCATTTAGGCATACTCTCAAACAATGTCCTCATTTTTGTTACAGATCTAATCTGATTGATATTTATGCATTTATTGATTTGGTAATCCGAAAAGTAGACATTTGATTTGGAGGATGGGGTCATTTTAGTATATTCCACAACAGAGCATTTTTATATCAAAGATTTTCTTGAGTTTTCTTCATTCAACAATGAAACAGAGAGTGAATTGACACTACAGTCTAACTATTGCATAATATATATGGAAAGACAGGTTTCCAGGCAGAATCTTTTAGATTATGAAGTAATCTAATACAGTCATTTTATGAATAGAAAAACAAGTTGGCCCTTTTCAAAATTGGATGTCCAGTCAACATTCAGTTAAAACAACTGATCTGTTTCCTAAAAACAGCAATTCTGAGATAATATAATCTGTTTAGGGTAGCATGCAACCAATATATGATGATCTGATAAATCAAGAAATCTTTTTGCAAAGAATAAAAAGGTATCAATCAAATAAATTCGGACAAATTTTTGTAGATTTTTTAAAAAATAAAGAAATACACTCAGTTTGAGGTTGCAACCAAGTAAGAAGAATATACAACCAGTCACAGATAATAGGTTTTCAAACATTATTTCCTGTATCCTTCATTTTAAAATATCTAAGCGAAGGACATGCTAAGAACCCAAATTCATTGCCCCTTTCATCGAAATACTTGAAAATGCCTGCCCTTCTATAGCTGAGACACCTTATGCCTGGCCAGAAAAGTAATCATTAGGGCACAAGGTGAAGAACTCCCTTTCTGTAGGAAAGGAGCACTTTGCCTCTGGCTCCTTTGTCTTGGACAGCCTTGAAAAGAAAAACCCAGCAGCACTTCAATTAGACCACAGGACTGGCCCTGAGCTGCTCACTGCTAATGTGCATGGAATAAGATAATACTTGTGAGTGTATTACATTAATCAAGTGGATAAAGAATTGCATAGGTTTTAGGTCTGAGCCATTCAAATGGCTAACAGTCAAGGAACAGCATTAAATGCAGTGCTCTTCTCTTAAATGAAGAGACTACTAAATGGAGATAAAAATATACAGAGGAATCAGAATGAGGATGCAACATAGACCATAATATGAAAAGGCCTAGCCAGCTTTTAGAGTGTGTGGAGACAGGACTGCTTATCTGTATCTATGGTTCTTTGAGCGGTCAGCTGTGGGCTAGCACAAATCTCTACAGGTAGACAACTATAAATTGGTGGAAATCTCGTCCCCAGCTTTAATGGTGTGTATACAAAGAATGGGACTCTTGCCATTTTACTAATCATATATTACAGTACTGTATATGATTAAAATTTGAACTGGCAGAAAATAAGCAACTGGTGCTGCTGTTTTATGTTGTAAATAGGTTGTCCTGTTCAAAACTCTATCTGAAGCATTGTGTAGCATTTGAAATTCTATGTGAATCATTATGCAGCATTTGTAATTTCTAAATTACAAATTTATAATTTCCTAGGGCCTCCGGTGGCCTAGGGGATAAAAGCCTTGTGACTTGAAAGTTGGGTTGCTGACCTGAAGGCTACCAGGTTCGAATCCCACCTGGGGAGAGCGCGGATGAGCTCCCTCTATCAGCTCCAGCTCCATGCGGGGACATGAGAGAAGCCTCCCACAAGGATGGTAAAACATCAAAATATCCAGGCGTCCCCTGGGCAACGTCCTTGCAGACGGCCAATTCTCTCACTCCAGAAGCAACTCCGGTTGCTCCTGACACGAAAAAAAAATAATTCTAAACAGTGTTCAAGGGATCCCCATGTGTAACAGTGCACTATAATGTTCCCCAGTGTTCAGCGGCCAACCTATCCTAGGCCAAGAACAGCGGCAATTAGTAAAGGCAATCTGAGCCACTGAGACTATTTGGACTTTACCATCAAAAGTGCAGGTTGTAAGATCCTCCTCTTCCCGGCTACACATGTGTTTATTTAGGAGGATTGACATCTCATCTAGAATAGATAGTTTTGGGTTTCCATCTTATCCAAATTGAACTACAGTTTATGTAGTGTTGGTGTAGAAACCACATGGCTTCATATAATTCAGATATAACAAAGAAATTGGTGTGATTTTTATATTGATTATTCTTTGCTCTATATGACTGTTCTCAGCAGCATCTCAAAGATGTTATAATATTTGTGATTACAAGATAGTATCAAATGGCACCCCATAGCACAAATGCTTGGAGCTGTGAAATATTCTTCCAATACACTCTCTAGAATGTATCCTATAGATATGGTTGGAAATACTGAAACACAGAGCCCCAGACTCCCAAACTAAATATTGTTCATATATATAGAAAATTGCCTGTAATGCAAAATATGGACAGGTTGCTTACCTGTAACCATGTTTCTTCGAGTGTACTCTGTGAATTCACACTAATGGAGAGGCTGCGCCTGCGCAGGTCCCAACGGAAACTCTTCCCAAGCTGAAGTTTAAATTTTGGCGGTAGCCACGCCCCTCCGTTCCCGGAGGGCATATAAGGCAGCCCTCGGCGTCTCCTCCCCAGTTCCTACGCCGCAAAGGCAACGAGAAAGGAAGAGGGTTTGCCAGAGGGGAAGGAAGGGCGGGCTTGTGTGAATTCACAGAGTACACTCGAAGAAACATGGTTACAGGTAAGCAACCTGTCCTTTTTCTTCGTGTACTCTGTGAATGCACACTAATGGAGACTAGCAAGCTTAGGTCTCGGAGGCGGGCTAAGCAAACCCTGACAACGAGAAAACTGTCCAAACATATGTTTATTAAACATGAAAACATCAAAAACCCTGGTCCAAGGACCCATTAAGGTATTGCATCAAACACACGCCAAACACCGAGAGCAGTTCGGTAAGGCATGACATAACCCTTTAAGAGCACATGTGAAAAAAACAGGAAAACATCATTCCCCTAAGGGGGAAGGCAGTAGCAATAAGGCACGGATCATCAGGAGAGTAGTGCAAACATGTACCAAACAGGAAAAAACAACAAGAGGGTCGCATGAGAAAAAAGCACCCACATAGAAGTCATAAATGCAGAAGGTTAGGACAAGCATGAGGATAAAACCGCCCTAGCAAAGGCGGCATCTTTCAAAGTTTTTTGGTCTAACCTGTAGTGAGACACAAATGTAAGGGGGTTAGACCAGATCGCTGCCTTGCAGATGGAGTCCAGGGAAATGCCCCTTAGGAAGGCAGTCGACGTGGAGAGACCTCTCGTCGAACGCGGGCGAACCGACGGGGGAGGAGGTCTTTTGGCTAGTTCATAGGCCAGTTCAATGGCCTGAGCAATCCAGTGTGAGAGTCTTTGAGAAGAAATAGGATTGCCCAGTTTATCTGGGGCATGGGCCACAAAAAGTTTTGGGGTCTTTCGAATGTCCTTAGTACGGTCCCGGTAGAACAGAAGTGCTCTACGCACATCAAGGAGGTGCAGTCTCCGCTCAAGGGGAGACGAGGGGTCTGGGAAGAAAGCGGGAAGGACAATGTCCTGGTTAAGGTGAAAAGCAGAGACCACCTTGGGAAGGAAGGTGATGTCCGGACGGAGAACGGCGCGGTCGTGATGAAAGCGGAGGTAGGGTTCATCGACCCGAAGGGCCGCCAGCTCCGAGGGTCTGCGCGCTGAGGTTATGGCCACCAAGAAGGCAACTTTCCAAGAAAGGAGACGTAGGTCGGTCGAAGCCAGCGGTTCAAAGGGAGAGGCAGTAAGCTGAGAAAGTACAAGCTCGAGGTTCCACCCTGGAGTAGGAGGTTGAGTCGGTGGGCAGATGTTGTTGTATCCTTTCAAGAAGGTCTTGACAAGGTGGTCGGAGAATAGAGATGGTCTACCATGTTGTTGAAAACACCAGGATAGAGCGGCCAGGTAAGATTTCATAGAAGCAAGAGAAAGTTTTTGGTCTGCCAGAGACATAAGGAAGTCCAGCACAATCGGTACCGAGGTTGGAAAAACAGTAATTCCTCGGGAGCGAAGAAAGGAGCGAAAGCGAGAGACTTTATAAGTGTAGGCCCTGGTTGTAGCCGGTTTGTGAGCTGCGCGAAGGACCTCCTGTAGGTTTTGCGGGAGGGAGGTCAGGCGAGAATCCTCCAAGCAGTGAGATGTAGAGAGGGGAGATCCGGGTGGAGGATCTGGCCGTTCTCCCTGGATAAGAGGTGTGGCAGAAGAGGTAGAGTGAAGAAGGTCGCCTTGGAGAGATGAAGAAGGGCCGGGAACCAAGATTGACGAGGCCAGGCTGGAGCTATCAGGATCGCCGACGTAGGTACCGACCGGAGTTTCTGCAGGACCTTCGGTATCAGAGGAAAGGGCGGAAAGAGATAGATCGGTTCCGCCGACCAGTCCAGAAGAAAGGCGTCTCCCAGGCAGCCTGGAGAGGAGGACGGGGGGAGTCTTGCCCCGTATCGGGGCAGCTGAGCGTTCTCGGGAGAAGCGAAAAGGTCTAGAGTGGGGAAGCCCCATTTGAGAAAAAGAGAGAGAAGAGTCTCGGGGTCGAGCATCCACTCGTGGGAGGAAGTCGTCATCCTGCTGAGGGCGTCTGCCAAGTTGTTCTGGATCCCGGGCAGGTGAATCGCCGAGATTTGGATGTTGCGGGCTATGCACCAATGCCACAGCTGGGAGGAGAGGAGCATCAGCTTCCTTGAACCCGTGCCACCCTGCTTGTTGATGTAAAAGACTGCTACCGTGTTGTCTGACTGAATGAGTACAGATGTCCGGGAGATCAGGCGTGAGAAGGCTCTCAGAGCCTTGAAGATAGCAAGGAGTTCGAGAAAGTTTATGTGATTTGCCTTCTCGGAGGGAGACCAAAGGCCCCGAACAGTGAGACCCTTCATGTGGGCTCCCCAGCCGAAGTTGGATGAGTCCGTGGTTATGGTGGTGGAGGGAGGAATTGGGTGGAACGGAAGACCCCTGCAAACGTTGGAGAGGGACTTCCACCAGAGAAGCGACCGACGAGCGTGAGGCGGGACCGAGAGAAACCTCGAGTTGGGGTGGCGGAATGGCTTGAAAGCGTCTATGAACCACCTTTGGAGAGGCCGGAGATGAAGCCTGGCGAACGGGGTCGTGAAGACTGTGGAGGCCATATGGCCGAGCAGTACCTGGATGGATCGAGCCCGAACCCTCCGGTGGGTCTCGCAGAAAATGATTTGTTGGCGAAGAGCTAGAAACCTGTCGAACGGAAGGGAGACAGTTTGAGCAATTGAGTCGAACAGGGCACCGATGAAGCAGATTTTGTTCGACGGGGTGAGGTGAGATTTGTCGTGGTTTAATTGAAGACCGAGAGATTCTAGAAGACAGAGGGTGTAGTCGACGTGACGTCGGAGAAGGGCAGGGTCGGATTCGACCAGAAGCCAATCGTCTAGATATGGAAAGACTGTGATCCCTTGGAGCCGGAGGTGGGCAGCCACGACAGCGACGACTTTGGTAAAGACCCTTGGGGCCGTAGCGAGGCCAAAGGGTAAAACGGTGAACTGGTAGGTCTGGTCGAGAACTTTGAAAGAAAGGAAGCGCCTGTGGTTTTCTCGAATCGCCACGTGGAAATAGGCGTCTCGAAGGTCTATAGACACGAAGTAGTCTCCGCGCTGAAGCATCGGGAGGATGGAGGCGATGGAGACCATCCTGAACTTGGTTGGACGTATGAAGACATTGAGCATGCGTAAGTCCAGAATTGGGCGGAGGCCCCCACCCCTCTTCGGGACCGTAAAGTATCTGGAGAAGAAGCCTTGAGGGTCCTGTACCGATGGAGAAGGCCGAATAGCCCCCTTGGCGAGAAGGGCGTCGACCTCTGCGAGAATTTCTTGAGAAGGGTTGGAGAGAAGGACTTGGCCCGTGGGCGGGAGTTCTTCGAATTCTAAGGCATAGCCTTCTTGGACAATTTTGAGAACCCAGGCATCTGAAGTAATAGATTTCCACCGGTGAAAGAAGGGAGCCAGGCGGTCTAGAAAGAGACCATGAGGTTGATTTGGTGAGAGGGAGGGGTGTGGAGGCATGAGATCTGCATCGGTACCGTAGAAAGAGTCTTTGGAAAGAGAGATGGCGTCAGGAACGCCGGAGAGGTTGAGCAGCAGTGGGGGTGGCTCGGCCGCGTTGTCTTTGTGGCTGAGCGGCCCGACGGGGTTGCTGGCGATTTTGGTTGTTTGATACCGAGGGACGCCGGAAGGATTGATGGCGGTAAGAAGGAGGCGGGAAGCGTCGAAAGCGTTGAGGAAACCACTTGGTGCGGTGAACCTGGGGTTGATCGCCGCATTTAGTGGCCAGAACTTTAAAATCGTGGTTGGTTTTTAGCTTGTCGTCGGTGCCAGAGTTAAAGAGGCCCATGGCGTCGAAGGGGAGGTCCTCGATGACCTGCCTCGAGGAGGAAGACAGACCGGAAGATCTCAGCCAGGCGTGGCGACGAATAGCAATGGCGTGGGCAATCATCTTGCCGGCCGTGTCGCCCGTATGCTTAGCCATCTGGATTTGATGATGCGCTAACGAATCGGCCTCTTGCTGGAGGGTGGACATGACGGACCGGTCTTCATCCGACAATTTAGAGAAGAAGGGCTGAGCTTTCTCCCAAAGGATCTGCTGGTATGCCCCCATACAGGCCCCATAGTTCGCCATTCTACAGAGTAGAAGAGCTCCGGAATAGAGCTTTCGACCGACCGCGTCGAACCTCTTGCCCTCTCTGTCTGCAGGGGTAGTGGATTCACGGCCGGAAGACTGAGAAGCTTTAACGACCATGGAGTTCGGGTCGGGATGGTGTTTAAGCCATTCTAAAGTGTCGTCATCTGTACGATACCAAGACTCGATTCTCTTCGAGGTAGGAGGGATCGAGGAAGGAGTCTTCCACGAAGATTGGATGACATCTAGGAGATAAGGCAAAAATGGCAACAGCGTGGCTGGAGGGGCCTGGGCTTGGACCCGTTTGAAGACTGGATCAGTAACTGCCTTGGAAGTCTGTTTGATTTCTAGACCCAGGGCGTCGGCCATTCTAATCATTTGTTCGGAGAAAGCCCGAATGTTGTCGGTAGGCGAAGGAGGGTCCACCTCATAGGCGTCATGAGGAGGAGAGAGATCAAGGCCTAAGGATACTACCGAGGCCGAGAGAGCGGAATCAGGGCGATCTATATCGATCTCATCGTCCCCAGCCCCTTGAGGGGACTGGGGGGGAGATGACAACACAGTTTCTGGTGGCGGCAAAGCCTCAAGAGCAGAAGCCATCTGTAGCCGAGTATCCTTGGAGGCCGAGGCCTGGGCCGCTCGAGCCAGGCGAGTGGTCTGTCTACCCCGTTCCGGTGTCGAGGTCGGGGGAAAAAGCTGCTGGCGAGACTGACGATGGGAGACAGCAGGTCGAGGAGATGGCACCCTGACCACTGTCTGAGTGGAGTGGTGGGGTGAGTCCTGCAACTCGCCATCAGAAAGTTGCTGAGGAGAAGTTTGGCGAGGTCGCTGAGCAGGAGCGATCGGAGAGGACCTTCTAGAAGAAGTCGCCGAAGAAAGGACGTCCATCTTGGAGGAAGCAGAAGAGGAAGAGCGTTGGGTTGCCCTCTTCTTAGCGAGTGGTTGTTTTGATGGAACCCTCAGGGATTTTCCTGGCGTGGGAGGGACCATTGCTGAGTCGGATTGGGTCCGACGAGCTTCCTCGTGAGCCCTTTTAAGGGCGATCTTCATCGCAGAGGTCGACGGAGGAGCCCCAAGATGGGATCGGGCCGAAGATACGGAAGCCACCGAGCTCGATGTCGAGGAAGGGCCGACCCGGCCAGAACGCGTTGACACCGTAGCCGTGGTGAGTGTGCACGGTGGTTTAGCGGCCTTAGACGATCTGGAGGCTCTGGACGCCTTAGACGAGACCGAAGGGGCTTTAGCTGTTGAAGCCGACATCGAACCCGGATTAAGCGGCGGCTTCGTGCCCGAAGTCGACGGAGCGGGTTCAGGGGCAAGCGATTTTTCGTAGAGCGCCGCTCTAAGCCTCGCGGCTCTATTCTTTCTAGCCTGAGCCGTTAGGGCCAGGCAGAAGCGGCAGGTACCGACGACATGTGCCTCTCCGAGGCAGTAGAGGCACTTGGCGTGGCCGTCGGAATCAGGAATTTTAGCGGCACACTGAGTGCAGCGCTTGAAGCGAGTCGTAGACATGAGAATCCGAAGTGAACCTTGCGGCGGAAAAAAAGGAACTGGGGAGGAGACGCCGAGGGCTGCCTTATATGCCCTCCGGGAACGGAGGGGCGTGGCTACCGCCAAAATTTAAACTTCAGCTTGGGAAGAGTTTCCGTTGGGACCTGCGCAGGCGCAGCCTCTCCATTAGTGTGCATTCACAGAGTACACGAAGAAAAAATCATAATAATAATTATTTGTCATTTTGGCTTCAAAACCCCTTCACACATCTTTTTTTACACTTCTTAAGTAGTGTTCATTACTAGAATCTGCAAAGTATAGCCTCCATAATTCCCTAACTATCATTTAGTTGTGCTTTTTTTTTCTTCAATTAAATGAGTTCTATATAAGAGCTTCCCAGAAATGTGTTACTTCTGGAAAGGAGAGTTGAAAATCTGATGAAATCTGCTACCTGGAAATTTGTGACTCAAATTTTCCAAGGCCTCTTTGCCGGAAATAAGACTGCTGACACACATTTGGACGAATACAGATAATAATTATTAGTTGAGCAGTGATTGTAAACCATAATAGACAGTTTTTGCTCCTTATCTCTCACTCCTATATACTTTTACTGATGATGAATAAAGAAAAACAAAATGTATAAATAAATGCAGTCAGCCCTCTGCTAATGTTCCATATCTACATGGTCATGTTCCAGGATAGAAGACAGGAAGCGGACTGTTATGCACACTCAGGCAGAAGCTAGTCTGTGATCCGGAGAGGAAAGAAATGTGTTTCAAAGAGCAGTCCACATTTATATACATGCAATTAAAACCAAGAAGATAATGAATTCTAGATGCATTCAAATGCATAGTAGACAGAAACACAGTATAACCCAGGACTGAAGATCTGTTCATATAGGAAGATGTTTACTTTGCAACCTGAATTATACCATATTTTAGAGATGGTGCAGTCCCAAAATGGTACATGTACTTGGCTGCATGTCAGAACTGGCTTTGACTCCATAAGATGGGAATGATATATATGTGTCTATTCTGCTCAGCAGGGCATCATTTTACTTGCAATAATGCTACTAGTCTCTCTACTGACAAAAGCTCCGGTTTCCTCTTCTGTGATGTGATGTCAACAAGGGAAGGCCTGTTAGAAACTTGGAACCAGAAGCTGTTACGTGGTTCATTGAATGTCAGCTGACCCACTCATAGATGAGAAAAAGTGTTCCCTCATTTGGTCAGAACTGGAAGATTGTGCATGAATTTAAACCCTCCTACATGCCATTCACATCATACACCAATCTGAAGTTTGAATACTGTCACAAGGACCACCTCAAACTATATACATGCCATCTGTTTTTCATTCATGACTACTATGGCAAATATTACATACTGTGAGCCCTTTTTATCCATGGGGGATTAGTTTTGGGACCCCCATGAGGATAGCAAAAACATGGATGTTCGTGTCACTTATATAAAAGACTGTACAGTATATAAAGACTGAGCACCACCCAATTTTTTCCATCCTATTACCCATGTGTACCCCAAAGACAGCCGCAACCGCATGCTCATGAGCCCCAGCTTCCCCTCCACATCTTGACAATCTCTCTTCCTGTCCCATGTGAAACCTGAAAGCAGCTGCCACTCTCTTCTGAAGGTAGCACTCCCCAAAGCTCGCCTCCCCTCCTCTTTACCCCATGTACACTGTTGTTGCTGCGCACACAAGTCAGCCCCATCCTCCCCTTCCCGCCCTGACACTCACTTCCCTTGCATGCATGTGGCAATGCCAACTGGCTTTGATGCACACATGGGAAGAAGTCCTGGACAGTGGAGAGGAAGGGCTGAGTTTGTGTGTTCTACGGCAGCAGCATCTACCTTCCATCTGCGCAAAAGGGAGTGACCAAGAGAAGAAAAGAAGGAAGTGAATGTCAGGATGAAATGAGGAAGCCAGGCCTCTTGCACACAGCAGCTGCCCCAGTCTTTCCAGAACAGTTTCCACCACAGTCCTCTTATGGGCCTATTGGAAAGGGCAAGGGAAAGATTAAAGTTCCACATTGCTTTTTGTATTATTTTTGAATACTGTATTTTTAAAATATCTGACTGAATCTGTGGATCCAGAACCCAATGGATAGGGAGGGTTTCCTGCATGTAACACTAATTTCACTGAGTAGACTGTAATACAAGAGGTTTATATAGAAATAGAGGATGCAAGAAGTTGTAAAGACTAATGACAGACTTTGCAGAAAAAACTGGAGATCAGGACAACAATAATGTAATTTCTTCATTGCATATATTGATGCATGAAAAATGCCTGATTTTATGCTACCTCCTAGCTATATTCAAGTTCCTAGAAAGCACAGAGTTAATCCTATTACTACAGTGTTTCTACAAGATACAGTGGAAAATTATAACACTAATGTAAAACTGGACATTATAGGTATATTAATCTTCCATTACTTCATTGTCACCTGCAGGGACAAATAATTTCTAGTTTCCCCCCTACTGTTGAAGAAAATGATTTTTACCTGTGCAGGTTTCTTCCCAGTGTTTGCAATTCTGAAGTGTACTAAAATATTATATTAGTAGAAATGTGTCGGGAATGTGGGGTTTTGTACAGAAACTCTTTTTGTTGAACAGTCATTGTTTCTAAGAAAGAGAGGATTGCCCAAATTCCAGTACCTTTTTTTGTCAAAAAAACAAAACAAAACACCAATTTGTGGGGGGGGGATGTATATGAGGATCATGATTTTGGATGGTGTATTTTTAATATTTTGGTTTTAAATTGTGTTGTTTTAGTGTTTTTGGTTTTAATTTTAACTGATTATTTCATTATTTTATTGTATGTATGTTTATGACATCGAATTACTGCCTATCTGTATTGCCGCTCTGAGTCCCCTTTGGGGTGAGAAGGGTGGGATATAAATGCAGTAAATAAATAAATAAACAAATAAACAAATAAATAAATAGTTTGAAAAAATTAGTTTGGTGCAAAATCTACCTTTTCATTAAAAATCCAAAAGCTAATGTGCATTCCTGTGAAGAATGATTTATTGAAACACTTCAGATGTACGAATACCATACATAAACTGCAAAAATTCTCGTCTCTGTGTTATTCCTCCTTGAGTATTATTAAATCCATCTTTGAGTTGGGGGAAATCATTTTTTTAATCTAACATGAATATAGTCAGCATTCAAATTAGAAGCAATAAGTATCTACCTGTTTGTTTATGTGGCATTAATTTATCACTTCTCAACCTATCAAAACCCACAAAGTGATGCCCTTCACATAGCATAGATTTATTCATTTCTTTTGCAACACTGATCTATATTAAATCAATCCAGCGCTGGTGCTGATTCATAAAAAGGCAGGGGGAAAAACAGTGACATACTTTCCACATATAAATGACATCAAAGGGTTTTCTTAAGTAGAGTGATAGACCCAAAAGCCCCACTAAGTTTTTGAGCAAAGATGCTGCAATTTAGCTTTGAAAGAGGTGCAAATCTCCCCAAGATTAGGAACAAAAGATCCTCTGCAGCAGAAGTAGGTAATACATATTATTATGACTTTTCTAACCTCCATCTACAAAAACCTGGGAGCTTATTTAAACAACAAATTAGCCAACAGAAATTTAAAATACCCTTGCTGCCATCTCTATAGACTCTTTAAAATAAAATGAAATAAATATAACGAACAAGAGGACACTTCAAATCCTAACATGCATCATTTTTAAATGAAGTGTTTGATGTCTGTTTGAATAAATATTCATACTGACTACAACAGTCAGAAAGAATCTTCAAATATCCTGAAGGGACACAATGTATTGAATAGAAGTTTAGTATGTACAAATACATTTTTCAAAATTCAGTTTCCAAAACTTCCAAATTCCTTCAAAGCATGGAATAATGCAGTTCTCCAATTAGCTGTCAAGGTTGATCCACAACACTCTTCTCCAAACTGTTGTGATTGGTCCTACCAGTCACTTTCAATAACAAATCTTTGTATGAGGAATTGAATTAGGAAAATCCATAACTCTGAACGGCAATCATTTTTAACCTTTGGTTCTCTAAACTAGATGTTTAGGATTTCAATTCCCAGAAACCCCAGCAAATATTGTCAATAGCCAGGGATTCTGAAGGATTAAAGTCTAAAAGATCTAGAGGATCAAAGGCTGAGAATCCTACCGTAATGAGACATATTCATGGAAATGTGCATGTACCTGTTAAGTATCTAAAAAGGGACAAAAATAAAGTAGAGCTTGAAACATTTATTAATATTATTCTATCCCATGTAACTCTTATTCCCTAACCAATGCTCACATGACCATTCACACACTCCCAATTTAAACCTATACTTTCTAATTCTCAAAACGATTAATTATACTAAAACCTGTAGATACACCATAATCTCTTTTGCTAGATAGCAGCAGCCAAAGGCTTGCCCCAATTCTTGAGAATCAAAGAATGAAGCAACCAGCTCCATGTAATCACTTTGGCTTGAAAGTTGTATTTGTTGAATGGCAAAATCCAGCAAAACACTGCAAACATTTACAGTAAGAGACTTTCAAGAACAGAGTGTGCTGCAGCACTAGGTATGTGGGTGTGCAAGGGGAGCTGGTAACAAGTACAACATTCCACCAAGCATGCTTCAAATAGCTCACTGAATTCCAAACAAAAACTATTATCATTACGAGCATAACAATTACTATTTTTTAATATCCTGTCTTTTTACCCAAGATTGGGACTCTAATAATTCCTGCACACACAAGGGGAAGAGACAATAAATTGCATTAGGCAATAAATCAAGCATATTTCTATTGAACAATAAAAATACATATACAAAAGTTAAAAACAGCCACTTTAATCAATGTGATGGCATCTCATGATGAAGGGGGTGAATATGAATGTGACATGACCCTCATATTTGTAGGGATATGTTCACTAGATGTGCAAAACCATGGATAAATGCTAGTAAAATGAAGCATTTTGGGACCAAGAATACAATAGAGTTCTGTTAAAGGACCTAGAATAGACATGGGCAAACTTCGGTCCTCCCACAATTCCTAACACCTGGAGGGCCAAAGTTTGCCCATGCCTGAGCTAGAAAATGCCTATTAAGATCATTTTTGTCAGATGTGGATAAATGAATCTGAAGATACTGGTCCCACAGACATTGGGCTCATATTCTAGACCAAGTCAACTTGACATATAAACATGACTGATTACTCAAGATGATTCTCACAGTATCATGATTACTATATATACTCACACTAATATAAGCTCAGAAATATTAGTTAAAAATCAACTAAAAATACCTGTGTCAACTTATCCACAGGTAACCCTTTCCATGGCCTCAAATGCACGGGACACTGTTATTTTTGACATTATAAAGTATTAATTTCATCCACTATGATACCACTCATGCTAATACTTAAAGGGTAGACCATATGTATTTTGATGAAAGGTATAGTAGATGTACTGCAGCTAACGCCTTTACTCATAACAGACAATTAGGAAAAATTAAACCCAGTACTTATTTGATTTTGTGAGATAGCGATCTATCTTTTTGAAACAAACATTATTTTAAAGAAATAAAATACAGTATAATAAAGAAAAATATGGTAAGGAAAATAATAATAATAATAATAATAATAATAATAATAATAAGCTTTATTTCTACCCTGCCCCCTCTCCCCAGAGGGACTAGGGTGGCTTACACAACAAACAAATACAATAAATAATATAACACAAACAATACTCACATATCAATTGATAAAAACATAATAGCACAATAATGTAAACATAAAAAATAAACAATTTAAAAGACTATAAAGTCCTCTAAAATATTCTCATTATGAAGTTAAGAAATCACTCAAGCTTCAGAAAGGCACCACATAGAGACAAGATTTAATCAGTTCCCTGTAGTTATTATTACAAGCAATTTCAACACAAATATGCCTCTTTGTTAACCAAGCTGTGTCCCTGGACATTACTTCTTTAACAGGATATTTGGCAATAGAGGCAGAAAAAGGGGTGGGGGTGGGGGTTTGATACCTACACTGCAAAGAAGAGAAGTCCAGCCTATTTTCAGCAAACTTTCTATTCAAATATATATTCATATATATGGATTCATTTTAGCATGATTATTGCTAGGAAAATTCTGTACAGGTATTAATATATACATTTCACTCCTTTTTAACTATGTAATAATGAAATAATTTAACTTGGCATTCATAAAAATAATAGATTTTTCAGACAGCAAGGCTTTTATAAAACAGATTCAATGCTTTCCACCTCCCATATTTGCCTATTTGGCAGACTGGCTTTCCTAAAAAGCTTTTACAATACAATTTGTACAGAGAGACAAAAGCTGACAAATGTGTGACAATGGTCATTCAATAATATAATAAGCTTGATGAAGGAAAAGCAGCAGTCCACTTAGATTTGTGCAAAATAAACAGGAAAGGAATAGTATTCAGTACAGCAGAAAAAGCAAGCATGAGTGGAAAATAAATGAGATTAAATATGGCCAAGAAGACTTGCCTGGCAAGAAAGGTGTTACAGACGAATACAGGTGTGGAAAGAATTCATTTTCACTGAAGAATGGTCTCATTTTTCAACACATTGTTTTAGGTGCAGTTCAGCCAAAAGAAACAACATGAGTAGGCAAATGCAACACCTGAAACAAAATCATAGCAAAATTCTTGAGGATGCTGTGAAGACTTGATGTGATGACAGGGATGGAATCTTTTTGGATCCCACCTCTGCCACCAAATTGCGAAGGATTCAACTTCTACCTCTATGTATCCTACTTTTCAATGTTGTCGCTGCCACCACCTTTGAAAGATGCTTTGCTCAAATAATAAGCAACATTTGAAGAAACAGTAACTTGTTTATTTATAGCACAAAGCTTGATGGTTGCAAGAATGTTGTATCTTAAGTTGAACGATGTTACTTCTATACAGTAAGTGTTGCAAGACTTCTCAATAGTTTCACTGAGCTTAGTATGGTATCAGTTTTATATTACTTGTTTCTTTCAGTTAGGAATACTGTCCTTCTTGAACTTAGTTGATCTGTACCCGATCAAACTTGGACTGGGGAGTTTAACTGGTTAACCCTAGTCTTCCTTGACTTAGGGATGTAGCCTCAGCTCTTTAGTTATCCCTACTAAGAGCTCAGCAACTTTAATTTTAGCCCTTCTCCGCTAAAACTCTCTAGCTGCTCAACTTCCTCCCACAATCTCTTCTCTCAATCTCACTCCTTTCTCACTGAACAGAACCAACTGCTCTGCTCAACCGACAAACTCCAACTGCCCAATTCCAACTGCTAAATTTTGAATTCTAAGGCTTCCACCAGCAAGGTGAAGCCACGCCCCTTTTCCTGGCCATGCCTTAGAGGCTCCCAGCTTCTGTATAAGAATAGCTGAAATATATAACCTTGAACAGTCAACCTAAACATAGCAATCATGAATAAAACACAATGATCATGACATCTTTACATACCTTCCAACCCGGAAAGATTATTTTTGCTTTTTCTAGACCCAGAATAAGCAAAAATAATAGAGAGTAACACAAAATACATATCTATACATAAACATAGCATCATACCTTAAACTCTAAATACAAACCTGTAAGTCTTCCGATCAAGGTGCTCTGGATAGAGCATCAGCTACTACATTACATTTGCCCTTTATATGTTTAATATCAAATGTAAAGTCCTGTAGTGATAAACTCCATCTCAATAATTTGTTATTGGTCCCTTTTACATTATCCAACCATCTTAGGGGTGCGTGATCAGTTTGTAACGTAAACTTCCTTCCCCACAAGTATGGTTTCAGTTTCTTTATGGACCAAATTATCGAGTAACATTCCTTCTCGATTGTGGACATGCTAAGCTCATTAGAATGCCACTTCTTACTGAGGAATAGTATGGGCCTATCCTCTCCATCTTCATCAATTTGACTTAGGACTGCTCCTAGTCCAGTGTCTGAAGCGTCACAAGTTAAAATAAATGGGTTATCAAAATTTGGGGCTTTCAAAACCGAATCAGAAGTAAGGGCCTTTTTTAAATTGTCCATGGATTCCTGACACTTGGAAGACCATATTACTTGGTTTGGGTGTTTCTTTTTTGTAAGGTCTGATAATGGGGCAGCTAAATTACTGAAAGACGGAATGAACTTTCGGTAATATCCGGCCAAACCAAGAAATGATCTAATTTGTTTTTTTGTTTTCGGGATTGGCCATTGGTGTATATCTTTGACCTTGGTAGGATCAGGTCTGATACACCCTCCACCTATAATATGTCCCAAATACTTAGACGTATGGTTTCCTAACTTGCATTTAGAAGCTTTAATAGTTAACCCAGCTTCTAATAACCTGCCCAACACACAATCAAGATGCTTAAGATGGTCCTCCCAACAATCACTATAGATACCTATGTCATCCATGTAGGCTAAACAGAACTCACCTAAGCCATAGAGAACTTTGTCTACCAGCCTCTGAAATGTCGCAGGGCTATTTTTTAATCCAAATGGTAAAACTACGAACTCGTAGAGTCCTCCCTGAGTTCTAAAGGCCGTTTTGGACTGGTCTTCAGGTGCCATAGGCACTTGCCAGAACCCCTTAGTCAAATCAATACTACTTATAAATTTGGCTTTTCCAATCCTTTCTAGTAAATCATCCAAACGGGGCATCGGATACATGTTGTTTTGGGTGATTTTATTTAACCGCCGGTAATCTATGCAAAACCTTACGGTTTTGTCTGGCTTCTTTACTAACACTATGGGCGAAGCCCAAGGGCTGTTAGATGGCACGATTATATCCAAATCTAACATCTCCCTGACCTCTTGCTCTATGCATTCGCTTATCTTACCCGTTACCCTATAGGGAGGGGATGCTATCGGTGCGGCGTCACCGGTGCATATTTTATGTTGCACTCCCTGCACTCTCCCGGGTAAATCCGAAAACATGACTTTATACTTAGCCAAGATTCCTTTAACCTCTCTTTGTTGTGATGGAGATAAGTCTGAATTTATGGATACTTTATCCAAGTTTCTATGTATCTCCCTATCACCTTCCCAAAATGAAAAAGGACCTGTATCTTCCTCTGATACTATACAGTAAACATTTGCCGACCTATTTACATACGGCTTAATCATGTTTACATGCACCCGTTTCTCAATCCCCAATCGTTCATCTAGGATGTCACAGTTCACATGGTTCTGCTTCCTGACGATCCTCCACGGTCCAGTCCAGTCTATCTGTAGTTTGTTGTTCTTGTTGGGTGTTAAAAACAGGACCTCATCTCCGACGTTGAAGTCTCGGGGTCTCGACGTTGCATCGTACCGGATCTTTTGTTGCTCCTGGGCCGTCATAAGATGTTCCTGGGCGATGTCCCTGGCCATCTTTAATGTTGACTGAAGATCTTTGATGTAGTCGTCGACAGGAACAGGATCTGGCGTAGGGCTTGCTTCCCAGTGCTCTCTGATCAAATCAAGAGGTCCACGAGCCTTCCTTCCGAATAACAATTCAAAAGGCGAGTAACCAGTGCTGTCCTGTGGGACTGATCGATATGCGAATAACAGCTGCTGCAACTTGGTGTTCCAGTCGTGGGGTCTCTGCTGGCTATAGGCCTTGATCATTTTCACTAGTGTTTTGTTCAAGTTTTCTACTAGGCCATTCGTTTGCGGATGATAAGGTGTGGACGTTAGGTGTTTAATTCCACACAACTCTAATAACTTCTTCATTATCCGCGAGGTGAACTGAGTCCCCAGGTCTGACACAAGCTCTCTGGGAAATCCAGTCCTTCCCCAAATTGATAACAGCGCATTGGCTATGGTGGAAGTTTCAATATTGGTCAAAGCCACTGCATCTGGATACCTGGTTGCATAGTCTATTACTGTGAGGATATATTTGTATCCTCTCCGACTGGGCTTATACAAAGGACCAACTAGATCAATCCCTACTCGGAAAAAGGGTTCCCCAACAACCGGCATGGGAACTAAAGGTGCTTTTGTCTTATCTCTTCCCGTGCTAAACCTTTGGCAAGTATCGCACGACCTGCAAAACTCCTTGATATGTTGATACATGCCAGGCCAGAAAAAGTTCTTGCTGATTCTTTGGGTGGTTTTTCTAACCCCCAAATGCCCTCCTTGTGGATTGTCATGGGCCACATCTAACAGTTGTTTCCTGTAGTTTACAGGTACCACTATTTGGGTACGTGTTTCTGGCTTATTCAAAGTCTTATGGCTTGTACTTTTCCTGTATAAAACTCCCTCCTTAAGTACGAACTTAGGAGTTTTACTTTCTTCTGTTCCTGTGGCGCTCTGAGCTTGCAAGAACAAAGGTTGTAATGTTTCATCTGCTAGCTGCTCTCGCAGTATCTCTTGTTTTCCCTCTATTCCGCTGACCAACTCAGTGATGTTCGAACTAGACTCAGGAAGTTGCTCTGAGCTAGCTTGGATGGTCAAACACTTGGCTTTTGGAGTGTGGACCTCCATGTTGCCTTCACGTTTATCAGCTTCTTTCTGCCAATTCCTAACTTTTCCATTTAAATCATTCCCAATCAAACATTTGTATGGGATATCCGCGCAGACCGCGAAGTCCCATAATCCTTCCCAGCCTTTGTACTTGATGGGTAAGGATACTACAGGGGTTGGTATCGACGGACCTATCCCCTTTAAATTTATCTCTGAAGAGGGATGTTGGTATCTCTGTGGGACCACTTCAGGACGTATAATACAGACATCCGACTCAGTGTCTCTCCATCCCTGCGTGTGTATCTCATCTATGACAATAGATTCTAAATAGTCTTCAGATACTTCTCTTGAAAGGATAAATAAACATTGTTTTTCTTTTGGCCTCGCATCAGGGCTTCTAGACTTAACTTCAGGTTCCACTTCTTGTTCTATTGGAGCTCTATTTACAAAGAACGTAGACCTGTCTTTCTTGATTAAGTTACATTGGTATCTAAGATGCCCTGGCCTTCCACAATGGTAACATTTTATCTTTTCCTCAGGCCTGGCTTGGCCTGCAGCTGTCTCATGCTTCCTATAGGCGGTGTTTTCTCCTGAACCTCCCCTTTGCATCTGTGTGCGTGCGTGAGGGTAAAACGTCGGCTTTAGAGGTTTTTTCTCTTTTGGTTCTTCCTCCTTCCTAAAACCTTCTTTCAAGGTAATTAGCTGGTCAATCATAACTGCAGCTTCGTTGGCTGTCTTTGGGTTTCGGTCTTGAATTAGCCATCTGTATTCTGAGGGAACTAGGTGAAAGAGCTGTTCCAGCTTCAATAGTTCCTTAAGTTGCAGAAAGGAATCTACTTCAGAAGTCCTCACCCAGCTGTCAAAGTATTGAGCTTGCTTTGAAGCAACTTGCGCAAAACTTTGGTGTCTGTCCCTCTTTAAAGTTCTGAACTTTAATCTGTAAAATTCAGGCGTCAACTGAAACTTTTGTTGTACCTGCAGTTTAAACATCTTATAATCTCTGTGAGTGTCTTCAGCCATATCACTATATATTTCCAGAAGCTTTCCACTAATTTGTGGCCTCAGATATAACATCCATTTGTCTTCACTCACTTCAAAATCTTTACAGCACCTTTCAAAGGATATAAGGAACTTTTCTATATCATCTTCCTTGTTATATCTGGGAAACCTTTTTAAAATTACATCAGGTGCTTCAGCTCTCAAATCCCCTTCTTGGATATCAGCATGAGGTTGAGAGTGTGTCAATCTTTGCTTCTCCAAATCTATTTCCATTCTCCTCAGTTCTATTTCTTTATCCTTCTGCAGTTGCCATCGTTTTTCCTCAACCTCCATCTTTTTCATTTCCAATTCTCTCTCTCTTTGCTTATCCTCCAATTTCTTCATCTCTAATTGATACTTGAGAGACATTTCAGACAAGGTTACTTGTTCTGAATCTGAGGAGGAAAGCTCTCCTGCCTCCTCTGCCAACTTTTTCTGTTTCCTGGTGGCCATTTCCAGACAAGTTTTACCTCAGCCCTTTTACCTAAAGCTGATCTCCAGCACCAAACTAACCTTTGCCAAACGAATTTCAGGCACTGAATCAGTTCTTGTTACACGGATCTCAGGCACTGAATCAGTCTTTGTTACACGGATCCCAGGCACTGAATCAGTCTTTGTTACACGGATCTCAGGCACTGAATCAGTCTTTGTTACACGTATCTCAGGCACTGAATCAGTCTTTGTTACACGTATCCCACCGCTGCCACCAAAATGTGAAGACTTGATGTGATGACAGGGATGGAATCTTTTTGGATCCCACCTCTGCCACCAAATTGCGAAGGATTCAACTTCTACCTCTATGTATCCTACTTTTCAATGTTGTCGCTGCCACCACCTTTGAAAGATGCTTTGCTCAAATAATAAGCAACATTTGAAGAAACAGTAACTTGTTTATTTATAGCACAAAGCTTGATGGTTGCAAGAATGTTATATCTTAAGTTGAACGATGTTACTTCTGTACAGTAAGTGTTGCAAGACTTCTCAATAGTTTCACTGAGCTTAGTATGGTATCAGTTTTATATTACTTGTTTCTTTCAGTTAGGAATACTGTCCTTCTTGAACTTAGTTGATCTGTACCCGATCAAACTTGGACTGGGGAGTTTAACTGGTTAACCCTAGTCTTCCTTGACTTAGGGATGTAGCCTCAGCTCTTTAGTTATCCCTACTAAGAGCTCAGCAACTTTAATTTTAGCCCTTCTCCGCTAAAACTCTCTAGCTGCTCAACTTCCTCCCACAATCTCTTCTCTCAATCTCACTCCTTTCTCACTGAACAGAACCAACTGCTCTGCTCAACCGACAAACTCCAACTGCCCAATTCCAACTGCTAAATTTTGAATTCTAAGGCTTCCACCAGCAAGGTGAAGCCACGCCCCTTTTCCTGGCCATGCCTTAGAGGCTCCCAGCTTCTGTATAAGAATAGCTGAAATATATAACCTTGAACAGTCAACCTAAACATAGCAATCATGAATAAAACACAATGATCATGACATCTTTACAATGCCATTCTCCCAATTTTCTTTTGCACCTTGCACATGTAGGTGCCTTCTCTTTTCCAAGAGCCTTCATCAGATCAATAGCTTCTCATGCTATAAAGCCACTATTTTATTCCTCTGCCAGGAATGCTTCACCTTCAATATTATTATTCTGTCTCAGTGTGTTAGAGTCCATGCCTGAAGATCCAGCTGGCTCTGCCACACTAGCAGTGCTGCATGAACCAGAAGCCACCAAGACGAGTTCTGAGGCACCATCTGAGCCTAATGGAGTAGGGATGGTCAAAAGAACTGGATTTGCACCTTAGAAAATCACACTCTTGGTGTGATTTCCCCTTGTCCCTATCAAAGGCTCTTACCACTCTAACGTTTCTTCAATTCAGGTGGCATGTATGGAGGGAATAATCAGAAATTAAAGAGAATGCAAGTCTTTAAGCCAGATACATCTTTCTTCTTCTAAACAAACGGGTTGAGCATAAGAGAGGAGATCTGGTGCAGGCTTTATGTCTTGTCTTACATTTTACCAGAGTTAGGATGCATCAACACTAGAATTAAAGCAATTTGACACCACTTTAACTGTCATGGCTCAATGGAATTTGTAGTTTGAAGAGACACTCTTTGACAGAGAAGGCTAGGCTTTGTAAAATTACACTTCTCATGATTCCATAGCATTGAGCCAGGATAGTGGGAGGGCATTAATATTATAATGTAGATGCACCCGAAGGTGCTTACTCTGAATGAAGCAGTCATTTCCTTACTGACTGTTGCCGTTGCACACCTAGACAACCAGTTGTTTCACCTTCCCTTGAGCTCAGGCCTGTAGCGAGGGGGCGGTTTTAGGGGTTCAACCCCCCCCCCCCCGAAATTTTTCAGGTTATAAAAAAAACCTGGTTTACTCATGAATTTTAACTGGTTAACCAAATCCCCATGCTAAGTCTATGAGACGCAAAACATTAAGAGTCCCTCCAGGCACTATTTCAAGCAGATATTGACAGGTTTGTAGCGGGGAGAGGTGTGTGCTAGGGGTTCAAACCCCCCCCCCCCCGAAATTTTCAAAACCCCTCCCGAAATTTTTTTCTGGCTACGGCCCTGCTTGAGTTGTACTGCTTAAGTCAACAGCTCGCTTAGAACATGTCTTTAACTTTTTTGATCAAGACAGACCTTTCCTGCCTTAAAAAAAAAAATGCTTTGCAGGAGGAAAAATATGGGCACACTTCAATTAGCTTTTTGGAATTCTTTAAGAAGAGAGTATAAAGAGCTTTAACTGAATACCTGCAGGACTAATTCAAAACAAACTTGTATTCTGCAGGAGAGGAGTTTCATCAACACAACACAGATAAAAATACCTGGGCATTTTCTGTTAGAAAATATTGTGCGCGGACACACATATTTGGGTGAGACATGTCAGTAAACTTCAGTGACTGCCACAAATTAAGCAACCTAACATCCAATGCACGTAAAGATCTGAATTTGATAGCATGTAAAATATAATTTATTTAAGAAATCATATCAGATAATTAAGATATTGTTGAATAAAAGTGAAAAGCACATTTGTGATGTGTTAAAAAATGTAAAACTTGAACAGAGAGCTCTAAGAAGCTTTTCTGTCACTGTATTCCTAAGAGAATACATCATTACATTATGATTCTGGATCCAATCTTGATTCAAAGGAAAGGATCAGAGTAAAAAGAGATTTCAACTTTTTTTTTCAGGAAAAGGAAACATAATACCACACATTTCTTTATAAAATCTGAAGGAAAGGAAGAAGAATCACAGCGGATATTACAAGGGTTACTGCATTATAAAATGAACCAGACATTTTATAATGAAATCCCTTCATATGTTTAAAAATTGTTTTCTTGTTTCATGGTATACATCTACTGTACAGAATGAAAGATTAAACTGGGCATCTATGAATACAAGCATTTCTAGTCTTCTCTGTATAGCTAGCAAAAGTAGGACATAACTTGTACCACCATCTTTGTTGTTTTCCATAATCATGCCAACTGCATATAAAATATCCTAGGCAAATTACACACAGCAGGAAACAAACACAGAATGCTTAATTGATTGTCACTAAAGTCCTACTGCAATGCTGTGGTAAGAGGGAGCATTGTTGTGTTTACACAACAAACCTGGTGTATTTTTTTTGTGTAATTCAAGAAGTACGGCACTTCATGCAGAACAAAAGCCAAGAAGGGCCACGTGAACAGAGAGTTCTTGCATTCAAAAGATACCTTATTTGAAAATTCAATCTGGCCTTGGGAAAGGCCATGCTTTCTTATGTAGACTTAGTTTTCCATTTGCAAAATGGAGATAATAAAAGGCGGCATAAAATATTTGATGTCCTGCATGAATTACTGAAATTAGTAGTAGTAGATGAAGACAAATAATGTAAGGTTGTAATAACCTCTTTATAGCTCCTTACCTAAACTTTACTCTGCATTATGCAATATTGTGAAGGCAGAGATTGTTCACTAATTATTTTTCAAAGTTTGGAGCCCAATGATAGTGATTTTGTCACCTGGCAATTATGCCAATTGCCATAGCTACGCCAAAGCTGAGCCGTAGAAAACTACCAAGACGGCCAACATTCTACCTTGGTTTTGCATGCATTTGTTGTCATTGACTTCAGAAGCTCACAGGTTGTTCTCTATGGAAGGATCACAGTGTTGTTAACAGATGCAGGGGAAAAGTTCAGAGCAGTGAAGACTAATATGTGACAATTCCCTGAGATCGATGCAGCATGAGGGCACACGATGAGGAGAATCATTAGCAATATCATATCTTGCTAGTCACCACTACACACCACTGCACACTGCTTATCATGAAGTATGTTTGGATCAAATGTTCTTGAGGATCGCCTCCCAGTGAGACCATATGAAAATTTTAGTTAAGGAGTCACTTCCAGACATCTTTAGTGTCACTCTAGCTTCCAGAGGGGAAAGGAGGGATTTAATGATGCTGGCAAAGATTACTTACCCCACAGGGGTAGTAGAGAGGGACAACCCTGTGTTGATTATATTTCAGGTGGAGGAACCTTCTCTGGTCAGATGGGCTCCTTTTACTAGCCTTCTTGCCTACCAGCTGATTTCTCTTGTTTATAATGCACATTCATCAAACCAGAAATCTCCATTTCCAGAGGGGCTACACTTTTTGCTTTATGCATAAACACCTTTTTGTATTTATTAGAGAAATGTGCCTCTCTGTTTTTCAGAACTACCGTGAAAACACAGTTTGTTGTACCTAGTTGTTCCTGATACTTTGTTCCTGCTTGCTCCTCCAAGAACCACATAAAACACTCCCATCACTGGTTCCCTTCCTTGCTGAATCCCGGGTTGAATTCGCCTTTATTTAGGAAACTAGGGGTCTGCTCAAGAGCTTTGCCAAATCATATGTCTTGCAAAGCTGAGAGAGATGGAAGCTTTTTCCAAAGCTGCAGTGTGAAGCCTCCTTCACCGCTCTTTTCTTACAGCATCCCAGAAATCTGTATGTGCTGCAGTGCTTTCTTCAGAAATGTGATGATTCATGGGCCATGTAGTCCCATTCCTAGTGCTGTTGTGACTGATGAAGAGGAAAACTTGGGTTTTCCACCATTTCAGCCAGAAAAGGATCTATCCCAGCCAGAAATTGAGCCTTTGCACCTGCAGGAGGCTTGTCTTCCAGAAATCTGCCAAACAAGCCCTGAGTCGAGTTCTCCCCCTTTCTCGCGCCGTAATTATTATCTCCAGCAAAAAGGAGTGCAGCAGGCTAATCGCAGGAGCTTGAGAATTGCAGCAAAGCATTCAGATGATTAAGCCTGCTCCATGAGAAATTTTAGGGAGTCATACATCTGGACACAGAGATTGACTTTCGTTTCTGATTCCCCAGAGAAGTGTTCTCTGGTGGGAAAACGAGGTCTATTTAGGTTCCTTGCTCCCGAAGGAATCTTGCGGAGTCAATTCGTCAGCTACCGGAGCAGCGTGTGTGGACAGCTACTCCTGCTCTCAAGCCTTTGTTCCTGTTCCAAGCCTTCGTTCTCAGCCTTGTTTTCTCCCCGGATCTTGCCTTGTTTTCCCGGACCTCGCCAAGTAATTGCCACGGATCTTGTTCTTGCTCCTCGTTTCCTTGTTGCCTTGAATCAAGCTTTGTGTTTCAAGAATCAAGTTATTTCCCAGCCTTGCTCAAGTTCATGGACTAAAGGACCTTGTCATCTCCCCTCACTTGCTTGGCAAGTGAGTGTTTCGGTTATTGGATTACAACTTTGGACCTTAATATTTCATATTGGACATTGCTTCTTTGGACTAATCTTGACCTTTCCTGAAAGGTCTACTTCTGGACTATTTCCTATACTTGTTTTTATTAACTTTATATATTTCCTTAATAAAGATATTAGATAGATTCTGGCCTCTGTGTATGGTTATTGGTGCTCTGCAGCCTGGGTCGTGACAAGAAATGACCTGCTGGCTTCAAGGAAATATATTCCTGAGCTTTGATCTATCATTTGGGGGTCATTTCTCTACACAAGATTGTCTCCACCTCTGTTCCCACTTTCCTACTGAGTGCTGGGAAAGGGTTTTCTTTAGTTTGGTTGATCAGTCACTTTTATTTGAAGTCCAGACACTTTATAGCAGTCTCTCTCTAGCTGTTAAGTGAAAAGGCAGGCTCCCCTCTTTGAGGTTCTTTCCATCTTTCCTCCCATTTGGGGGCTTTTTCTCTTCATCAAAATCCTTGAGAGGATTTTGATGAGGCTGAAGTGGTTCAAAATGAAGAGCTGGAAGGAGAACAAAGAGAGAAGTAGAAATAAGCACACAACAGCCCCCTTGCTTCTCTCTCCTCCCCTCTTTTTGAAAGGAACTTAGTTACCCAAAGAGCTCTCATATCCCCCATGGCCACAACAATCCAATGTCGAAGTTAGCTGCTGTGATGTAGTTAGGTCAAAAGAAGCATCCCTGCAGAACTTTTTATTTTATTTTTCTTTATTCTTCTCTTTTGCACTTTCAAAAGCCATGGGACACCCAATTTGCTCAGCTCCTATCTTGCTATTTTCAAGAAGAAGGCCCATACAGCTCTGTCTCTGTCTCTCAGAACAGCTACTATGATTTAAGATGCTAGGACATATCCTTCTGTGCTATTTTCTCCAGATATAAGCCATGGGTACAAATCACTGGTCTGTTCATTTAGTCTTTCCCCTTTACATGAGGTAGCTAGTATTAAAATCCCTATAGTAATATCTGCATCTCTCTTGCAACCAACCTAATTCCAGAGAGTCATTACTGTGTGTATATTTTATTCTGTTCGTGGTTTTTTTAAATCCCTCGAGGGATAGCTCTTGTATGATTTTGTCTTGCTGGGACAAGCCTGCAAAGATAGACTTCTGCCAATATTCAAAGCTGTGTGTACACCTTTAGAAGAAATGTGAGTTCATGCATATGGACGACAACTGTTCGAGGGAACAAGGAATCAAAATGAAAACAATAGAGATACGAGGCAGAAACATAGCACTTCTAAGAAAACTTTGCTTCTCAGGGAATGTTCTACTTCAAACAGAATGCATTTTACTGTCCACTAAAACCCCATCTACACTGCCATATAATCCAGTTAAAGGCAGTTAATTTGCATTCTGAAACTGCATAATATGGGTGTGGAGACATGGCCTCAGTGATAGTGTCCAGAACTTACAAATACCTCAATACCAGAAATACATGTCAGCCTGTAGTTCTAGTAGCTCATCCCATGTAGCCATTCAAAATGTGCAATTCAGAATTGACAACTGCTAGCTCTAATCCCAACATTACAGGTTGATATCTATGGCATCATGTTTTGTCTACTTCACTACTCATCAGAGTCCCTGAGTGTTTCAACACTTTAGCTGCTATGGATCAATGCTATGGGATCATAGGGGTTGTGGTTTTTACAAGGTTTTTAGCCTTCTTTACGAAAGAGTATTGGCAACACACCAAACTACAAATCCCAGGATTCTGCAGCATGCCATCATAGCAGTTAGTGGTGTCAAACTAATTCTACAACATAGATGAACTCTGTTAAGAACACACACACCCCAAAATGATTGTAACATGTGAAGAAAGGGAGAAAAGGCATAACCACGGCAATTATTGAACCACTCTATTCTTGTGTTTTGATTTTCATGGAAATTGTGACATTTCTATATATTTCTTCATGACTTGATAATTGCAGTACATTTGGGCATACTAACCCCACCCTACATCTAGGTGATGCCAAGTCAAATTTAAATTAAAAATAGGATGGAAAGAGGATAGCTTGTAGAAATGTCAACATTATTTTTTCAATTTTGAAAATAGGTTTGTTTTTAAAAAAAATGAAACCACACCAGAGATGCACATTATGACAAATTTTCTCAAGTTCAGTTCTTAGCTATCTGTTCTTTTGATTTCTGACTTTTTTCTCCCAGGATGCATTAGCTCAGCAGTATCTACAGTTCTACACTAGCAATTAGCTTCCTGGGGATCCAGCCATGGATAACAAAAAACATAACTGAAGTGGAGTTAATCAAGAGTAAAATTAAAAATATAGCTGGGCTCATATAATCACAGCAGTGTTTTTTCTTCTTTTAAACAGCCACAAGAATTGTGAAGAAACAGCCTAAGCCATAACTGACTCTTCTTGTGTTTCTAGCTTTCCACTAGCAAAGATAAAACTCATACAGTTGGGGGTTCTTAATGACTTAAGAAAATAATGAAGGTCAAAAATAACAACTGGGCACCAATTGAGTTAATGATTATTCTGACATGTTAATAATCTCTTTTTGTTTTATATGCCAGAGTTACAGTGCACATGATACAACACTGTTGCTTGGAAAGTTACACTTTAAGTGTTAATGTTCAGATAAGTACAATGTTCTTTTTATATAATCTAGCATGCCATTGAGTATTTCAAGCCTTTTCTCTTCTAATTGCTTGAATATTCATGTACAAATCAGGAAGAATTTTGAAAAACACGAGGCACAGCCTTCTACTCTCCACTTTCAAAGTATCATATTGTTAGGACAAAAACTTCCAGTGAGGTCTTTTGTACACTGCAGAAAATAAAAATGTATTCCTTTCTCCCTGTTCCTACACATACATATAAGACAAAAACTAATTATTAGGTGGCAGAAGATTATGGAGTATAAATAGTGCAGGAGATTTGTCTGTCTGTGCTCCCTTTGCATATCATCATTCAGCAAGGGAAAGATTCGGGGCAAGCATAAAGCGTCCCGAATGGGAGCACCAATGCTCCTTCTCCACAACTTGTAAACAACATTGTGGGATGTATCCTTCTTCATGATACATTCCAAGTGAAGCAGGATACATTCCAAAACATTGTTTACAACTTGTTGCAGTATAACACTAACTACAGCTAGCACTGCACACCGGGGGGGGGGGGGGGGGGAGGAAAGAGAACCACAAAGAGAAGCTGAACATACGTATAGTACAGGAGCAGAATACCCTTTTACCACAGTTTAGTTATAAGATAACTATTGCCATTGTTATTGATGTTCTAGTCTGTCTTGTCCAGTATCAGTCACAAATACGAAGAATAGCTTAACAGAAATACACTTGCCATATACTCTGTTAAGCCCATCCTGATATTTTAAGTGACACTGACAGATCTCAAGCTGACACAAGTACAGTAGAGTCCCACTTATCCAAGCCTCGCTTAAGTATTATCCAAGCCATTTTTGTAGTCAAGGTTTTCAATATATCGTGATATTTTAGTGCTAAATTCGTAAATACAGTAATTAAAACATAACATTACTGCGTATTGAACTGCTTTTTCTGTCAAATTTGTTGTAAAACATGATATTTTGGTGCTTAATTTGTAAAATCATAACCTAATTTGATGTTTAATAGGCTTTTCCTTAATCCCTCCTTATTATCCAAGATATTCACTTATCCAAGCTTCTGCCGGCCCGTTTAGCTTGGATAAGTGAGACTCTACTGTATTTTCATTTTGAGATAATGTTTTGAAACCTTTCAAATGAGGGGCTAGGCACCTTCATTTGTCAATGCAATATCATTTTATGGATGTTATCAAGTCTGCTTTAAAAAAAAACGGGCACAGTTCAAAGAAATAATGTGCATCTGGCCCATTCTATCCTTAACTGCACATCGCTATTGCTGCAAACAAACAAAAGCTGAATATGCTTGATGACTTCTCCCATTAGCAAATGACAGAAAAGACTAAAGGCAAAAGACATTTAACTGAACAGACAGAAACCTGAGTGTACATTAACAAATAACATTTTTCAAGAGTCTGGCTTTGTCATCCTGTCGTGGGGAGGCAACAACCTGGGATGTCAACCAGGAAAAATGCATTTCGCTTTGGGTGTTTCTCACCCCGCAGTTATGTATTGGCAAGAAGAAATGTCTGCACTCAGCCTTATCTCGCAGAACAAAGCAATTGAAAATTACAGAAAAACTGGCTGCTCCCAAACAATTTGCCAATTTCAAGCATCATTGTGGATGACAGAAACTGAGCAGGGCTCTAGCGTTCCAAGCTGATGGTGCAATAACCTGAGGAGAGTTGAGAGTCTATTTCTACATTCAGCAATGACATTGTTACTTCTGTTGATGTGACATTTAACTAAATATAGTTTTTTCTGCATTTCAAGATTTCACCCGAGCATTCCGTAAGGTCAGATCGTCTATGCAGGTGAGATAGATTAAAGTGTCCAAACTTGTTCACCCAGGTCACATAGCTGAAAGATACACACTTTACCTAATAAAGTTCAAAATGCACCGAGCCTGGGGCACATAAAGATAGCCTGAGTATTTGGATGTTGGGAAGTCATCATATTAGAATTCTAATGCTAGAACTCTACTTTCATTGTCAGTTTAAAATAATGTAATAATAATTAATGATAATGCAAGCAACCTGGAGAATGACTTTGTTGGCTGAGATACCTCGGACATCTCATTTCCTTTCTCCATCTAGATGTGAACACCCTTTTAAAGCAATATGCAGTCATACAAACTCAGCCACAATAAAAATATAAACAAACATATATCCAAAAATGTTTTCATGCAGAGGAAATAACAGCATGAATTTTGCAACAGCAAGCTACTACAAAATGGCACCATCAGTCTTATGCACAGTCTCAGTTCAGTCTACAAGTACTTCAGGAGTACTTATTAGAAAAATTCTAGAAGAATAGAAAGATGTCAGAAAAGCCTAATGGAAAAGGAGATGAAAGGTATCCATCTGCAGTTTCAATTCCCACTCTTCTATAAAGGTAGGAAGTGTTATACAAGATAACATGACAGACAAATTTGTCTTTCTTTCTTCAGTATTCTAATGGTGAGGCCAACAGCAGACAGCAAGTTAAATTGCAAACTGACAAACCAGACCTAGTAAAAGTGTTTTGAAGATCACCAAACACTTCATGTTATGTGATGGGAATATAATAATCAACTCAATAATTATTTATTTATTATGTGGGCTACTTTACAAAACATAAGATAATCAGTTGCTGAAACAGGAGAATATATGATTACATCGACATAAGAGAGAAGAAGAGAAATAGGCAGGAAATAGATAGGAATAATATTACAACCGCAGGCCGAGGAAAAGCCTGGGGTTGTACAATGTACAATGGCAATAAAATTATTCTATGCTCTATGTTCTAAAACACCAACCCCATTCCTTGTCTTATTGGCACTGAGAAGGAAAATGTCTAATCAAACAGAATTTTAAAGCTTATATGTTCCAAACCTCTTTTAAGAGGACTCCATAGCTCATATTCACCTTGAAAGGCAAGTAGCTTTGGTCTTTGGATGAGTTCTCTTATGAATATTCAGTATGAAAACAATTTTAAAAGTTTCCATCCACCCTGTAAAGAAATCCCCTAGGTAAACAGAAATAAGAAAAACACAATTTAATGAGTTCCCACACTTTAAACTACCAGGAATAATATATGGTTCCAATGTAGTTTTCCTGCAGTTTTTGGATTACTAAACCAAATATGAATTTACTCTCTTTCCCATCACAAAGTAACAAACTGGATAAATGTTTTAATAGAGAATAAGTAGATAGATATTGAAGGGAAAGTTCAGCTATCTACTTATTACTTTGAAGAACTGATATTTCTTTTTCATCTGGTCCTAAAAAGGTATCTCTAATATTATCA
Source organism: Anolis carolinensis (assembly GCF_035594765.1). NCBI lineage: Eukaryota > Metazoa > Chordata > Lepidosauria > Squamata > Anolidae > Anolis > Anolis carolinensis. The sequence goes on along the minus strand of NC_085844.1, from coordinate 9,489,050 downwards.
TATGTTTCTTACGAATCAGGATTAGCCCAGCCATAAGTCAAGACCCTGCTTTAATGTCAGAACCAACCCAAAATTCTCAACTCCACCCTCTGCCCCCCCCATGTAAGTTTTAAATTAACCAAACAACATTATTTTAACAACCAAAGAAAGTTATGCACAGAATCAGAGAACATTTACAGGAAACTATTAGGTTGTCTGAGCAATGTCTCACTAATGAATGAGTGCAGCCTAAATGTGGTTGGATAGAGAATCACCCATAAGTATTTCAATAAATATAATATTTATTTCAAGACCTCCCTGTTCTTTAGGTTTTGCAGCCAAATATTTGGCCTTACAGGAAGAGGAAGCAGGTGATGTACTACAGTGGATAATGTTTCTTTTGTTTACAAATCATACTGGCCAATTAACTCTATTGATGTATTTATACTGTCCACACCACTTCAACTGCCATAACTCAATTCTATGGAACCATGGCAGTTGTGATATTACAAGACATTTCTCCTTTGCCAAAGAGTGCTGATGCCTCACCATTACTAGATCTCCCAGGATTCCACAGCATTAGGTCATGGCAGTTAAAGTGACGTCAAACGACATTAATTGGACATTAATTGGATGCTGACAATGGGAAGAAATGGAGAGATGTGAGGAATGGGATCTGTAAGAATACCATAGTAGTCCACATGGTATATAACTTTGTAGGATTCTGGCCAGATTTGAAACTTTCAAGAGTAGGTATATTTGGTGCATTAGCTTAGCTGAAGAAGTTTTCTCTTGGCCACCAAAAAACCCTGGGTACACAAGCTCAGGTTTGAATTCAGAACTACAGCCAAAATGAAAATCTTTAAGTATAGTGTGGTTCTAACTACAGTAGTCTTCAGAGAAGAGACCATGTCATTTTCTTTCTGTATAAAATTTTGCATTTCATGGACAAATAGAAATTAGTCTTAAAGGTGCTTCCATATCCCCCTCCTTCACCTCCTTTCCTCCATTTTAAATAGGTCCAGCTCAGTGCCGCCCTCCTCTAATGCCTCTTATCACATGAGAGCAATGGAAAAAATTGGCCACACATTGCTTAATAATATGACTCTTTCTTGTTGGCTACAGTGAACATTCAGAAGAAATGTTTCTTAGTTGTCTTTTAGTCTCAATCTATATAATCTTAGTGCTTTTCAGGGATAGACGTTGTGGACAGCAAATCTTTTGCAAAGAGAGTGTTTCACAGTCATTTCAAAAACATTGTCAGCACATGGAAGCAATAATTTTTATTAAAGGATCAATATTGTAAAGCATAATTTACCATTTGCTTCATCTAAGCCTTTTGAGCAATTAGGGCTGGATTGGTATAAGGCTTATATTGATTCATGACTTAGCACAATGATAACATCGTCCCCTTAAAGGATGGCTTATAATGGTGTTTATGCTTTTTGGATTTCAAATGTGCTTCCCCATGTACTGCATTGAACCATTCTGACCTTAGACTGAAAATGAAAGTTGCAGGAGTTATTTTAAAATTCTCTGAAGAGATGAGTAATCATACTGAGATCCACAGGACCCCTTCTGCAAACCATTATTTCGGTATATACACAACTGGCATCAGATGATTGTTTGCAGAGTTTCAAAGATATAACTACAGTGTTCCCTCACTACTTTGTGTTTCACTTTTCACGGATTCGCTGTTTCATAAAAAAATTACAATTTAAAGCCTGAGGAAGGAGAAACCAAAGGGAGAGAAAAGGAGCCCAAGCGGCAACAGGAGGAGAAGGAGGTAATTTATCAACACACAAGTGGTTGATAAAGACTCAAAATAATGTATAACTACTAAAATAATGTATAAATATTAAAATAAATATAGTGTCCCTGTTCGCTGATTTTCACTTATTGCGGATGGTCCTGGAACCTAACCCCCGCGATAAGTGAGGGAACACTGTACTGCAAAACAGACATACAACTTCATATTAAACATTAGCAAAGGTTTTAACAGAAAATTGGCTTTCTGTTATTGTAGTGTTTGTACTTAACACATTTATTATTATTTTCTGTTATAAATTCAGAATAGCAACTAATGATCATAATTATAGCTAGTAATAATAACAATAAGTAGACCTACATACAAAAATGAGTGAGAGATGTTAACAGTATGAGCATGAACAGAAATACATACTGGAAAAAAGTTCACTGAGAGTTCATGAAACTGAAGAGAACACATTTAAGAAGGAATATGCAAAAGTAATAGTAGGGCAAATGGATAATTTCACTAATAGGTAGAAAACTGGTTCAAGTAGCTCATTAGCAATTATTTTGTATTGTGTACACATCATAAGAGGCATGGGCCGTACACATCCATTTGAAAGAATGTGACGCATCAGCTTTTGAGGCAAAATGACTATAAGGATATTTGAATAGAGCAAAAGCACGAATTGCTATCTGAAAAAAAGTCTGATTTGGGATGAGAGCTACTGCCCACAATTAAATGTGATCAAAGAACATTTAATAACTGATAGTCAAATAGAGAGAAATCTGATTTTCATGGATAACAAAAGAGTTATAACTAATAGAAAGCAATACATAACACAAAGCAAAACAGGTTGGTTATGATGCTCTAACTAAGAATAAAAACTCAAGACCAGGTATGACAGTGTCACATTTGCATTCATTTGTAAAATTAATGAATGAATGGGCCCAGGCTGTGGCACAGGCGGGAGAGCAAGCCAGTGCAATTAACTGCAATGAATCACTCTGACCAGGAGGTCATGAGTTCGAGCCCGCTTGGAGCCTATGTTTGTTTGTCTTTGTTCTATGTTAAAAGGCATTGAATGTTTGCCTATATGTGTAATGTGATCCGCCCTGAGTCCCCTTTGGGGTGAGAAGGGCGGAATATAAATGCTGTAAATAAATAAATAAATAAATAGATAAATAAATAAAATTAGAGGAAAGATGCAATACTTTTTCAAAAGGTGAAACAAATAAACATTTTATTTCAATTTTGGAAAGTTGAGTATATCAAAATCACAGATTACTTTTAATTTTATAAGGTATATTTTCAGGTAGACACAAATAGTTTTTTTAAAATAAAATTAAGATACTGGACATTAGTACACTGTTTCAAGGGGTAATTCCCAAGGATCATTAAATTCCACAACGCCAAATATCACTATATGTTAATAAAGGTGCTAGATTTAATATAAAGAAAGCTGATATTCTCCCAGGTAAAAACTGCATTTCCTAGAGAGGAATCTTAGTGGCTAAATGATGAGCATGCATTATTCAATCAATTCAAAAGAATAAGATATTCATTAATGTGAATGACCTCTGCATGTGACTTTTAAAAACTGCACTAATCAGAACAAACACTACTGACAAGACAACTAGCACAAGCTACATACATCAGCCAGCTTCTGATATTGCTTCTCAAAATATTTGTGTTCTATCTCTTGCCCCAAATACATTCCAATGGCTTTTTATAACAAACTTTTGCTAAGTATGTATGTGGATGATGATACTGATGATAACAACAACCAGCGTCCCAGGAAATTGGAGGAGGGACTAAAGAAAAAAAATCCCAAGTTATGTTAATGGTTTTGAAGAGGTTATTGCAAATCATGCAGCCTACAGATGTTTTTTGACTACACAGTTCCCATCCTAGGGAGGAAGTCATTCTGTATACTTCTCCACCTCCTCTAATACTGAAACAGATCACTCTTTCCTTCCCTTGTACGTGGAAACAGTGACCAGAGGTGATAAAGGCAAGAAAGGTGGAGGAATGAGAAAAGTTTTGCTATCCTTATTCCAAATTCTTATTTATTTATTATTTACAACATTTTACACACACACACACACACACACACACACACACACACGCATCAGCCCTTCAGTAAAAGATAGCTTTCAGTTCTGTGGGGAAATGATGAAAAATTCCAGAACAAGGACTTGGACAATATGTCAGGTGGAAAATCATTTCTGTGGAGATTAGTCAGGTCCTCAAGGCTATGAAGGTTTCTTATACTAGACCCACTTAGGTTGCATCTGGGTCAAACCCAGCAGAAAACACAAAGACTAGGAAACATATTATCATATTTACTATTTTAAAGCTCAAACTCTCTATTCCAAAGTGACAGTAACAAATTGCTATTTTAAGAACTGATATCGGATTTTCTTTCCAGCCTGCTCTGAGTAGTTGACGCCACTCCAGATTGCAATCCAGCATAATTCATTTGACTGACACATTGATAAATGGCTCACTCTCCACTGAAGTCACTGTCCAAGGAACAAACTGAACCAATTAAACTTTGGAGGCAGCCAAATGGCAGATTCACCCCTGGCTGATCTGATCCAAAAGGGTTGTTCTTATGTTCTTAAAAGTATGGCAAAGAAAAAATATTAATGGTGGGTTTGGGGCAGAGGGAGAATAACACTTTCCTAAATGTACAGTAGTATCTTCTAAATTCTTAGTCCACAATTTGTATTTTGAACAATAGTAATCTGTAGGGATCAAATTCTGCTCATGATTTATGGGTGTCAAATGTTCACCCGGAAATTTACTCAATAAAATCCAAAACTCAAAGCTCTTCCAGAATGCTAAACTGTGTCTAAGCAGTTTAGTGATAATTTAGTGAAAACTGGCAATCCATCACATTCCAATTATCTTTCTATTCTGATCTCAATTACAAAATTGTTTATATAATATCGTACTTGACAAGGGTTAACCTGCCTCCTAAATTTATGGTATATACTGTGGCTGATAAGTTGCAATGCATTTAAAATCCAGATTGTTGTGTATGTTCTTGGGGTTATAACTACTTATACATTACATCTTCAACATACAGCGTCACCTCAAGCCATTTTTAAAAGATTTCTTAAAACAATTAGTAAAAAAAGATCCTAGGTCACTGGGCTTTAACTCTACTTGAAGGTAAATGAATATAAAATTTGGAACAATATGGTAGGTATGAACACAAAAAAACAGCTTAGATATATACAGGGGTATCCAATTTTCTAGCATCCCCGTAAGTAGTTCAGAATACGTGCTGCTTAGTTTGTACCTCCTTGTGAAACCCACATATTTGAATATGCATTAAGGCTATATTAAGAATAATGTAATTCTACTAAAAATAAGATTTAAAAGAATTGTCCTCACTAGAGGTTTAAGTTATGATATAAATCATTAAAATTGAGTCCTACAGTGAACTTCTTTGAATCTTGATTTAAATCAGCACAATTTAAATCAAATAAAGCCTGATTTTCATAACTCTTGACTGTATATTCTCTTGTTTGACATGTAGGTGGGCCATAGTGTCTCTGAACACTTAACAGTCTGCGGGTGATGGAACCGCCATTAGCATAACAAACACTAGTCTTCTTCAAGGGTTCAGGAACCAAGAAGAAAGAACATTGTTTCTGGGATACATTTTTTATCACAATACTAGATGCTGAGACCACAATATTAACTTCATAGTAGATCTAGGAAGTGCAGATAATCATTTTTCCTGGCATCTCAGTACCATCTCAAAATAAACAAACAAACAGCTAAGAACCTTCTGTATATACTTGTGCATAAGTCAATCTTGTGTGTAAATTGAGGGCAGTCTTTGAGGCCAAAATTATGTTATTTTGATATGTCCTATGTATAAGTTGAGGATTGTTTTCAGAGAGGAAAAAGCATCAGATACATCTTAGAGGAACAGTTGCACCTGTCCACCACTATTTTCCCACCTAGGCATTCAAAAATGCCAAAAGCAGGGCCTTCTTTGCTCTACATTCCACCAACAACATTGCCTTTACTGAATCTTACATTCAAGTGTCATGCTATCATTGTGCAAAAGCTCTTTTGAACAATGTCTTATGACTTTGGCCACCAGCACAGTGGCCTAATCAAAGCATACATCTCAAAGTGATGTTCAGAACTGACATGCTCCCCCCCCCCAGCAGCTAGATACACTACTATAGCACCCACCAACATAAGGCAGATGAGGACTACATATCCCATACAATGCAAAGGAAAATCATGAGGTAACAATGAAATCTGTTTTGTTCTGACATTAAATGGAAGTGCCTCTTGATTCTAGTGATTTTCTTTTATTACGTTTTGTACCTGTGCCACATTTAGAACAGAACATGAGATTTTACTGAACAGCACTTTAGTGTCGCTATCACTCCCTCACTAATGTTTCTAAAGAATTAAGCAGCTAAAGCAATGTTAAGTGGATACAATGGAAAAGTACAATTCCAATTTGCTTTAAGAAATCATGTGTAAAGTTGCCCTCTCCCCATAAATCCTAAATGCACATTATCAGCTATAAAAACTCCAGGATATAGAAGTTTAAAGTATTTTCCTCTGGGCAATACACTTAATTGTCCTACTCATCTGTTGAAGTGAGTGAGTTATAGACTATTAAGGTATGTTTAATTTTGTTTACTAAATGCAGGAATGTCTATTTATCTCTTTTTGCTTTCTAACTGACAAAACTAATAAAGAAAGTATTCCACCCCTCCAATACAAACACAAGATAAAAATAATATGTTGAATCTTTGCAAGAAAGCAAGACGCACATACCCAAGCTAAAAAATTGAATGTTATTCTTTTATTGCTACAAACAAAAAAGAACACATTTTGTTCCTCTAAAGAAAAAAAAGAAAAAATTGCTGTTGTTTAAATCAATAGGCTAATTATATTCATATCTTTCTAATGTCAAAGTTACAATATCAACTACAATCTGTCAAGAACAAATATAAGCAGGTCAATGGGTTGAAATTCCTTCATTATAGTGATTATTAATTGACTATGTCACTGAGCTGCAGATCCCAGCATTAACAACTGCAATCTATCTCAACAGTTTAATCTTTCCCTATCACATAGGAAAGTTTCTGCTAGACTAGAAATTAAATAGTTTCTTCTTGATAGTCCAAGTCAGTATCATTTTTATGGAGATATCATTTATAGGAAGCAAAGCTGTTTCTAGAGATTATGAACACACAATAATAAATACTTACTCAGACCAGAGTCAGATGTTCATGGTCCTATTCATAGAAAAGTGAGAATATACTCTGCCACTGTGGATACAATCTAATTTGTACATTCCACCCATTGGAAAAACAGAAAAGAAACTTTTCAGTTATATCCTTTTTGGACCACACTTGGGCACACAGATTCCATTACTGGAAAGTATTTACTGTTCTATGGCACCGTTATTATGTTCAATTACCCATGAAAAGGTTAGTTTATGCAGAATGATCTATTCCTGTTTTGCAAAATCAGCTGCAAAGCCAGTGCTCTACAACTCTAAAAAGAGATCTTAAAATACCCGAGAAAATTAAAATATTTCAAAAGTACCATACATAAACGTCAGATGATTTCTTCTGTGGAGGGCATTATTAACACTACTAAAAAGAACAAGCCTATGCTACGATCACCACCACAAATACTTAGGCTTGCTTTTTTCCCATTCCTGGCCTGGGTACAAGGGACTGGAAACTTAATTTCTATTTTAACCAGATATCATCTGAACTGTAAATTGTAGTGTCTCATAAATTATGATTTGACATTTTCCTGTTTAAACTAACCATAGTTGAAATCAACTGAATAGTTGAAATCACCCAGATCTGGATGACTAGGCAAACTGTGGTTATTCAAAGATTAAGATTGTGAACTTACATGGTTGCTGAAGTAGCAGCAAGTGTAATTGTGTATTCGTATAGCATAATCAATAATGCATAACTGCAAATATTATTTGTTCCTTGATTTCTGCTTCTTCAGTATGTTTAAAATTTAATGGTACTGAAAGACTTTGAAAGACTTAGGAATTTAGTTTTCCTTATAAATGAAATATCTTTGGCTTCTGCTTATTTTGCTTTTGTTTAATTATAATTCAGCCGTGATACTGAGATCCTTGCACATGGCATATGATCATTTCTGCAGAAGGTTTCTACTGCTTCCACATTGACTCTTTCCAATCAGACAGAGTCAGGTCTGAGAAAGTTGATCCCTTGTTACTTCTTGATCAGGTATGGAAAGGCTCTTAGTAAATACTTTCTTAGACATTTCTGTTAAGTGTAACCCATCTCTTGCCAGAAATCCTTTTTTCATGCATCAACAGCCCATAGTCCAAAAAAGCCAAATCTTCTCCAGCAACATCATCTGTGCAATCAGTTCTTCATCTAAAGTATTATCTTTCTTCCAAGATCATGACATTTGAACTGATGAGAAAATAATTTGTGCCCCAGTTTTCCTTAGCTTCCTACATAAAAATATTTCTGTCCAGCAATACCATTATTTCCCACATAGATCGTGGTCAAAAGATTTTGATAAATGTTGTCGGTAACAGTTATGTCTTGGATCATCACACCAGTAAGACAGCCCATCTCTGGGGACATTTTGTCAGGTCTGCATACAACTGCCTCTGCTTTCCTTAATAAGAAATCCCTAACAGTCATCATACAACGTTTTTTCCATGTATTCATAGAACCTTCAAGATTGTGTCTATGTTTCCTGACTCTGTTGTCCCAGTTCTGTGGGCCAAGGGAATTGATTATATCACTCTAGAAACATGGCCTTGTTCTGCTTCTGTGAGTCATAAACTTCCTGGATTTCACTACTTTCCTTGTTGCTAAGCGTATCCCCCTTTGTTGCCGTTCCAGGAGTATCTCTTCTGCAGAGGGGAGTATGGCTATCCATTCACATCCTGATTCCACTAATAGATTTTTCTGATGAAACAACAAAAGGAGGAAAAGGAGGGGGAAGAGGAGGAAGAGGAAGAAGAGCTCAGATGATAACAACTAAGTAGGGCTATGTAGGCTGCCCTGCATTTTGCAGGGTCATACATACAGCTTTCACCCTGATCAATAGATGCAATCATGCAATGAGCCCCTGGCTCTCGGAGACCATGTTTGTTCCCCTGAGTTCAAAGTAACTGACCTGGAAAAGCAGAGAGGGCTAGAGATTCTGGTGTGCTTCTCCCAGAGTAACAGCCTTTCTACCAGTGGGTCTCAACCTGTGGGTCCCCAGATGCTTTGGCCTTCAACTCCTAGAAATCCTAACAACTGGTATAGTGGCTGGAATTTCTGGGAATTGTAGGCTAAAACACCTGGGGACTCACAGGTTGAGAACCACTGATCTCTACTATTATGAAGGGAATTAAGGAGGACTTGACAAAGCAAAGGACCATTCTGAGAAAAAGCAAACATATTCTTTGAAGAATTAACATATATTCTCTTTTGCTAAGAATACCTATCTGGGATTAGGAGCAGAAGTAACCTGGAAGAGGTATTTATTGGGATGAGCTGGGTGAAGTCATCAGATTTGAAAAGAAAGAGAGAGAGATATTGCCTTTGGTTCTGTCCATTTACATTTTTTTTAAAAGTAAACCCTGGTAACTTGGAAGTATGTGTGGAGATGAGAGCGGGTGGGGGGTGAGCAACATAAAAATTCACAGAACTAATCAGAATGTAAATAGCCATGATTCAGTCCTAGCTAGAAGTGTGCTGAAATACTTAGCTGTATATAATTGAGACCTTTTCCCACCCCTGCCCTCATAATCCCGCCTGTAAAATTAATCTCCTGAATAGTTTATTCTTCATGATAGGCAAGTTGATTCTCTAATGGAAATGACAATAATGAGGAACTCAAGGAAAATGAGATGAAGGTTTAAAGGAACAAATTGCTGTGAATGCCGAACTCAAGTTTTAAAAAGTCTACAATGCTTACATTTGTCTGTAATTGAGTTCCATCTCCACAGCAATCATTCCTGCAGCATCAAATATTATGAATAAAGACAAACAGATAATGAACCTGTCTATTACCAGTTAAAAATAAAGCTTAATTTTTCAGCTGAGTAAAGAAAACAAACATGAAGTTCTCAGTGGAATCCAAGACACTAAACAAATAGCAATAAAGTATCCTTTAAAGAACTCTGTGTTTACACAAACAGAATGCAATATATTTTATATTTTCTCATTTATTCTCAGAACTCTTTGAGGCAAGTTAGCAACGTTCCCAATTCACAAACGAAAGAGTAATTTTAATTTATTTTAGTTATTTTCTGAGTAAATTTGAGCAATAACGTCTTGAACGGTCAGCTATGATAAAAGCACAACTAACACACCAAGCACACACAATTCCTAGTTAATGCATCTGTAATGAGTTATGCAGTACTTTCTGAAACACCTTGTGTGATTACTTTCACAAATTGAATAAAAAACCCAAAGGTTATCATTTTTGCCACAGGTGAAAAATGGGTCCTACGAGTAAGCAAAAATGGTGTACCACTGGCTGCAACTAATGTGATTATTCAATTAAAATTTCCTTAATTGAGTTGCAGCCCTAATAGGCACATCTTGGTTTTGAAACCATGTGCATTTCAATAAGGTAAATGTATCCTATCCATGATTTCATTGAGTCGGCCCTCCAGATCCACAGATTGTTGTGGTTTGTGAAGGATCTGAATCTGTCTGGATAAAAAGGTGTCCCACAGCTCGGGCGCAACATAGATTCTAAATCTTTAAATTTAATAATCCATGGTTTGAATATATTGGCAAAATCAAAGCAAGCCTTGAATTTGCTGTTTTGCTGTATGGGACTTGATTGTCTACTGATTTTGGTATCCACTGAGGGTGACTGTATTGTTGTTTTACAAATAAGGAAGGAAAGTTGAGAATTGAAAAGAAAACAAAATGTTCTAAAACCATTATAAATATGTTTTCAGTATAACAGAAAATTGAGCCAGACTTTGATATATTACTGAAAGTCAGTTTGGTTCATGCTAGGTGCCTCAGCTACAAAAGAAAAATCTAAATGCTTATCTGTGATGCCTATGGCAAAAGTAAGGTTCTTTTTTAATGACCTCTAATTGTAATCTTGTTCTCATAAATAACTCCACAACCCTCTGGCAGGAGTATTTTGAGGAGATCATGTATTCAGGCCATATATGTAAACAATTAAAGATAACCTTTAGGTACAAGAATGAGTCAGTAAGCAGTGACAACTGTTTTCTGAAAAACTGTCATTATGCCCTCAAGGTAGGACACAGCAGTTACTCACAGATAAAACATATGCTGTCTGGCTTATTAAGATGGTATATCCCCAGAGCTTTATGGAATTGGAAGGATTCTTGAATGCCCTGGGCAATTTTCCAGTTGCTAGACTAGTAACCTATGGATTTTTGGGTATTAGTTACAGAATTGGGTAAACCATGTGCCCTTGATGGGTCTTCACTCTCCCATGCCAGCAAGGTAGAACTTTAAGTATTAAAGTAAATGGTCACTTCATCACTATTAAAAAAAAACCTTGCTATCTCCTGGCTACTACATAAAAACACAACTCTCCTGAGCTTATCTTCCTTCACCAGTTAAAAGTGATAGTGGCTACCAATAAATGAAACTGAAATCTGACTGAAAATGGCACAATATCCCTACAGCAGGTTTGAATGAAACTGATACAAATATGCTTCTAACCTGACACACATCTTGTACCCTCACAATGCCAAAAGACAGAAAACAATGCTACAGGCTGAATGCTATGTGCATATTTTGCAAATTTCAATATCTGAAATGACTTATTGGTGGCAAATAATGAAACAATATATGTAGACCGGTCACCACATTAAGCATTTATTGAGTAAAAATAATTAGTTCTAAGTAAAGCATTGTTTTATACATATATTTGAGTGTTTAGTCAGCTACTGCCAATGACATAATATACACACAAAATAAGAAATAACTCAATAAAACTTGAATAGAAAAGGCAGACAACAAGCCAGTTGAATACAGCCTTTGCAACCACTAGAATTATATGCAAGGGCAGATAGCCAAAACCAGAATACATCTCTAAATATTTCTCTCTAATTGCTAGAAGACAAAATGAGCAGCTGCTGACAAAGACAAAAGTCATCAGTAATACCCTTTTTTATTGTTAACAAAAGTAGAACCCATCTGTCATTGGATGTGTACAATTCAGTCTTGGAATAAATACCAGTACAATTTAGTTCTGATAGTCTGAGGACCAGATAAAGGGGGGACTGAATAAAATAGAAGGAAAGCAGTTAATAACTGCTTTCAATAGAACTCATATTTCTGCTTTATAGGCTGTCTCCTGGCCAAAAAATCCTACCTTAAAATGGTGGGAAAGGAGGGGGAAGACAGGCCCTTCTCTCTGGATATTAAAGTAAGATATGGAGGATTAGTTCCTCCACAGATAGTGCTAAGTTCCTCTACAGATAGAGAGAGATGTCAATCAATAACAGAAGCTTTTTTGAGGATATGAATGTTTGTCTCTCCTTGCATATGTGAACCTAGACCATGTAAGAATATGTTACGTCATTCTGCCCAAAGGGAGTGAACAATTGCATATATCAAGTTGATTACTTTAATAAATACTCTAAATTTTACCTAGTTGCCTTCTTCTTCTGAAATTTTGGTCCTTGTGACGGCTTCAAGGAGTGTGTTGATGTTAGCGTCCCTACCTGGACAATCTGGAAGGCCATATGATCAATGAAATGAACTTTATGAAACTGGAAGCAGATATGGTCCACCTGACATAATGGCAAAAAATCTTAGGCTGGATCTACACTGCCCTATATACCAGGATCCGATCCCAGATTATTTGCTTTGAATTGATTATATGAATCTATATTGTCTAAGGAGCTGCATGGAAACGGTATAATTTTAATACTATGGGATTTCACTAATAACACATTATTTCAAAACTCACAGTTACATGTCCATCATTACCAACTTAAGTACTGGTGGTGTTTGGGCAAATTACAAAAGATGATGGGAGTTGTAGTTTATCCACATCTTTATGCATTTTCTAATGGGACCATTCATAAAATCCAAAACCAAACAAAGACTATATCTAGTAAATAGTATTACAGAATCCCTAACCTGGGCATCAGCAAGTATCTAAGCTAGTAAATGATTAAGTTGAAAGAGAGATACTGTAAGAATAGGAAAGTTACAGCATTTCATATTTGCAATTAGAAATAAGAATGATATTCAACTGCAATTCCAAATTAGATGAAGAATCAATGAGGCAAAGAGTTATGGAATTGATGTGCTAGATGACACAAGCAATACAATACAGAATAGCCTTTAACCAAAAGTGGTGAAATGGCCTAATAGCACCATACAAATATTAGTTACAATATAAAGTTTGTCTGAAAACGAAATCGTTCTATAGAATTTCCTTGCATCTATAAGATGTAGCTAGATTACATTGTAATTCTTTACACAAAACAGCAACATCAGAAAAAAAATCAGAGTTAGCTGAGAGGAATCTAAGGGTTGCTAGTACTACGTACTGTATACTGAGATAACCTTTTTTTCTGAACTATTAAGCACTAAAACAGTTTTGCTTTTCTAATCCAGTCCATCATTTGGGTGAAAGAAATGCTAATCACTAGGAATAGATTGTCAAACTCTTGGTTAAATAGATAGATGGATGGACACATGAGCTCTCTGTATACCATAGACTAGAATTATTCAGGAAAGGTATACATTAGTAAAAGAAAAAGGCTGATGTCAAAATTATCAAGTATGCCTGAAAAAGGTGCTAGCAATGTTTTTATTTTTTCATTTCCTTTGAAATGTCGCCATACCACAATGTACTTTTGAGATTCCTTCAGGTATTTTTAAAGCTGTGTAACAAGAGCACAAACCCATAACTTTTACTGCATATAAGAGATATTTGTACAATTACTCTGAACCTGCCCAAAAGCTTTAGCAGTACTGGGACATGACATTCAATCTCTGAAAGGACAAAGTAATTATTAGCATGAGATTATCTGACACATGTTAATGTAACATTAACCTAAGCTCGTTAATTCATCTATCAAGTCTTAATGATACCTGTCCTTCATTTCAAAAAGTTATTGTACAATGTACAATACATTAAATAAAGACACTAACAAATTGCTCATGGATATTATATATAATCAAAGCCAGAATTCTTTCATGACTATGACATAAATAACACTTTCATTCAGGTTTCAATTACTGTAAGTCTAATAATTAAATCTATTGTGTCAAATTTCTTTCCCTGATCTGCCTTTCCCAAATGACAAACGATACCTCTGAAAAGTAGATCAATAGTTGTCATGGAGTCCATTACTGACACCAGACATTGGTTTAGCACTGAAACAATTTCACTGGAATTAAGACAGAAAACAGAGGTTGAGTTGTATATCATTATCATACTGGCAACACTAACCCCAATACCCCAAGCAGTTTCATGTATATGTTCACCAGCATGGGAGACAGAACCGAGATTTGAGGGATGCCACAGATTGACGGACATGTTGTCAGTCAGGCCGCCACCTTCTGAACCACTGTAAAGCAGTGTCCTGGAGCTCCATCCTAGATAAATAATCTAGAACAGTGGTTCTCAAACTTTTTAAGTCATGGAATCCTTAAGAAGACCCCCCCCCCCACGGAACCCTAACTCTTCATACTCTGGCACAGACCTTTTTTAAAGACCCTTTAAAGGATTTTAAAGATTTTCAGTGGCATGTCTACAATGCTTTTACTAGGGCCCCACAGAACACAGTTTAGGAACCACTGTTCTAGAAGAATACCATGATAATGGTACTGAAATCTGCTGAGATTCATACCACCAGCAAGAGCACCCTCTCTTCTGTCCTGTTCCTGGCGCAAATCGTCCACTAAAGCAGTGGTTCACAACCTGTGGTTTGTGGACCACAATTGATCCCCAAGAACTAAAATATGGTCAGAAGCCTCACCATTACTACACCGTTGCAACAAGAGCAACTGGTCTTGAGAAACCCTCTTATAGTGCCGAGGCAACAGGGATGTCAGGAGGGGAGAGGCTGACTACGCACGAAAGGAGCAACAACAAGCCTCCTGACTCCTCCCTCCCCCTGAGCGGAGCCATTCCATGTGGCGCCTGGAAATGGGGGCGCTTTGGTGTCTTCGTTTTTAGGCCTGTTCCTGAAATTATTTGAGTGCTGATTCAGAAAATTGCATTGGATAGACCACATCAGCTCTAGATTATTAAACATGCTTTTCTGTCGGTGAGCAGATGGCGACTGTTCTGTATCAGAAACTAGAGTAGATGTGGTCTAGCCATCCAATTTTCTGAATTGGCAGCCCAAATAATCAAACCCAGTCTGAAGTTGACCAAAATCTGATTTGTAACCCTTTTGGTACTAACGGTCAAAGTGGTCCCTGGTCAAGTAGTCCCTGGTTAAGTGGTCCCTGGTCAAAAAAAGGCTGGGAACCACTGCACTAAAGTGACAAAAGCTATCTATATCCCATAGCCAGGTCTGTAGTCAGATTTAAATGAACTGAAATAATCAATTTCATCCAGGAACCCCTGGATGAAATGGGGTTGGGAAGATATCAAATGCTCTGGAATCTTGCCCAAAAAAAGAATATTGAACAATGGTGTTAAGGAAGGTTTTTTTGTTTCTCCAGTAGTTACTTCACCACAGCCTCTTTTAGGCAACAAGGGAAAATGCCTTGCTGCAATGAGGCATTCATTATCCCTCCTATCAGCTAGTCAGTCTCTGGGCACTTTTATAAGCATGGATTTTTTTTTCATTCTCAGGTATAACTCCTAAATAAAATGATATTAAATGTTATGGTGATATGATGGAGTGATGATGAAAAAGGAGAAGGAAACAGAGGAAGAGCAGAGGGAAGAATATAGACTCTGGCCAGGCTTACCTACATTGAAAGAAATATGAATTTTGAAGCAAAGATTTTTTTTAAAAAAAGTACTATAAACACACAGCTGAACAGCATGTTCATAAATTCAATTATTCTGGCTGAAAATGGGATACACCTGGCCTTCGATTTCTGCAAATTCTGTGATGTGTGCATTGTCTACACTGTTTTGCCATCCCAAGTCAATCATATAATTAATATGAACTTGTGAATGCTGGTCCAATAAATACTAGGTAAAATGTTTCATATTTCACCATAATCTACAAAAGAAACATTGACAAGAAATCACCACCAGTAATTTGAAAGATTTATATGGAAAAAAGTTCATAGAAGTCCTCACATGACAAACTATGTCATAAACAGAGATTTCTTTACGCTTTAGTTTTGGATAGAATTACAAGAATGTCACAGACTGTGGAAGTTGTGGAAAGATGTATTAAACTAATAGAAATACTCTTATCTCCATGTCAAAGTCAAAATGTCAATACAAATGAATTAATGTTGCATCCTAGAAAACTAAAATATGCTTTCATCAGAATAATTTGTTATATAGTGTTAGAACTTCCTAAGAGCGACTAACAGATACTTTCTATAGGTTAGTAGAGAAAGACGAGAACATGTGAAGTGCTTAAAAGATGCTGCATTATGTAAAATGAAATACAATGTTTTTACCTTGGTTATTATAGGAAGAGTGCTGTTAACAGCATTCCTTTCAGTTAGTTCGACCAAACAAAAAATCTTGACTCCACAATCTGGGGGGGGGGGGATTCTAGAAATTATACAATATCAGATCATATAATAAATGTCATTACTGCATTCATTAATATATTATTGCTCGGATGTCTAATTCAGAGACAGAACACCACAGAGTTCCACTATCTTTCTTGTAAAGAATTAGCTTCATGTTAACTGTATGCAGTTTATCCTTAAGATTACTGAATTTCTGTTATTGTTCAACTCATTCCCTCTTTTAATTAAAATGTTGACTCTTCTAACCAATCAAATAAAATGGCTAAGAATAATATAGCATTCACAGATCAAATTCCTTTTCTCTCAGTATATTAATTCAACTGGATTTCATTTATTTTTTCTTATGCCTATGCATGATTTTACATTAGTAATGCTAAGCAGAGGCAGAGAAGGCAAGCAATCCAAAAGTAAACGAGATTATGATTCTAAGATTAACAAGTGCAGCTCATCATTGCTTTTTTGAGCCCCTCTGAGCAACTGGATTGGAACGCTTTCGGATGGAACTTCTCATGGACTTTAAGACATGGATGTTGGTTTTGGAAACATTCATCAATAAACATATGTGACAATGCAATTTGAAAATTGCCTAAAAAAAGGAATTGGGTGTTTTGGATATTGGTTAACAACAACAATGTACTCTGGTAACATTACATTTTATTTTGTTGCCTTCTGAGCAGAAGAGTAAAACATTCTGGGTTAGGCCAAAAAGAAATGAGTTAAATTAAGCACTTCCATTTTCAAATGAACAGGAAAGCTGAACAAGTTTACTCATGTAACTACTAAACAAAATTGAAAGTTTATCAGCTTCTTTATTGACAAAAAACTGAGAGCACAGCAAAAAGTACATAATATTAACTTTGCTTTGGAAGCACTTAATAGAGACTCCTCTATGTGTAGGCATCAAATTGTTGCCAATTGTGTACGCCGCGCTGAGTCCCTTTGGGTGAGAAGGGCGGGATATAAATGCTGTAAATAAATAAATAAATAAATAAATAAATACAGTAGAGTCTCACTTATCCAACACTCACTTATCCAATGTTCTGGATTATCCAATGCATTTTTGAAGTCAATGTTTTCAATACATCGTGATATTTTGGTGCTAAATTCGTAAATACAATGATTACTACATAGCATTACTGCATATTGAACTACCTTTTCTGTCAAATTTGTTGTATAACATGATGTTTTGGTGCTTAATTTGTAAAATCGTAACCTAATTTGATGTTTAATAGGCTTTTCCTTAATCTCTCCTTATTATCCAACATATTCGCTTATCCAACATTCTGCTGGCCCGTTTACGTTGGATAAGTGAGATTCTACTGTATGTGGAAGGAATAACTTTGATGAAGCTAACTCAGCTAAAGTAATTAATAAGGGATCCTGATGATAAGGTAGAAACTATTCCCCTCTTTTAGAACCATGTTCATTTCCCAATTAATTAGTTCTCCAGTTTTGAATTTGATTCTTAGAAATGATTGAGAATATGGCTATATTTTCAGTAGTCTAATCTCACTTGTATAAATCATGCCAAATCGAAACTACAATAGCTGCTTTGGGTCCTATTCTGGGAGAAAAGCAGTATAATTAATGAATTAATTAATTAATCAAGACAACTACTTTTTCCCTTCTCCATATGAACTAAGGGATGATTCACTGTTTGGAAATTAATTCAAGAAGTCTACTCTAGTCTGGACAACTACTGGATTTAAGCCAATGTTTGTGTATAGTGTCAAAAACACTGAATACATGTTCCTTACATATTTGTTCTAGTTTTCTGATTTCTCTGACTAATGTTTTCTTTCTTTCAAATGAACAAAAAGACACGAATAATATCAAAACATAAAAGGTAGTACTCTTATGCTTCTTATTTTGCTTTATAGAATCAATTATTCTGTTTTCTTGTATAATAATAAATAATAATAAAACTTTATTTATAACCTGCTTCCATCTCCCCAAGGGGGCTTGGAGTGGTTCACATGGGGACCAATCCCGATCAACAGATAAAACAGTACAACAGTAAAATAACATTCATAAAATACATAGCGAGCATCAGGACTAAACGGTGGGGCTATTAAGAAATTACAGGAAAGGCAGGCAAGTGCAAAAACGCAAGGCACTGAGATTCAAGAATAGGGTAAAGTGCTGAGCATTAGGGCAGTAAATAGTTAAGACTGGCTGGTGATGAAAACGGACCTACTGTTCGAATACACGTTGGAACATCCAAGTCTTCGAGTTTTTGTGGAATGTGGCCGGGGTAGGTGCTAATCTAATCTCTCTAGGGAGAGAGTTCCAGAGCTGGAGGGCCACCACCGAGAAGGCCCTCTCCCTAGTCCCCACCAGTCGTGTTTGTGACGGAGGCGGGAGCGAGAGAAGGGCCTCCCCGGTGGATCTAAGAGCTCACGCTGGATTGTATGGGGAGAATCGGTCACACAAGTAAGCAGGACCTGAGCCGTTTAGGGCTGTATAGACCATAACCTGCACTTTGAATTGGGACCAGTAAGTTACCGGCAGCCAGTGGAGCTGCTTCAGGAGAGGCGTCGTACTCTCCCTGTAGCTAGCTGCCTGGCCGTCGATCTTTGCACCAATTGGAGTTTCCGGGCCATCTTCAAAGGCAGTCCCACGTAGAGTGCATTGCAGTAATCCAGTCTAGATGTAACCAAGGTGTGGACCACCCTGGCCAAGTGAGACTGCTCGGGGTACGGTCGGAGCTGGTGCACAAGTTTTAACTGTGCAGTGGCCTTCCCAGCCACCACCACCACCTGCATCAAGTGTCAACAATGAGTCCAGGAGGACTCCCAGACTGCGGACTTTTGTTGTCAGGGGGAGTGTAACCCCATCGAGCAAAGGCAGCCACACTATATTCCAATTGGTCCCACGACTGACCAGGAGGACCTCTGTCTTATCTGGATTAAGATTCAGCCTGTTAGTCCTCATCCAGTCTACCACAGCAGTCAGGCACTGGTCCAAGACATGGGGAGCTTCCGTGGAATTAGGTGGAAAAGAGTGATAGAGTTGAGTGTCATCTGCATAGAGATGGCACTCAACTTCAAAACTCCGGATGACCTCACCCAGCGGTTTCATATAGATGTTGAAAAACATGGGAGAAAGAAGTAGAACCTTGCGGAATCCCACAGGTCAAAGGCCAGAGGTCCGAGTAGGTGTCTCCCAGCTTCACCAACTGGGTACGACCCTCCAAGAAGGAGCAGAGCCACAGCAGAGCCATGCCACCAAGACCCATTCCGGAGACCTGCTCCAGAAGGATACCATGGTTGATGATATCAAAAGCCACTGAGATGTTCAAGAGAACCAATAGGGAAGCACTCCCCCTGCCTAGTTCTCTGCGGAGGTCACTGACCAAGGCGACCAATGCTATCTCCGTGCCATGGCCAGGCCTGAAACCAGACTGTGGTGGATTTAGATGGTCAGTTTCTTCAAGGAATCCCTGGAGCTAAGAAGCCACCACCTGCTCCAGAACCTTGCCCAAAAAAGGAAGACTGGGGATTGGTCGATAGTTGCTAAGAACTAAAGAGTCCAGGAATGCCTTTTTAAGACTAGGTCTTATAATTGCCTGTTTCAGGTTAGCTGAAAATTCTACCTGGACCAACGAGGCGTTTATAACCCTCGTGAACCAACCACCCAATCCCCTACTGGCAAGTTTTATAAGCCAGGATGGGCAAGGATCAAGAGAGCAAGTGGTGGCTCTCACAGCTCCAAGGACTTTGGGACTCTTTAGTCTCTAAAAAATTACATGTAAAAGGAATATTTCATCTCAAGTTTTATCTTCTGCAAATGTTCCTTTTCAAGTATTAAAACTTTACTTTCACTATTTTAACACTTTGACGTTTTTCCATTTAATAACTGAAATTTTAAGGGTTCAGCTGAGTTCACTGCAGTTACAACAACTGTGTCTCCACTCTCCACAGGACATGAACAATACTTTGTTCCCTAGGTTTCCTCTATGTGAGTAAAGATACAAAAAGAAGATCCATGCTGAATCAGAACAAAAGCCTATCTAGTCCAGCATCTAATCTGCCCCATAAGAGGCTCATAGGAAGAACACCACTGTCAAAGCACCCCGTTTCATATCAGTAGCTGACATTGAGAGAAATACTCTGTGTAGAACATATTGCCGATAGTGACTAATACCTGCTTTTAGCCCTATCCTCCACAGGCTTGTCAATCAATCAAATCTTTATTACGGTCATAAAGCAGCATAAGGAGAGTGGGGTACATTTTCATAAAAGCACAATACATTAAAATCATTAGAATCTAGGCTAAAAGCTAAAATACAGAGATATATTAAAAAGCTAAAACACAAAATACAATTTAGGGAATTATAATTTTAAAAAACTAGAAGGAAATGAAAAGGAAAAAGGATCTGGAGTAGGAGTATTTAGGGAATATGAGGAAGCATAAGGAGGGAGAAGTACAGTCAGGCACAGGTCTAGGGGACTAGGGAATAGGAGGAAGAGGGGTGGGAAGATTAGACACAGACTTGTGTAATCTCTCTAAAATTGTAATTAGTAGCCATCATCGTTTTTTTGGGTCCCTAAAATATTGCAATTTAACTACTTGTCAGATGAAAATGTACTTCCATGTATCTGTCCTGGCGCTTGGCTACTTGGGGCCCTTCTGCACAGGCATTAAACTTCTACTTCAAACTGGGTGTCTACAAAACATACATCCCCAAATAGAGTTACAACACAAAGCCTGGCAGAAATAGTGTGTTAAAAAACTCACCTGAAATTATGGATCAAGCCATAAAATCAGCTGAAGCTCATCTGTGTATAAACACTGCACAGCAGAAATGCTAATGCCAAATGTGGAATACGTACCTATGTAGATAAGGCTAACAATGTAACTGTTGGAAAAAGATCCCAGATACACAGTGTGAAGGTGCACAAATACCCTTCCCCTCGAAAAGGAACCACAGTGTTCCGATGGAAATGGTCCCTTGCTTTGCCTTAATGATCAAGCTCTGAGAAGCTGTTTTCTATTGACACGCACTCAGCAGATCTTTGTGGCCACTGTCACAGCTTCCAGCCTGTTCAAGGGGTGCCTATGTAGGCACTCCAAAGCAAGTCAGATCTCTTAAATCCACGTCTTGACCCAGATGACATGTCTGCATAGAAATTGTCCCAGATTGTGGAAGGCTTGACCAAGTTGTCCACATGCTGGACAGCCTTTCCCTTGTGTACCTCTGTCAGAAAAACCTTTAGTTCATTTTTTAAATTTTTATTTTTAGTTTTGCAATTACAATAAAAGTGGTGGGACAATTATGTAGAAAGAAAGTAGGAATAAAGATAGGTAAGAGGTATCCTAGAAAGGGGGGGGGGGGGAGGAGGCTAAAGGGGGGAAGTTTTGGTGGATGGGGGATAATAGTATTTAAAAAATTATAAATACTTCAGTACTTCCAGATATCCTCAGTTACAGATCATACTTTTCCTAATCTCTTTCTTTTATCGACATTGGGCTATTTTAGTATAGCTGCCCAAGGGTTGTATTTAAGTCTATCTTTAGTAGAGTTCTATTTTCTCATTCTTCAAATAAAGTCTTAGTTTATTCCAGTCTGTCAGTTGTCTGTGTGGTCTGTTCTGTGTCATCAATTGTGTCAATGAATCCATATTCCTGATGTCTAGGATTCTTAATATCCATAGCCAAATTCAGCAAGGGAAAAACAATGGGAAATATTGGAAATGCAGGAAACGCAAGGGTGACTTCATACACATGTGGTGGAAATGTAAAGAAGTGAAAAAATTCTGGCACAATGTACATAAAAAGACAGAAAAAATATTACAAAGGAAATTTGAGTTCAAACAAGAATATTTTTTGCTAGGGCTAACGGATTTTCAAATGGACATAAACAGCAACAAGCTGTTTGTCTACCTTATGACTGCTGCTAGCATATGCCTAGCACAACTATGGAAAACTTTAAAAACTCCCTCTACTGAAAAATGAATATTAAGAAAAGCCTTTAGTCCATATTCTTTGAGAAACCAGAAGAAGGACAACTTATTTAGATTTTAAAAAGTGCAAACAGGCTTACATTTCTAAGGGCCTGTTGCAGAGTGCCTACCTTGCATATAGCAAACTTGGAGAACAAGAATGCCATTCCCCTAAGGAAACATTCCAGAACAACTAGTCAGCTACATTGGCTTGTTAGTTCTAAGCGTTAATTTACATATTTTTCTCTAGTCTGCAAAGAAACAAATTAAGCAGCAAATATTTCAAAGACTAAGGAATAATAAAAGCTTTGGGCGAAATCATATTTCAAATCAATGCAATGCTAAAACTTAATAAAGCAATGCAACCATCAGTTTGTATCTCTGAAATGTTCCTAAGAACCTTATCAAGTTTGCCAGATCAAGCATCTTGCTTCGCCAGCGAGCTGAGGGGCAACAGGGCAAATCTGTCGCCACATGTGCTGCTCCCTCACAGCAAGGGGAAGCATTGCCGAAGCCATGCAGATCCGTGCTAGCTCCATTGGAGCCAGCACGACACAGGACCCCCTGCCCGGTATTGTCAGGGAAGCATTGTATGATGCTTCCACTCAGACTGTAAGCAGGTTCTCTGATGGAAGTCCAGCGATGTCATATGATGGGCAGCATGCCCATCTATCGCTGGACTGGTGGGGAAGCATCCCAAGGTGCTAATAAAGCCCTGCGTGATGAAGCGATAGGTCTCTTCTCAGCAGAAGAAAATGTATCAAAGGTAAGTAAAAGATCCTTACAATAAATAGCAGACGGAAGGCTGGATGAAAATAAAAGGATAATCCAAAATAATCAATGCAAAAGAAATTATTAAAACTACATCCACACTGTAGAATTAATGCAGTTTGACATAACTATGTTATGGAATCATGGGAGCTATAGTCTTGCAAGATCTTTAACCCTCTCTATCAAAGCATGCTGACACCTCATCAAAACAGAAATCTCATAATTCCCTGGCATTACACCATGGCATTTAAAGTAGTGTCGAGCTGCATTCATTACAGAGTGTAGATGCACCCTAATATACCCACACCTGCTCTTCTCCTGCAAACATAGGGACGGGGAAAATGAAAACTAAGAAAAAGAGGATTTGCAATTATTTGTATTTATATTTATTTATTTATTACAACATTTATATCCCAGGACGGCTTACAATAAACACACATATAAAAATTATACAATACACTATAAATCAGATTAAAATTATTAACTTACATCAATATTCATAAAACATTCTAAAATACAAATGGGTATGTTCAAGTTCAAAAGACTGAGTCTGTCAATTGAGTTCTGGCGTACATAATAATAATTAGCGCTGCTAATTCTTATTAGAAAGCCTGGCCCCATAACCAAGTTTTAACCTTCCTACGGAAGGATAGGAGGGAGGGAGCCTGCCTGACTTCACTGGGGAGGGCGTTCCATAGGCGGGGAGCCACTACTGAAAAGGCCCTGTCTCTCGTCCCCGCCAGCCACACCTGTGAGGTTGACGGGACCGTGAGCAGGGCCTCATCTGATGATCTTAAGCTTCAAGATGGGTCGTAGCGGGAGACACGTTCGGACAGATAAGCTGGGCCGGAACCGTTTAGAGCTTTATAGGCTAAAGCCAGCACCTTGAATTGTGCTCGGTAGCTAATCGGCAGCCAGTGGAGCTGGCATAACAGGAGGGTAGTACGCTCCCTGAACGCTGCTCCAGTTATTAACCTGGCAGCCTCCGGTTGGACTAATTGAAGCTTCCGAACAGTCTTCAAAGGCAGCCCCACGTAGAGTGCTTCAACTGTAGGGCAAGAAAGCCTTTACTTAGCAAAAATAGAAGGTGTTCCCTCACTTATTGCGGGGGTTACGTTCCAGGACCACCCGCAATAAGTGAAAACCCACGAAGTAGGGGTGCTATATTTATTTTAATATTTACACATTATATTAATAGTTAGGTGGCCTTTCTCCCCTTTGCAAGCCCTCTTTCTGTGCTTCTTCTTGGCGCCCTCCTCTCTGGCGCCTGCCAGTTTCCCTTTAGCGCATGTGCCTCCCTCTCGTTAGCATCCAGAGTGGACGCCAATGAGAGGGAGGGAACATGCGCCAAAGGGAAACTGGCACCTTTTGTGCATGCACCACCGCTCAGAAAAAAACCACAAAGCAGTGAGGGAGTGAAAAGCAAACCACAAAGTAGGGAGAGAACACTGTAATTTCCTGACCACAGATATACCAGTAAAACATCAAAAGCCCTACAATAATTCTGTAAAATTTACCGAGTGTTAAAGAGGAAAGATGGGGATGGTCATCTGCTCTACTTATTTTAAATATAATGGCTTTCAAGATAAAATGAGGTACATTTTACTTTCTTTTTTTAAAAAGAAAGTGGAATAATTGCAGAGTCCAGCCTTCTGTCCCCTGAGAACACTTCTTAATGCACTCAACTCCAGTACCATATTCTGCATTTAAATCAAATCACTGATGTGAATTATTCTCTATATCCAGCATTTCCACAAAACAGTTCATCAGTTGGATCCAACTTTGTGATTCCAACAATTCTTACCATCTTTGCAGCTTCTTAACTGCCATCTCCAAAAATAGACCAATGCCCAAAGATCTGAATGCCCTTGAGATCTTCTAATTAAAATCTCAGGTGTTCCCTCTTTCTGTTTATAGAGAGAATTAATTGGCTCAGTGGAGCAAGAAAAGGGTATGTGTGAATATGTATAGCAAGCAGGTTTTATTTTTATCTTGACTTTATATTTGTGGAATTATAAAACTCAAAGAGCTTTAACTAATTTGTTTGATATTCTTTTCCAGAAAAACGACTAGCTATGCATTATAACATTCAACAATTTAATAATATTAAGATAGACTGTCAAGTTAATCTCTCTGTTTGCATGAGATTTCAAAGTGTACAGTAAGCACATCTGAGCAGCACTGTAATTTGCAACTGGCAATCATCAGTAAGAAGCTTTAAAAATTCAGCTTGTGATTCATTAATCAATATGTCATAATCTCTTGATTCATTCTTATCAAGCAGGATTCTGTACAATCTTTTGTTTATTGCCATCTTTATCATTTTTTATTTTTATGTTTACATCATGCTCCTGCAGATCTGGAGTCATGTGTCCAATTCTGGGCACAACAATTCAAGAAGGATATTGGCATGACTCACTAGAAAACACATGAATACGTGGTAAAGTAGAGGGCAGAAGGAAAAGAAGACCATATTCCAGATGGATAGTCTATCAAGGAAACCACAGCACTGAGTCTGCAAGACCTGAACAGGACTGTTGGTGACAAGGGGCCTTGGGAGTCTCTCATCCATGTGGTCACCATAAGTCAAAGTAAACAAAACTTTCTATCCAGTGAAGCCTCCATATTTATATTATCCCTAATGTTTACCTTTAAAATTATACTTTAGTGTTGTAATGTTAACTCTTAAATATCTGAACATAGAAGGAAAATCATCTGCTAAACAAAGCTGAAAACACAGCATAAAGAAAGACACTTGGATTAGATTGAGCATTCTTATTATCTTTTCTTCTACAAAACAGATTATTGTATTCTAACCTCTGTTAATGAAAGTATTACTGCTACATGGCTGCAATGTCAGCATGTGTAAAATTGTGGGGGGAAAGAGCACAAATTCTTTAAAGTGAACAGAAAGGATAGGAAACACTCCAGTGTCCACATAACACAATCAGACCTCTAATGGAACAACAGGTTTAATAATAGTTTGTGCTTTTGTTAAAACCATGTCGCCATACCTTTGGAAATGTATGCAGTAATCTTTCTGTAATTTTTAAGAGATAAAACAAGATTTTGAGACACGAATTCCAGCATTGAGCACAAGCTGTAGATGTGGTTCATAATCAATGAATGATTCAGTCCTTGGCCCTTGAAAACCATTCCTCTTCCACTGTGTGGGTGTCAATTCCGTGACACTGTTTATCCCTTGCAATCAGCTCTGCTAAATAATTTGTGCTGTCAACTCCTACCTCTGAGCCATTCCCAAAAGGCTATACAAATAATGGATATATTGCTTGATTAATGTTTGGATCATAGTTACAGATTGAATAGTTTTTAAAACCATGAAGTCACTGTTACTGAATCTCATATGTATAAATGCTTTTTTGTCTCTTATAATTATCTTAACAACTCAGTTAATCATTCCAAACCTCACTTCTGTTGGCGAGGAAGCTAATGCGTTGAACGCTTTCTTTGAATTCTGATTGGGTAGGTGATACCTTTGTTATTATGCCCTCTCAGTATTGCAAAGAAATTGTTCATGGAAATCTGAGATCTACAGTGAGCTCCCACTTATCAATGCGTAAGATCTGCAACATAACAAAGGACTCTGATACATAACTCTGCATTAAAAATATTGAAGCACCAAACGGCCACTCCATCTGCTGGCTCTGCAAAGACTCTCTCTTGCAAATTGCTAGGGGACCAGCTACCTGATCAAACAGTAAGTAGGAGAGGTTGTTCTTCCTATAAAAATGAGTTGGATCCACACTTATACATATTTAGACGAGACACGTGGTTGTAGAATGAATGCAGTTTGATACCACTTTAACTACCAAAGCTCAATGTTATGATATCATGAGAACTGTACATGATGAAGTCTTTAGCATTCTCTGCCAAAGAGTGTTCGTGTCTCACCAAACTACAAATCCCAGGATTACATAGCATTGAGCCATAGCAATTAAGTGGTGGCAAACTGCAGTAATTATGTTGTGCAGATGCAGTCACAGTCATGATTAAGTACCATTGATTTCACCAGCTATACTCTAAGTATGATCAGGCCTAGTTCCAGCCTAATACCATGTACGTAAATACATAAGCCTCCTGCCAACCAAGCAGTTTGGAAACATGCAAATGTAAGTAGATTAATAGGTACCGCTCCGGCGGGAAGGTAATGGCGCTCCATGCAGTCATGCCGGCCGCATGACCTTGGAGGTGTCTATGGACAATGCCGGCTCTTCAGCTTAGAAATCAGAGTCGGTCACGACTGGACTTAACGTTAGGGGAAAACCTTTACCTTTTAAATACATAAGCAGGGGTCCTGAGAAGACCTATGGAAATTACACCTTATTGCATGGTTTGTTCATCACAGAAAACTATGCTTATTTAACTGGTAAACATGATCAGAATGTACAATACCTGAGAGATAAGACAATTCTACTTTTACACTACTTATATATTCTATGCTGTGCTATTCTATTCCATCATACCCTACCCTACCTCACCCTATGGAATTTCATTCCATCCCATTCCATTCTATTAAAATGTTGCCTTTCTCCCAGTGAAGACCTGTGGCAGCTCACAAAAAAGGTGTGTGTTGTTTCATTTCCTCCTTCCACAAGTTATATCATTTATAACATCACTGGCAGTAAAGACACCATCCTCCTCTGAAGAAGTGGAAGAATAATAAATCCTTTGTAACTATTTGAAACCTTTCTGGAAAAAAGAATCAGAAGTTGGTCATATCTTTTAACTACAATTTATTATTTGCCACATTCACTTCAAATTCAGATGATTCTCATTCATGTATTATTCTGTGCTATGACGACATGTTGGAAAAATAAATTCTACTTAAACTTACTCAGAAATACGTTGCACTGAATACAAATAAATGAGCATATTGCTATGGTTTAAATTAATGAAAATGCTTACACCAAAAAATTCAGTTGTGATTGTATGAGTCAATTGTCCCTTTCTATTCAATAATAATAATAATAATAATAATAATAATAATAATAATAATAATAATAATAATAATTTTATTTTTATACCCTGCCACCATCTCCCTAGAGGGACTCGGGGCATCTCACAGATATAAAACCAGCATACAGAGTATCAAATACAAAAAACACAAAAATAAAATTAAAAGGCATAAAATAAAATCAGTCATCACATGATATCACATGATAAAACACAGCAATAAACTCATACAATGGACTGGGCAAAGTGCACTGAGTGAAACTTGTAAACATGAAGGAAGTTAAGGTGCTATGAGATCATGGGGAGAGCCTTAAACTTGGGTGAACCCTTGGAGTTAACTCGAGGAGTTAACCAACAGGAACAAATGGTCAGAAGTAACCACTTGTATAAGAGTTTAGAGTACAGTGGGCAGTACTTATTCAAAAGCCTGTGTGAAGAGCCAGGTTTTCAGGCTCTTCCTGAACACTTCCAAGGTGGCAGCTTGTCTAATTTCCCTGGGGAGCGCGTTCCAGAGCCGGGGGGCTGCCATGGAGAAGGCCCTCTCCTTCGTCCCCACCAATCGCGCTTGTGACGGAGGTGGAAGCAAGAGGAGGGCCTCCCCCGATGAATGAAGGGATCGTGCAGGTTCATTGGGGGAGTGCCTTTTATGTATCTTCCATTTTTCATGAAGGCTTGCAATGGATTCAAAACTAATTGATTCTTTGTAACACAATGTTTTTTCCAGTTAGACATTTAACAGTTCTAAAAGGATGCCAATATCCTATAGAAATTGAATGGACATTCAATCTATAATAAGTGCTATACAATACAAAAATAATTGTCAACTTTTGAAGGTATGCTGCATATACTGTAACATAAATGTAATTAGAAAATAGTAATAGTTTTGTTACCAGATAAATTATTGATATATTACCAGGAACATTTCACCTTAAACACAAAATCATTAAAAAAAACAACAACTATGAAAGTGTCAGAATGGAAACTTGGACATTCTTGAACAGGTATAGGGAGAATGCAATGTCATACTATAAGGACAACACCAAGCTTGTCTTTAAAAAGAAAAAGACACACACAAACATTTCCTTTATATTTGCCAATCTTATTCCAATAAACCACATGGTGAAATGCAAACATTATGTTGCACAAGAAACTGTAGAAATATTTGTTCAAAGGAATACTCTAACAAGATGATCTTCTCCAAGGAGAACATCTTTCATCTGGTAGTCTTTCATAGACTTTGTAGAGATGTAAAATAAAATCCACAAATGTTCTCATCCTCATCAAGAAAAGGTGCATTGGCCCTTGGAATTCTTATTAACATTGTGTCCCGCGCCCCAAAAAGTCCCCAAATGTGTAGATGGTTCCAAATGACTTAGAAAAAGCAGGTTCTCCTTGCATTATGTTTTTTATTTCACTTGTTTATAATCTCCACAGGTCTTGGAAAAGTTATTTTATGGACTATACTCCCCCGAACTCCTTGGTATGCTATATGAATTGTCAGCCAAAAATTAACCCTAGTTCCACCTGGGTCCTAAAACTATACATATAAGCAGTGTACACATCCTTCACATCTTTTAGATGTCTAGATGGGTCAAAGCTTGCTTTCTTTGCAATACAGCACATATGGAGAGCAAAGAAACACGCTAATTGTTCGGTTAAACTAAATGAAGGGCACAAGACATATTGGTTTCTTACTGAGGTGAGAATAATTGCTCTTAGTAATATGACTTCATGGTGTCAATGAAAGAGAAACAGTTGAGGGGCACAGGAAGTGCTATAGTTGGAGTGCGTCAAGTGTCAAGATCAAGAGTGTGATCTGAAAATATGGTCTGAAGTGTAATTATTCAGCAACATTAGGTGTATCTCACAGAAGGGAACAGTTGACAAACACAGGATGAAGAATAGTAATCGGTAAAATAAAATTAAAAGTAGAATTGGAACTAAAAGCTTAGCGATAGCTAACTTGGCAGAGAAGAAACAATTAAAAAGCAAACTCGGGCAATTCAACTCAAATATTCAAAGAGTTAATAATGTATTCGTTTAAAAGACTGTTAAATATGCAACAACATATTTATTCAGAGCACCAAATGAACAGCAAGTAATTATGCAGGAAATATAATGAAATATCAAACTGCTATAGGGAGAACACATGGACAATTAGTAAACAGATTGGTGGCAAAACTAATGAGGTGCTAGATTACAAAAGTAGTTATTGTAAAAGCTCAATAAATCAATGTATTCCTTCTACCAATTGGCATAATTGGGTCAAAGACATCAGAAAGAAATTTCAGAAGTAAATAATTTGGTATTCAGACACCACTGAAAGCAACTCTCTCGAGTATGGAGTAATAACAGGAGAATGGGAAGAATTTGTATTACTATTACTTTGTATACCAGGCTTTTCCTCACAATTCAGAAAACACACACTTTTTTTTAAAAAAAAAGATAAATAGGACTATATAGAAAATGAAACAATATGAACTGTATCATTAGAACTTTTAAAAACAAACCAATTAAAATAATAGTTTGGCTGCCAGCTCAGATTCCTCTAGCTAAGGACCTTGTGTAGGGCTTTCCCCACAATATGCATAGGATCAAAGAGTTGAAAGAGACCAAAGGTGCATCTAGTTCAACCCCTTGTCATGCAGGAATAAACAATCAAAGCACTCCTGACAGATTGTCATCCAGCCTCTATTTTACAACTGCCGAACAAGAAGACTCCACCACACTCTGGCTCACTGTCAAACAGCTCTTACTGTCAGGAAAGTCATTCTAATGCTTAAATGGAATCTCTTATCCTGTAGTTTTCAGGATGTAGTTTCAAATGCTCTAGTATCTAGAGCAGCAGAAAACAAGCTGGCTCCATCATCAGTATATTTCAAATATTTAAACATGGCTATCATATCACTTTTTGAAGTGTTTTGTTTTTAGGCTAAACATATCCCATCTCCCTGGCCATAGTTTCAAGATCTTTAATTATTTTGGTCTACTTCCTCTGAATGCATCTCAGCTTGTCAATATCCTTCTTGTGGTGCTATAATTGTACACAATATTCCAGGTGTCATCTGACCAAAGAAAATTGAGTAGTACTCTTCCATCAGAGCAACCAAGTTGCTGCAAGTGTATGCACATCCTCCGGGAAGAACACAAACATAGCACAAATACTGCAGGTGACTGCAATCCCTCACCATTCATATTCACAGTAGTTGTAAGTAGGCACTGAAACAGCACACCGGACCTTGGCCTTGCAGCCTTTAGGCCAAGCTCCTGTAAACCAAGTTCCAGGAACGTGGACTGCAGCATACATTGCACTGTTGCTGTGGTTTCCATAGTTCCTACATAAAACGTCCGCAGTGAGTATATGAGGATAACAGCAAACAAACTGCTGAGAAGAAGAGTGACAGTTGCAAGGACTTTCAGAACAGAGTCCTTTTTGCCATCATGTACAAATATGCCAGGTTTGAGGCCTTTTCCATTCCAAAACAGAGATATTAAAATAGAATAAAGTCCTACTCTGAGGATGAAACACACAGCATAGAACTTTACTTCCACTATGTAAAGGCAGGTAAAAATAAAATAAAAATTGAAACATAATTTTAATAAAATTATACAGCACAACCTCAGTGGTGGGAAAATCCAGAATAAGCTTTGCCAAAAGAAGCATAGTCTAGTGAGCGTTTGATTATATCTTTGCATGACATTGTGATGTTTGGCAAATATATGCATCTCTCACTTTACCTGCATTAGATTATCAGCAATAAAGTCACTGTTTTGCAGACTAAAGACATTGCTTTTTCTTTTATAGCATAAAAATATGAACCAGGGAAGGGAATTTAAGGCCCCATAGTGCAATTTTCTGCTAAACAGAGCACAACATTATGGCACTTCTATGGTCATGACAGGAACCATTTCTTCATCTGTAGGACAGGTGCCACACATCCAGGCATGAAAGGAAGAGGCAAACTTCAAGCATGTTCTACTGTGTATTCTGGGTTTCTTTAAAAGGAAATATTCAGCAGTCTCACAAACATTTCCCCAAGGTTCCTTCACAGAAATCATGACAGTTAAGCCAGTTACCAGCTTTAAAATATATTGTATTATTGAAAATGGGTTCAGCTGCAGGGAAGTTGCACTTTATGTCAAAAGCAAAGAAGTGGGGACAATTTTGAAGCTGAACAGGAAGATATTTATACTTGGTTTCCCAATGGAAATGAATTGCCTCTCATTTATATTTCTTTCGGTTACAGTTCAAAATTGTTTATTATTTATTTTAACCGGATCAGAAAGATATTTAATGGGCTATATTGTTCAGGTATATATATTTTAAACTCTTTAGGATATTGTATTACTATTGGGTGCTTAGTTCTTTTTTAAATGTTTGCATCATATAGTATTTTAACATTATTTGGAATTAATTCCATACTATAAGCTGTAACACAAGAAAGGAATAAAATAGTTTCTCGCTTACTCACAAACTCTTCCTTACTTCTTTTCCATCCCTACTTTATGAATGTATAAAACCCATTATTACATCTACTGAAGGAGAATAGAAAAATGAATCACAATTTGAATAATACTTTAAAAGTTTTATTTTATTATTTTATTAGCAAAAGTAATCTCATTTCTGAGACAAACAGTATCAGCGTTAAGGATGTCATTTCCCACATAATTTTTAAATATAGTATCTACAGCTTTTGAAATGTCGGGTCACTATAATCTCAATTGCTCAAATGTATTAGAGTCAAGTTAATTTTCCAAGAATTAGAGTAACACAAATTACTCACGTATAACATTAAATTTTACAATAACATTTGGAAATACAAACCCCATGATAGGCTCGCCTTAGGATTGCTGCAAGTCAGAAACATCTTGAAGACATACATCTAAGTTCTTAATTCTACTCCAGTCATTCAGTATGAAAATAGGTAAACAGAACTGAATTTCACAGTCAGCTGGAATTGTTAAGATGACGTCCTATTTCCCTGTGATTCAATCCAACCACATACCAATCCAGCCACATTCTGTATTAATTGTAGCTTGGGAACTTTGCAAAGAAAACAGCAGATAGAAAAAGTTACAACAGGCTGTGTGCCTTTAAAAAATACCCCAAAGAAGTAGTAGGGTTGGTTTACCTTGGGAGATACATCACTAGAGTACCAACATAAACTTGGCTATTGCTGTTCCCTAAAAGACAACACAGCTCCAAGAGCACATCCAAATTGTGAATTAAAGTTCCAGAAGAACAGCATCCCCACCTAAGCCTCAGTCTGTTCATCTGATTACTGATGCATCCTTCTTTATCAACAACTGAATACAGTGTTCCCTCACTTATCGCTGGGGTTAGGTTCCAGGACCACCCGCAATAAGTGAAAATCCGCCAAGTAGGAACACTATGTTTATTTTAATATTTATACATTATTTTAGTAGTTACATATACACTATTTTAAGCCTTTATCAACCAATCGTGTGTTGATAAATTGCCTCCTTCTCCTCCCGTTGCCATTTGGGCTCCTTTTCTTTCCCTTCGGCTTCTCCTTCCTCCCTTCCTTAGGCTGTAAATTGTAATTTTTTATGATCTATAATATTCTTTTAGAGTTTATTGAAAAACCATGAAACAGAGAATCTGTGAAAGTGAACCGCGAAGTAGTGAAGGAACACTGTACATAAATCTAGACGCCAAAGGGAGCAAGATGTGATCTTTTCCTTTGCTCACATGAGTAGAGACTCAGCAAAGTCTCCATGCAATACCTCAAACAGGTTTATTATTTCACTATCAGGAACAAACATTTTTTTAAAAGATAGGCTAGGCTCATCTCTTTTTACTTTAGAGCAGGCTGCACAAACAATTCTGTTCTTCATGGTTCCCAATGTTTGAAATGACTATTTTAATTGTTTCAAAACTAGATTGTGTCATTGTTTTTAAATCGTATTTTAAAGTGTCTGTATTGGTTTTTATTTGTCCATTGCCTCAAGAGTTCTTCTAGAATGAAAGGCCGTACAAAAATACTTTAAATAAGTAATAAATAAAATTTAATTAACTGAGTCTTTTTATAGTGCTGGTTAATTGTCATTATCACTGTTGGTTGTATTATTATTGCTATTAGCAATTTTAATTATTTATGCCTGGGATTGTTTGTGTTTTAATGAGTGCTGTTTTGTTTTTTGTCTGTAAGCTGCCCTTGTGGTTCAAAAACTGGATATGAATGTCCTA
This sequence comes from Anolis carolinensis, assembly GCF_035594765.1. Lineage (NCBI taxonomy): Eukaryota > Metazoa > Chordata > Lepidosauria > Squamata > Anolidae > Anolis > Anolis carolinensis. The sequence goes on along the minus strand of NC_085844.1, from coordinate 9,454,730 downwards.
AAATGAATATATAGGCTGAGCGATAATTGGAAGGTTATATAGCAATAAATATAGAGTACACATTTCATCCCGATACAGAATGTCATTTACAATTTGAATCATTATTACATTTACAAGTTAAAGTGTACTTTCTTAACAGATGGCACTATAGTAAAAATAGATATATTATCCCTTTTCATTATTAAAATGTCATTAAAAAGTGCATCTGAAATTCGGCATCCTCCAATACTGCTGACAACCAGCGACTGGGCATTTAAAGCAGCCATACATCCATTCAAGACTGATGGCAATAAACCTTTTGAGTTCTGTTCCCATCAGTGTTTAAGAGGCCAATGAAAGAGATAATTTATATTAATTGGTTATTACTAACATATATACAATCTCAAAGGAAAATACATAACTCAAATCAGTCAAGTGTTTGCTAGGTCACCCTGTGCAGAGCTCAATGACAGGAATTAAATAGTGGTAAGAATCAGGCAACACTTCAGTTGCTGTTAGACTAAAACTCCCAGCACCAATGAGCAGCGTCAATCCTTGTGAGGCATGCTAGGATGCATAGGACAACGACATCTGCAGAGCTGTAGGACAGCAGTTTCCAAAAAAATTTGGTAATGGAACTCTTCATTTGTTTTCCATGGAACTCTGACTTTAGCCCTGATTTTTATTACTCAAGAATTTTTTTTAAAAGAATCAACATGGAAAGTCAATTATGTATTAATCACTCTAGATCAGATGGCAAATAAAATGTTCAGATGTGAAACCTGTACTACACACCTGGTAGCAATAGTTATGCTGTAGCAGCTATGGAGACTGTAAATCAAATAGCCTTGTGGTTTTATTTTTAAAACAGTTTTAAATTTGATTTTTAAGATTTTTCAGGGACCCGCTCCAATTCTTTTGCTGTAGGATTTCCACCTTTCATGCCACTTTTCAATTTTGGCATTTGCATTGCTCATTACCTTATAATGCATTAGACTTTTACTATGTGGTTCTGCCATTTCACATTTACCTGTATTTATCTCTAATTACTGGCAAGTCAACTTGGATGATAAAGAGGAAGAGATTATTAATACTTATTAACTAGAATTTCCCCTGCATATTTCATACTCCCATGTTGCAGGCAGGGGACATAGCTAGGGCTTGTCTAAGGCTATATTATACAACTAAAGTTAAACTTGAACCAAAGACACATTAGATGACACTTTTAGCCAGAATTGGCATGATATTCACAACCCCAGCAAGCTGTCATGATGGCACATAAATGCTAGGAAGCATACCTTCTTCACAATGACCCTACTGCCCAAAATAGAGGTGCTATAGATCTAGATCTAGCTCTATCAAGGCCATGTTCTCCCTGTATGTATATGTGAAAAAGAGAGGCACCATAATTCTTTCATAGTCCATATATTGGAAATTTTATACAAATTTTACTTTATTTTCTAAAACACACTATTTGTCAAAATATTCCTTGAATAGGCAGCATGGCATTTTTATTTAAGCTGGCATAAAGAGTACATTAAATAACAAGATTTAATAAGTGGTAGTATGTCCTTTCTGTAATCTGTTATCTTACCACTGATGCTCGAAAATGAATTTTTATAAGCTTTTTACAGAAGCACAGCTCTTCTGTGAAGAGTAGTTTGCCCAATGTCTACACATTGTCATTACATTCGAGGATCTTTCACACAGAATTACAGTACATCACAACAGAATGTTAATTTCCAGAAGAGTGGAAAGGCGACAAAACAACGAGTCACAGTTTACACATGGGTTATTATAAAGAGAGGGAAAGATAAACAATTGAAACATGTAGAGTACACCAGTGTCTCTTGGGTTAAAATGATATAATACAGTCTTTGTCAACTATGAAAGAAAGAAGAGCAAGTGGGTGGAAGAGAATATAAAAAAGAAGATTTTCATGAAAATGTTTTTAAAGAAAAAAACGAGAGCTCTGTTGCAAAACTGCAATTATACAATTACCTCCAGGCATTCCAGATAAAAAGAGAGAATGGGAGTTTTGTGGAATGAATGGCATGGCTATGTAATATCACCTTTGGTTTCTGATAAGAAAAGGGCAAAATAAAGATTTCAATGATATTTAGAAAGAGCTGGCAAATATATTTTGTGGAGAGAGCCTTCTCATTTGCTTATTCTATGATCTGAAGAAGTAGAAACAATGGCTTAAAATCAACTGGTAGTTCAAACAAAGCTGATCCACTGAAGCATACAAATATATTCAATTCAATTCAATATTATTACCAATTTCATAGTGTTTTCTTAAGCAAGGGGGAGTTATTCTAGTTCCTTCCTCTTAAATATAGTCCACAGCACCTAGCTTTCATTGGCTGTCTCCCATCTAAGTACCAACCAGGGCTGACCTTGCTTAGCTTCTCAGATCAGACAGGATCTGGTGCCCCTTTGGGCTACTACTATTCAGCAACTGATATAAGTAGGACAAGGAATTGAATTCAGATGAATGACTCAAGGGATGCAAGTGGACACAAATCAAGACTCCAAAATACATGAGGGCAGAAAGCTTAATAACGTGCTCATTCTGAAGGCCATAAACAAACTGTGGGATATCCCAGTAGGCAATGGCAGTTATAGGTTTGCTATAATAGAAACATAGAAATATGTGGTTTGGTCATTGAAAAATGCTTATCAGGCAACAGTCAATAAAGATAGGTCTCTCTTTCTTAACTAACAAGGTGTGGCATGTAAATGCAATTTTCTTGAATATTTAGGTACCATAGCTTTTCATATTTAGGTCTGTAAATAATCATTTCAATAAGTACAATGAGTTCTGACCAGAACACAAACTGAGCAGAGTCCTGAACAGAATGGAAAGAGCTGAGAGCAAGACCTTTACACATATTGGCGGTACTGCTAAACAGAAGGTGGTGCCCTCTAGATGTGTGTGGACACCAATAGAGAAAAACTACTGTACACAGTCAAACTCCCTTATCCATAGGTTCAACTTGCCCACACTACAAAAGAAATCCCTCTCTTGAAACTGATTGTAGACCTGTCTAGATGCTCCAGCGCAATCCTACGGCACATTGCTAGCCCAAGTATAGTCAAAATATAGCATTCACTAACTATTATCTGTGGTTTCAGCTATCCATGGAGAGTCATGGAACATATTCCCCACAAATATGGGAGCATAGTGTACTTGCTGCTATGTGACGACTCCAGTGCTGTTCAGTTTTCCACATAAAATTGGGATTTTTGGAATCAAGATCCAGAGGAAAGACTCAAGATGGCCAAGTGAACATGTTCCCTCAGCAATAAAACTATCCTCTTGGCTTACTTGCAATACATGTAAACAATTATTTGCATTCAGCACAAACCATATTAGGCCATATTACGCTTCGCAGAGGCTACATAAGAAATTCTTCATTTCTTTAAACTGCTGTTGTTTCTATGTTCATTAGGTTATGATTTTACAAATTAAGCACCAAAACATCATGTTATACAACAAATTTGACAGAAAAAGTAGTTCAATACACAATAATGCTATGTAGTAATTACTGTATTTACAAATGTAGCGCCAATATATCATGATGTATTGAAAACATTGACTACAAAAATGTGTTGGATAATCCAGAACGTTGGATAAGCGAGTGTTGGATAAGTGAGACTCTACTGTATATACTGCTCAGGTTTTATAACAAAAATGAAGAGGGGAAATGCATATATATTTCTTCTGGGGTCACTATGGAAAAATGAAGACCAATTATATGGTAATATTTGTATATCACTAGGCAGAAATTCTGTATTTTTTTAATACAGGCCAAGTCACACTGACGTTAAATATTCAAAAAATATAATGCAGATTACTACTAAATGGGCTTTCAGACAATTAGATTTCATTCCGGAGTCATCTCGTGAGCTTTTTGATCAATGATTTTACAGTAACACTGTTTTCACGGCTTCATTTGGCTAAGGTTTCTAAATCAATAAGACACTCATTTATAAAAGGAAGGAGAGTGGAAGAAAATGTTAGCAAGTGAAACTGAACAAGATCCTCCATCACCGAAATCCTTTAAGTGATAATTACCCACTTAACATAAAACTACCATCACCTTATTTCATCCAGCTCCAGTTTTCTGGTGCATGTTGTCTATTTTCTCACTGAACGTCCACTGACATTCAACTGCACTTAAAAAAGAAAAAAAAGATCTGCACTTGACACATCTCTAAAGAGTCTCATTTATTCATCAGACTGCTTCTTGTTTCTAAAATGATATTTCTAATTAATTATTTATTAATATTACTAAAATTCTATTTTGCGCTTTTTTGTTACATATTGGAATCACCAGATTCTCACATTCCAAACAAGGACAGCTGTTCTCGTTCTGTGAGATTTCCATTTTCTAATTTGCTTCATCTGCCCATAAAGAGTTCTTCCAACCTGTCAATGAGTATGATAACATATGGACAAAATCCCTGTTACAATGTGAGAGTAGAGAGGGAATTCGGTCCAACCCAGGCTCCAAAATTTTTTTGAGAATATAATGAGATCTGGACAATTGCTGTGATATATTTGCAAGATCTGATTCAGAAGAACACTTCCACATTTATAGCATGTCTGAATCCTTGCCAGGCAGCCATCATAATGACCAGTCTTAAACATTCCCAAAATTTCAAAGAAGAAAAAATAATATTTCAAGCTAGCTGATGCATGCCTGATTTGACCTATATACTTTAGTTTGTAGGATGAAATAGAACCCTAGTTCCAAGCATTTTATGAGTAAGCATTATATTGACAGGGTCTGAACCAAGGTCTATGTGCAAGGTTCTTGGAAGAATTGAATTAAGTATGGTAATTTATATGTTTTTAATGTTTGTATAATGTATTCTTATTGATTATGTTAATGGTTTTAAATGTGTTGTTAATTTTTATTGACTTGTTTGGCATTGAATTTTGCCGGGTGTTGTAAGCCGCCTTAAGTCCCCTCAGGTGAGAAAGGCGGGGTAAAAATGTTGTATAAATAAATAAATAAGTGCAATGTTAAACGATAAATGTAATGATAAAATTACTTTCCTCATTAGGACATTAAAATAGTAAAGAGGTTTGGGCATAAATATGGAAATTTAAATTTGAAGAACTTGCTCTGGATGTACATGTTAGCAGAGTAAACAGCTGCAGTAGAAATACCTTCCTATTTCAGAGACATGAGCTCTGACATCCTATGCACTTGCAAGTGACTTTCAACAGATCGTTCGTCATTAACCAGTTCACATTTTGAAATCAGAAGAAGTAACAATTATTTCATAAATTAATATTTATTTGAATGACATCTATCTCCACTTTTCTTTTAATAAGTTCTCTATTTTTTTAAGAATCCTTATTTTCAAAATTATGGTGCCATAATGGGAAGACCTGTAAAGTGTCCCCTAGAAATTTTCTGGATGGGATTCATTAAAAAAAAAAGAGAGACATCCATGACAGGTTGATAAGACCAAACAGAGGACCAAGAGAAAGTGGATGACCTCATAGAGATGTAGGGATTAACCATCATGTGCATAAATAGTTGCTAAATGTTTTTAATGGCTTTCATTAATAAAAGAATAATATCTAGAGCAACCGTATCCAAACTAGGACCCTAGGATTCTACAAATCATCATAGGATTTCTGCAAAATAATCTTTTAAAACTTTTTTTAAAAACTGTTAAAAAATCTCTGCCAGAGTATGAAGATCTTATTGAAACTCAATGTACCTCAGCTTTAAAAATATAATACGAATATCTTTTTATTTCCAAACCTACCTTGCAAAAATATACAGGCAATAGGAATATGGGACAGAATTAGAGTTTCGTGGGGTGGTGGTGGGGGGGGGGGGGGGGCTTTGAAGGGTTCCATGACCAAAACAATTTGGGAACCAGTGATCTAAAGAACTCCTAAGAGGTGGTTTCTTCCATGTTTCATTCTACTGTAAATATATTATTACTATTTCCCACAATAATGAGTGATAGAAATTCATTTAAAAGGAAAAAGTAAAGTGTTGGATATAAGAATAGTGGACAATACTCTCTCCACTGAGACACTCTTCATACTGTGCCCCTCAACAAATTTTAATATTTATGCCGATGCTCATTCGACCTGCCCATCCTCTTCCATGCATCATAATGATGATAGCCATTTCACAAGACTCATGTACAACTTGCATCAGCTATTAAGCTAACAAGTGGTAATTAATACCCATCAGGGTCATTCTTAGTTTAAAAGGATGACTAGTAATGTATTAAACACATATTAAAGGCTCCATATATCCATTATCACAACTTTAAATAAGAATGTCCCTGACGATTTCAGTTGCAATGCTTAATTAACAGAACTACTTAAAAAAGGCAAATGTACACATCAGACAGATGTTCAATTTGCTATGCAAATCATCCCTGGGTACTTTCTTACTAGCAAGAGACTATCTTAACGTTTCCCCAAACTCACAGCTTGAAAGATCAGAGGAAGCCAGCATATCATTTCACAAAGCAGAGCAAAGAAAGATGTTAGAATTTGCTTAGGGAAGAAAAATTGAAAACATGTTATATCTCCTTCCTCTCATTGCCAAAAGATTTTTTTCATGTGAAAAAGTTAAAAGATTAAAAATAAAAAGGTATTGACACTATATATGGGTTATTCCCGCTGAATGTTTTAGTTAAAGCAAGGCACTGAGCTGACAGCTTCCTTTTATTAAATGAAGTAGTGCACCCTAAAGGCTGATCTGGCATGGCTGCTAATTTAAAATAGCTCAGACTTGCAACTGGATCAGTAAATTCCAAGCGGGAATGAATAAGTAGGGTAGGAGGTTCTCTATCAGAGGAAAGTAAAACGAAAATAGAATGTTCTTTTTATAGCAAGAGGAAGCCTCAGGGAAATCTCAGCACATCTTTCAATTGCTGAAACACACTATTTTTTAATTAAGAGACCTGAGAGACAGGCATTTTAATTACTTTTCAGCGTTATTTTGAAAGAAACAGAACAGAGCACATGTGGAGAGGGAATCTGCACACAAAAATGAATTATAGATGTGCTGGTGTGGTGAGGAATGCTTGATCTCCTTCTAAATCTAGCTGCTTCAGCCAATCAAGCTTACAATGCATATAAAGACACTTGTTAAGTATGCTCTAGCCAAAACCAAACAGTGCTAAACATCAAACAGCTTCCAACTTGAAACCCATACATTTCTGTGCTGTCCAAGTGGAACTGCAATGTAAAGGATCTTAGTTGCCAGCACATGACCAGAATGCACAGCAGAGGCCTATCCACCCCTTAAAAGCTGATAAAAATGCCAGAAATTAAGATTACATGTTCTTATCCCTTTTATGTGTTTGGGATTTTGGATTACTTTGAATTTTTGATTGCATGTATTTGCATGTATATACATAATGAAATATCTTTAAGATGGGGCCCAAGTATATGCATAAAATTCACTTATGGTTGACATACACCTTATCAACACAGCCTAAAGATAATTAAATTCATACACAATATTTTAATAGTTTTGTCCATTAAAGCAATTATGTGTACACTGAACCATGGGAAAAGCAAAGATGTCACTATCTCAGTCACCCATGCGGAAAATTCTAGATTTTTGCTATTGGAATCCATGGTAAGGGATGCTCAACTTGAGTTTGGAGTTTCATAGAATCATAGAATAGTAGAGTTGGAAGAGACCACATGGGCCATCCAGTCCAACCCCCTGCTAAGAAGCAGGAAATCGCATTCAAAGCACCCCCGACAGATGGCCATCCAGCCTCTGCTTAAAAGCCTCCAAAGAAGGATCCTCCACCACGGCCCGGGGGAGAGAGTTCCACTGTCGAACAGCCCTCACAGTGAGGAAGTTCTTCCTGATGTTCAAGTGGAATCTCCTTTCCTGTAGTTTGAAGCCATTGTTCCGTGTCCTAGTCTGCAGGGTAGCAGAAAACAAGCTTGCTCCCTCCTCCCTATGACTTCCCTTCACGTATTTGTACATGGCTATCATGTCTCCTCTCAGCCTTCTCTTCTGCAGGCTAAACATGCCAAGCTCTTTGAGCCGCTCCTCATAGGGCTTGTTCTCCAGACCCTTAATCATTTTAGTCGCCCTCCTCTGGACGCTTTCCAGCTTGTCAACATCTCCCTTCAACTGCGGTGCCCAAAATTGGACACAGTATTCCAGGTGTGGTCTGACCAAGGCAGAATAGAGGGGGAGCATGACTTCCCTGGATCTAGACGCTATACCCTTATTTATGCAGGCCAGAATCCCATTGGCTTTTTTAGCTGCTGCATCACATTGTTGGCTCATGTTTAACTTGTTGTCCACGAGGACTCCAAGGTCTTTTTCGCACACACTGCTGTCAAGCCAGGCGTCCCCCATTCTGTATCTTTGATTTCCATTTTTTCTGCCGAAATGAAGTATCTTGCATTTGTCCCTGTTGAACTTCATTTTGTTAGTTTTGGCCCATCTCTAGTCTGTCAAGATCGTTTTGAATTCTGCTCCTGTCTTCTGGAGTGTTGGCTATCCCTCCCAGTTTTGTGTCATCTGCAAACTTGATGATCGTGCCTTCTAACCCTTCGTCTAAGTCGTTAATAAAGATGTTGAACAGAACCGGGCCCAGGACGGAGCCCTGCGGCACTCCACTTGTCACTTCTTTCCATGATGAAGACGACGCATTGGTGAGCACCCTTTGGGTTCGTTCGCTTAGCCAATTACAGATCCACCTAACTGTAGTTTTGTCTAGCCCACATTTTACTAGTTTATTTGCCAGAAGGTCGTGGGGGACTTTGTCGAAGGCCTTACTGAAATCCAGGTATGCTACATCCACAGCATTCCCTGTATCGACCCAACTCGTAACTCTATCGAAAAAAGAGATCAGATTAGTCTGGCATGACTTGTTTTTTGTAAATCCGTGTTGACTATTAGCAATGACCGCATTTGTTTCTAAGTGTTCGCAGACCACTTCCTTGATGATCTTTTCCAGAATTTTGCCTGGTATCGATGTGAGGCTGACCGGACGGTAATTTGTTCTACTCCAACTACATATAAACCTTAGATAATGATGATTATGGTGATGATATATTTAATGCAAGGCTGCACATTGAAAGTGCACTGTTGGACATATGGCAATAAGAAAGGTCTACCCATTACTTCTCAGCTCATCAACAAAGTTCAACACATAAGAAACTGTGGAGACAGTATCAGTGTTTGAAGGTAGTGGAGATGAAGAATTAAATTCTAAATGTGAGAGATTATGGGTTGGGCCTGAATGAATAACTGATAAATCTATATTTGGATACCAGTACTCTGCTTATGAGCATATAAACTTCTCACAGGCCAAACAGAATAGGACACTGAAGTTGGATATCAAAAGATTCTTAGATATAAACCTATATTACAAAATGGAGTGCACAGCTCTAACACAAGTTTTAAAAGATGATGATAAAACTTATAAATGTTCAATTTAAACCTGATGCACAATTAGCACAGTGTATTTCACACTATACTCTATGAATGCAATACAGCAAACAATTTATACATCCATTAAGCATCACATAAGGCTTGTTCTCCTGCCGTGTTTAACATATCATCCCTAAATTAAACATGAAGACTTGATGAATTATTCTCCATGATCATTTTATTTTTATTTTATACAATTGTGCAAAAGGAATCTTAATATTTGTAATTATCAATCCTTGTGGCAAAAAGAACCTTCCTACACTATCATAATTAGACCCAAAATGCTAATGTAAAGACCTCTTTGAGAGAACAGTATCAGCAACGTACGAATGAAGTGGTACAAAACAGGTGCTTGTCATGAATTAGGTTATTCGCAGGTTAATAACGGTCCCTACTTTATTCTGCAAAACGGCATAAAACTTTGAACACAACACAGAGCTCCAACCCATTTAGATGATGAAAACAATCATCCATTACTACAAACTTCTTAATTACAAGAGATGTGCCATTCTTAATTGTGATCTGCAGCTTTTGCAGCCTTATAAGTCAAGCATTTTGGGATTTTTTAAATTACAGTTCACATCAATAAATGTCACTGGAATGAAATAAAACGAATTAAGGATCTCTCAGGCAGTGATAAGATTTGGCTTGAAACTGATGATCAGGTGGAGGGAAGAGAGGTAGATAATTTTCATAGAAATGATGCTATAGAAACAATGAGTACTTGCTATAAAATATGGGAAACCATGGAAAGCTAGAGAGTCACATGAAACTTAGAGGATAAATATGTTTATTTTATTTTATGTTTGTTTATACGGCATTGAATTGTTGCCTACTTGTAAGCTGCTCCGAGGCCCCTTCGGGGGCAGAGAGAGGGCGAGGTATAAATATAATAATATAATAAATCTTTATTTGTATCCCACTTATCTCCCTATAACTGGACCCAAAGCAGCTCACAACACTGTGTAAAAGACAATATAAAACAATGAGCATATATAAAACACAACCTATAAAAAAATTTTACAATCCGAGATAACTATACTTATTTAAAACATTCATCTAATACAATTATTGCAACCTACTCAATAAGACAGATGGTAAGGTTAACGCGACTCAATAAAAGTTAGCCTTCCTGTCATTACAGCTAAGTGTCTTCATCAAAAGCTTGCACAAAGGTCCTTAGCTGTTTTTAAAGATGTCGGGGAGGGGGCTGTTTTAACCTCTTCGGTGAGGGAGTTCCAAAAGTTAGAGCAACCACTGAGAAGGCCCTAACTCTCATTTCTGCCAACCGCATTTGCTATGGTGGTGGCAACAAGAGGAGGGCCTCACTAGAAGATCTTAACATTCGGGCAGGTTGATATGATTTGTAATGTGAGAAGTCCTAATCAGAGACCAAATTATTTTTAATATGGTAAACAAATAATAAATAAATAAGGACGTAATGCCCCACTCTACGGAGAATATGTGAAGCATTTAAATTGTGTTTTGGGGCCTTCATGGGCTCTAGAGCAGAGCTTCTTAAACTCTTTCCACTCGTGATCCCTTTCTGCCTGATAATCTTTTTCAAGACTCCAGGTAAATAGGTACATAAAACAGGTATACAAATCAAACATTTATACTAATAACAAATCAGCATTTGCAAAGCTGGTTAAACAGGATGATTTTCCTATATGTGGAGTACTGTAAACAGTGCAAATCATTGCCAACAGATTCAGCTACATGTCTAGATTCTATTGTTTTCTATTCTATTTAGTTTGGCTATTGCAAAACTAAACTAAGTGGACCCCATTTAAGGTTGGGACCATCATTTTAGAAAAACTGCTCTTCTAAACAAAGTATGTGCGATAAATTTTGCAAAAAATTGTTTTGATCACTAGCCTTTCATAAATCAGAGATCATTTGGAGGCATTTTGAAGCCATATATATATATACACACACACACAAAAAAACTTGCTTCCCAGGGGGCACAATATCATCCCTTGGAGACTATGTGCAGCCTATAATTTGCCCACCACTGCACTATAAAGATCTGTACTGCTTCTTCGACTCTCCTGAAATGAACGCTTCTTCACAAGGTCAATGGTCATGTCAATCTGTCCCCTCAAATCCACAAGTGGAAGTATATAGATCTTAAAGCCAACACTTCCACAGAACCAGGCTAGTACTGATGGATGTGTTTTTTCATAATTTTATATGCCACTTCATCATTTTCCAAGGCTGCATACAATATAAAACAATTACCGCAAAACAACATAAAATAATATCAGTCTTGCTATGAAAAATCATTTTTGAATACTGTAGCTGTTTTTAATATATTTGAAATTTGAAAAGCACAATAAAAATGTCATACTTCACAAAAAGCTCCCCAAATTTCATAACTAATTGCAATACTAATTTCATTCAGTTACATAATACAACGTAAAAACATCAAAACAAGTTGTGAAAAAACTGTAACCAGTGGAGCAAATCTGAGGTCATATTCGGATTTAGAAGTTTTAATGAGCCTCAATTTTTCAGGCCATTCAAATAAAACTTGCTCTTCAAACACTCTAATAAATGATCCCTGCAAGTATGCACTGCTGACTACTGAAACATTGTCTTTCAAATAAATGAAATAAATGAAATAATCTTTTAAAATCTTTTAAGAGATCTTAAAATCTTTTAAGTGGTGGAGGCTCCTTTTTTGGAGGCTTTTAAACAAAGGCTGGATGGCCATCTGTCATGGGTGCTTTGAATGCGATTTTCCTGCTTCTTGGCAAGGGATTGGACTGGATGGCCCAGGAGGTCTCTTCCAACTCTTATGATTCTATGATTCTAAGATTACAAGTGAAACTATGAAAAAGCAGAAATATTGTCCAGGGTGACATATGAATTAGAGCAGATGTGTGCCTAACAAAATAATTTATTTCTAAAAAGCAGTATCACACAAAATTGTGTAGTTGATCTTAAAGACTGATAAGTAGAAGGTGAGAAAATCTGACAACTTAGAAAAGGTTAAAACAACAGCATTTCAGGTCACAGCATACCACCTAGAAATAGCTTGATTTAAACATATAATAGGAAGATTGTTTAAACAATGGCGGAAGTGCTGTCACAAACACTATCGACATTATAATAAATATTTCTGTTACTTGCTTTTAGGTCCTCTAATTGGAAAGCAAACTTGAGACCAAAGCATGTCACTCCAAATGCCTCCACTTCTGGCTTCCTGCCAATACTCTCTTGCCGTGCTAAAATTAACACTAACTGGGTACCGTCTGTTCATTATCAATGACACATTCTGGCTACAAATTTCGCTTTTTTCATGTTTATCCTCCCTGTCTTTTCATGTAAACACACACACACACACACATAATCCTTCTGCTTTACATTTTAAAGAATACAATTTGCACTATAATCTTTTGACTTCCTTTTCCACTGAACAAAATATTTTACCCTGTTTTCAATTAATAAAGCAATTTTCATACTAAATAGAGGGCACAGTTTAGAACGGGAACAGATTACAATAAAGTCCTATAAATAATTTATCACACCTGGCTGCAAGGGTTGGAACACAGTTTTAATCTAAAATAGTTAAGTGCATACATCTGTTCATGTTTGTTTAGAGAGTATAAAGAAACCCCGTGAAATATATTACTGACCTCTCATGCTACTGTGACAAATTATATTTACCAATCTGTTAGAAAATAAAATACTACTAAAGAAGCTACGATGTCCAGAAAGTTCAGATGCATTCCATTTCAGCACTATCACAAAGCTCTTCAATAAGCTCTCCATTTGCTTTATTCAGTTTGTGGGTAGAATAATGCTCTGGTGCACTTTTTGTGGGCAGAACAGCATCTCCTAAAAGATTTGCAAAAATCCTGATTAGGTAGAGAAGAAATGGCTCTTCGAGTTTATCTGTCAGGTCAAGTGTGATGCGCTATGATTTCAACAAGTCATAGAAGTTGAGAATGAATTACTAATGTTTAGAAGAGGAGTGGTCAACAAACACCCCAATTTCTTTGCGCGAGCTCCATGAATCGGTGTTGTTGTTGCATAGCAAGCTTGTCCAACTCGCAGCATAATTAGGATTATTATGCTTTTTTGTACTTCTGTGTGGTGGCAGATATCACAAAAAATATCCATGGATTTTTATATTTATTTATTTTTGGCCCACCAGCTATTGTAAGGGGGAGGGGAACAACAGCTTGGCGAACACTATATTACCCACGACCACAGGGAACTGCCAAAAGGCTAAACAGAGGGCTGCACAAACATAGCAAGGACCAAGTACTGAGAGCACAATAATCCCAAATAAACAGCTCGGGGGAAGGTCACAGGGGCTTACATGTCTTTACACTAACGCACAGACCATGGGAAATAAGCAAGGCGAATTCCAACTTTTAGCACAGCACCACAAATACGATGTCATAGGCATCACTGAAACCTGGTGGGATGACTCCCATCACTGGAATGTAGCCATTGAGGACTATAACCTCTTTCACAGAAATAGAACAAAAGGGAGAGGAGGGGGAGTAGCTTTATATGTCAAAAACAGTTACGTTGCAGAAGAAATGCAAGACTGTAATCCGGGAAACCAGCTTGAAAGCATCTGGATAAGAATCAAGGGAACCGGGACTCAAAGAGATCTCATTGTGGGTGTCTACTACAGACCTCCAAGTCAGGATGAAGGACTTGATGAAGCCTTCTGTCAACAGCTGACCAAAAAGGCACAAAGAAGAGATATAGTAGTCATGGACGACTTCAACTATCCCGATATCTGCTGGAAAACAAACTCGGCCAGGAGTACAAAGTCCAACAAATTCCTTGCAGACAATTTTATGGTCCAGAAGGTAGAAGAGGCAACAAGGGGATTGGCTACTCTTGATCTAATCTTAACGAATGTGGAAGACCTAATCAATACAGTCAAAGTGGTCGGATCCTTAGGGGCAAGTGACCATGTGCTCCTGCAGTTTGCGATACAAAGGAAGGCTGAAACTAAGACAAGTCAAACATGCATTCTGGACTTTAAGAGAGCTGACTTCCAAAAAATGAAGGAAATACTGAGTGGCATTCCATTGACGCAATTATTAAAAGACAAGGAAGTTAAGGGTGGATGGGAGTTTTTAAAAAGTGAAATACTCAAGGCGCAAATGCAAACAATGCCAACAAAGAAAAAAAATAAGACAAGTGCGAAGAAGCCAGAATGGATGTCCAAAGAACTTCTAACCGGGCTAAGACTCAAAAGAGACATGCACAAGAAGTGGAAAAGGGGAGAAATCACCGAAGAAGAATTCAAACGTATAGCCAACTCCTGTAGGGAAAAGGTTCGCAAGGCTAAAGCGCAAAATGAGTTCAGGCTTGCCAGGGACATTAAAAACAACAAAAAGGGCTTTTTTGCTTATGTTGGTAGAAAAAGGAAGAATAAGGAGACAATAGGGCCTCTGCGAGGAGAAGATGGGGTGATGGTGACAAGGGACAGGGAAAAGGCAGAACTACATAATGCCTTCTTTGCCTCGGTCTTCTCACAAAAAGAAAGCCATCTTCAACCTCAGCAACATGGAATGGACGAAGGATTAGAGGAAATCCAACCCCAAATAGGGAAACAAGTTGTCCAGGAACACCTGGCCTCTCTAAACGAATTCAAGTCGCTAGGGCCAGATCAGCTACATCCAAGAGTATTGAAGGAACTAGCTGAGGTTATTTCAGAACCACTGGCAATTATTTTCAAGAGTTCTTGGAGAACAGGAGAAGTCCCAGCAGATTGGAGGAGCACGATCATCAAGTTTGCAGATGACACCAAACTGGGAGGGATAGCTAACACTCCAGAAGAGCAGAATTCAAAACGATCTTGACAGACTAGAGAGATGGGCCAAAACTAACAAAATGAAGTTCAACAGGGACAAATGCAAGAAACTTCACTTCGGCAGAAAAAATGGAATGCAAAGATACAGAATGGGGGACACCTGGCTCGATAGCAGTACGTGTGAAAAAGATCTTGGGA
Source organism: Anolis carolinensis (assembly GCF_035594765.1). Classification (NCBI taxonomy): domain Eukaryota; kingdom Metazoa; phylum Chordata; class Lepidosauria; order Squamata; family Anolidae; genus Anolis; species Anolis carolinensis. The sequence goes on along the minus strand of NC_085844.1, from coordinate 9,439,304 downwards.
GTCCTCGTGGACAACAAGTTAAACATGAGTCTACAATGTGATGCGGCAGCGAAAAAGGCCAACGGGATTCTGGCCTGCATAAATAGGGGTATAGCATCTAGATCCAGGAGCATCATGAAATGACTGGGATTTTCAATTTTAATTTTAGAATACTGACACTGTGAACTGTCAGGTAAATGCTAAGTAAAGGAGATGTGATTTGGCTTTGATCGGAAAAAATGACATGGAAGTACATGCAGCCAGGAACAGAAAAAAAATAATGATATGCCCTGAAACCAAGCACTGCCAGATAAATGTAGAAATCTTTTCACTGGTTATCATCAAATCATTTTGAAAGTCAATGAAATTATTATATTCACTTTGAACCTAATTGCAACCTGGGCAATGTAATAAGAACAGACACTGCCAACAGAAACAAATATATATATATTTATAGCAAAATAGACTTCTAGTCATTACAGGAGAGGAACAAATTTCATTTCAAATGGTTAGCAGTCTTTCAACATTATAAAGCGTGAGGCAATGTCCGTCATGTTGATCAGCTACATGTATTTTAAGGAATACCTGTGGTCCAAAACAGACAAGAAATACAATCAACTGTCCATATTTGCAGATCCAACTTCTGTGATTTTGCACAGATTTGATTAAAATCTTCTCCCTGGGAACGCTTAGTTCCTCCAATGCAATTCTATGGTTAATTTATATAGAGGTTGATCACAGAATTATGCTGGAGGACTTAGAAATTCCTAAAGAGATATTATCTCAGGCTAACAAAAGTTTCCCACTCTCACTGAGGTCCTCTGCTCCTAATCTCAATAATTTGGAAGGCTGTCTGTATTTGCAATCCTACTGCTTCAGAAGAAACATCAGACAAAGTATATTACATCAATTGGAACCCAACAAAAATCTCACAGTAGTGAGTTTGCTGTTTAGAGTTATTGTGTGTTTTCCGGCCATGTTCCAGAAGTATTCTCTCCTGACGTTTTGCCCACATCTGTGGCAGGCATCCTCAGAGGTTGTGAGGTATACTTCTCGAACATGGCCATACAGCCCGGAAAACACAGCCTTCGACTGTATTTGGGTGAGATGGAGGCGAGAAAACAAAAGGCTATTGTTGGGATGGCAGAAGATCACTGGTCTTTGCTGCTTTTTATTGCTGGCATAGGCTTGGATTGAATTAATCCACAAACATTTGGTATTTTATATCATTTCGAACTTGTTCTTAATCATTTACATTTAATTTTAAATGTATTGATATTAGTTTTGTGATACTATGGTTGGTAGTGTTTGTGGAGACAACTTGCCTGGAAAGGTTGAAAAACACAGTATCAAATAAATTTTAAAGTTGTAAAAATTCTGAGACCTACCCAAAGAGGAGAAAGACCAACACTGGAGTTCTGCTGAAGTATTTTACAGTTGCCACACCTATCAATCAGATCATCACTCTGCTAACTCAGACTTAGTTTGTGATCTATTAGCCTCATCCTACCCACCCTGTCTTCATATCACAAATATGACTAATGCAGAATCCTCTCATATTGTGGGCCCCATTTCAGACCCTCCTGACAAAACTGTCCATGTCCAGAATTCTGGCTGCCCATGCACTGCTCTAGGATATTCCATATCATTCCTATCTGTATTATTTCTTTTCCAGCAACCACTTTGCCACCTTCAATACTCTGTTCTCATTTGGGTTCTGGTAAATCTGCTCCTGATATGTTAGTGAAGATTTTTTTAAGAAAGAATTATGCAATCCTTGAGATTTCCCCTCAAGAATGTAGACATTTTCCTTCTCAGTGCCTTAGTTTTGGCTGTAATTCCACCTGAACCCAACTGGGTTTTAAAGGCATGGGTACTTCAACATCAGGTGGCATGTTTCACAGGATGGAATGCCACCCACCCTAATAGATGTAATGAAATGAAGAAATGTAACGCAGTGGTAAGTCCGTATTGGTCTCTGCAATCTGAATTCCGCTAGCTGAATCACTATATGGGCAGAAAACATTTAACAAATGCTTTCATATTTCTACTGATGCTTCTACAGAAATGAAGGGGAGCCCTTCCCAGAAACAGGAATTGTGGGCCTCAACTAAGACTGTGAGCAGACATCAGTTAGCAAAACAGAAGATTTCTGTATTTGCCTCTACCTTTCAAGAGAGAATCAGAGAGATCATAGGGACTTCAAAGGGGAGCATTATTAATATTCATATTTTTATTACTACTATGACTTATTCCAAAGGGCTTACAAAATACTAAAACCAATAAAAACTTAATTTAAAAAATATATCAAGAAGTTATTTTTAAACAATTAAACAATCCACAGAGTTTAAAGCATTAAAATTGATTAAAAGACAACATTGCCATAAATGAAACAGAACACCATTAAAAGCCCATCACACTTCCTAAAAACTTGGTGGAATAGAAAAGGTTTCAGAAGGTGGCAGAAGAAGAGCAAGGTGGAACCATCTCTAGGAAGAATTTTTCAAAATCTAGGAGCAGATACCAAAAGGTTCCAATTCTAATCAAACAAGCCTGAGAAAACAATGGGTTAGAAGTTTGTGCATCTCTGAAATTGTCATATAAGGAGTCACGGTCTTCAAATTTACTCAGCTGGCCTTTTCCAATGGCTGTCAGGCACAAAAGTAATATATCAGGGCTCCTTAAATTTTCCAATTAGGACCTTTTTTTCCAGAGAAATTTTGTGTGTCCCTGAGTATATAGGTAGGTTAAATAGGTATAAAAATCAAAGATTTACTAATAAACCAGCATTTGCACGGCTTGCTAAACAAGCTGTTTTCCTTTTTGTGAAGTGCAACAGCATCTTCTGCAGAGTCTACTGTAAACACTACACAATATATTTGTCTAAATGTGTAAAACGGCCTCTATGTGGCATTCAAAAACAGTTACTGTGGCAAAAAAATGTGGGACCCTAACACTGAGGTAAGGGGACCCCATTTGGGGCTGGGACACACAGTTTAAGAATTAATGGTCTTGAATACTCAAACCATTGTGTGTAATGTAATAATGGGACTATAGACTTTGTTCATGAAATAAACCAGAAAATTCCTCCCTAGATTTTGTGTAATACTGAGGTAGGCCACACTGCTTTATTGGAAACTCTACTGAAGTACCCGGTATATTGCAATATGTTACTTGCATTCAGCGGAGTCATGGTAAACGTTGAAAAAATACTCACCATGATAGGACACACAGACACAATATCAAAGTGTCCAAAATATAGGTAGATTCACACTGCTTCATAGCAATGATTGAGCTGTGGCAGGTTTTTTTTAATCTTCACTAGGAGAAAGGCTTTTGTAAAGCTAATAGATTTTAAGTGTCCATTCAATATCAAGCTACTGCTATCCTAAAATACTTTGCATGGTAATAGAGCTCACACCAATATACTTTTGACAAAAAAAAATCTATTTCCCTCTAGCTGCTGTGAAGTTTGCAGCTAAGCCCAAAGGGAACAGATGTTCCCTATGGAGAATGATAGATGACACCATCATTACTGCTAAACCGAAATCCCATGCTGTCATGCCTTGCTTCTCTATATCATAGCCTGTATCATGCAGCTCTTGGAAACTACAGCAACAGATGCCTTTATTGTAGCTGGGGGGGGGGGGACTCTTAAAGAGGACCATGATAAATTCTTACCTATCAGTAAGATTACTTACTCAATTAGGTTTGTGATTATTAGAGCATTATTGCTTCTTCTCCCTAGAAATGGTTTTGTGTCTATCAGATAGGATAAATGCAAATGCAATCCTGAATAAATATGAATCAGGATGCTTTACTGATTATGAATCAAATTTCACGTTACCATGGAGTTTCTATAAAGAACTTAAAGAAGGTGGCTACCAAGCCGTTCATAATTTGATATTCATATCACCTGTGCTTTCTTTCAAATTAAAGTTAACACAATGTGGGCCCACTTTGTAAAATACTCTTGCAAATTATCGGCAGCTTCTAAGTTAGAAAAGTGGCAGCATCAGCTTTTCATTACTATCAACAAGTCAATTCAAGGAAAGAACAAACTTACAACAAACATTGTGGGGCAGTATTTCAGTCCCACTTGAGAAGATGGACTTAGCTGCTTTCTGTTCTGTAGGGATGTTAATAATGCATGGTGACAATGATCCATAGGAACCATATCAACCCATCTACAAGACAAATGATGCAGTCATCAATACCAGCAGTACACCACACTACTCTAGAAAAAAACATTTTTGATGCATTCAATATTTATCAGTGAAAGAGAAAAACTTGTGAGCTTCTTCATCTTTTGACTGAAACTGCTTTCTTCTGACTGTATCTATGTCTATTTTAACTAAATTGTTTTGCCTTGTTATGATATGTTTATTATGTTTGCTGTGTTTCAAGTTGTTGTATGTTGTTTTGACAATTTATTGTTTTTGCATACATGTTGGAAACGACCCTGAGTCCTTTCGTGGAGATAGAGTGGTATATAAATAAAGATGGGAAAGGATCGGTTTATAGGCAATGTGAAAACTATTTTCCCTATAAATATGCATTCCCAGGCATTTTATCTGTATTGTTTCTATCCCACTTTGATTTTTATAATGATATCTCAAAGTAAGTAAAGGAAATGCTACAATAAAACACAATTAAAAATAAAAAGGAAATCAATAGTACCCATGTCTGTGTTTGCTTTTTTTCTTGCATCTATGCATTATGTTGTTATTGTTTATTCGTTCAGTCACTTCTGACTCTTCATAACCTCATGGACCAACCCACGCCAGAGCTGCCTGTCAGCCGTGGCCACCCCCAGCTCCTTCAAGGTCAAGCCAGTAACTTCAAGGATCCCACCATCCATCCATCTTGCCCTTGGTTGGCCTCTCTTCCTTTTTCCTTCCATTTTTCCCAGCATCATGATCTTTTCCAAGCTTTCCTATCTCCTCATGATGTGGCCAAAGTACTTCATCTTTGCCTCCAATATCCTTCCCTTCAGTGAGCAGTCGGGCACTATTTCCTGGAGTATATACTGGTTTGATCTTCTTGCAGTCCAATTTTATCTATGCATTATAGTTTAAGTATAATTAAAACATCCTATTTGCATCCATTTAAAAGTTGTGAGTATATCAGCCCTAAGTGTATATGTCTCATGGCTCAGGCAAATTCTATCAAGTCAACAAAGAATATAAATCCAAGCCATGAGGAGGAATGGCTGCTGTAATTTTTAGTAAAGCGCAATAAAGCCTATGACTTTCCCTGAATTTCCCTGAATCTGAATTCATGCCATTTCCTTTAACCCATAAATAATTAAAAGCCCACATTCCATATTTTGACCTCACAGAGAATATCTTTTTGCTCTTTGCTGATCAAAGCATGCATTAGCATTTCTTCTATTCTATGGTAATAATTGTTACTGTAGATGTTAAAAGAACAATGGACATTAAAAACCCTTGTCCCTGCTGATTTCTTTGGAAACATAAAGAATACAGAATACAGTAAGCTGTGATAAAAGACCCCCAATTCTTTGACTAATAGCTTATTTAATTACTAGGAAAATAAAACTGTCACTCAAGATAAAGGAGACAATGTACCGAAAGTGGTTAAAACTAATACTTCCTTCATACTGGTACCATGATAAAAGTCCTTTAGAAAACCACAAAAAATGGATGCTCCTCTAGAAGAATGCGAATAAACCAAATGATGTGTGGTAGCATGTGGAGGATCAGAAAATGTTTTCATCAAAATTCTTGACCTTTCCCCTTCCCTTCCAAATGCTAGGGCTAAAAATAACTCTGCCACCAAGAGACACCAGCTTCCAAGCTGCAGAAATCAGCAGAAAGAACTACGATGTTTCTATAGTTAAAAGCTCTTAGACTGCAACAAACTCACTTTTAAAAAACAAGAAGAAAAGAGGCTGGCCTAAAAAGCGATAGCCAGACTGTCTCATTCTAATATCACTAGATTTAGATTTGATCTCTTTCTCACACATGTATACACACCTGTTTAAATTAACATAGTTAAAATTAATACTGTATAAACATAAAGGAAGCATAGTTACTTTCTTCCTGATATACATATACATATAAGATAGAGTCAACCTACTACAATGCTGTAGAATTCACTCCCAGACTCTGTCATTCATCTTTTTTCTGTGATCCATGCAACTTGTGTAATGTAATGTAATATAATGCAATATTCAACTGAATTCCAGTGAGTCTAAAGTTGTCCTTTTTCATCCAGCTGTCAGGACCCAGGCTGCAGAACACCAATAACCATGCGCAGAGGCCAGACTCTATCTAATATCTTTATTAAAGAAATATATAAAAACAATAAAAACAAGTGAAGAATATAGTTCAGAAGCAGACCTTTCAGATGAGGTCAAATATAGTCCAGAAATGTATTGTCCAATATAAGATATTAGAGTTCAAAGTTTTAATCCACTTGACCGAAACACACACTTTGCCAAGCAATAGTGTGGGGAAATGACAGAGTCTTTAAAGTCCAATGTAGCTTGACAACAAGGCTGGAAAATAAACTTGATTCTTGGCTAGATCAAAGACTTGAAACGAGGCAAACATGAAGCATGAAACAAAGTCCGTGGCAAAACGTGAAACAAGGCAGGCTTGAAACTTGATCCGGGAAACAAGGAACTGGGGTTACGAAGTCCACACACGATCTCTCTCCTCAAGCTGATCAATTGACTCCGCAAAGTTCCCCTTGCGACAAACACCTATATTGGGTCTCGTTTTCCCGCCAACAGAACACTTTCCCTAGAGAACGAGAAGCGAAACCCAACTCTGTCCAGATGCATGACTCCTTAGAATTTCCCAAGGGAAGCAGACCTAATCAGCTAGTTGTTTGGCAGTGATTCTCAGGCTCCGGCGATTAGCCTCTCTGATTCCTCTATCTCTAGTATAATTGTCCCTCCAGGAAAACGGGGGGGAGTTCTGCCCAAGGCCTGTTTGGCTGAATTCTTGAGGGCAAACGTCAACATCCTCCAGGTGGAGAGGCTCCGGCTCTGGCTGAACCGGCAAAAATCCCATGTTTTCCTCTTCGTCTGCCACAATAGTACTTGGAACAGGACTACAAGGCCTATGAGTCATCACACCAGCAGCACAGAGCAGCTTTCTGTTCCCTGAAGCCGATCTGGAGCAGGCATTCCTACCTGTTTCTATTCCACATTGATACAGTCAAGTTACAAGAACAAAGCCGTCCACATTATGGCAAACAGAAACTAATTTCGTTTCAAAAATGTACTGCGTGAAAAATCATACGTTGGGTTGGCATACAGAGTGAACTCCATTGTGGTAGCTTCTCTCCTGTGCATGCCAAGAAGAAATACTGAGATGAAAGATTTGACTTGGAGTACATCTGTACTATAGGAGGAAGTCTGAGGATGACAGCAGCTTCCTTGACTGAGACTATCCATCTGGAATGCATTATTTCTCTTTTCCTACTGTCCTTTATCTTGCCAGGCATTACTATCTATTTTTGTGTGAGCCAGGTCTTCTCATTATATGTTCAAAATATGAGTGAGTTTAGTCATCTTGGCTTCTAGAGAGAGTTTAGGCCCATTCATTTGTCTTTTTAGTAGGCTACACTGATACTTTCTCTAGCAACACAACATATAACACTGTAAAGGGGAACATTTTTTCTGCATGATACCAGCCCATCAAAGTGTGCCTACTCCTCTGCCTGAGAAAGACAAGAACAGATCTGGGTTGTTAGATGGATGAAGGACTACTTTAAGAAAGACTTGTCTTTGGGGAGAAATGATCCTTTCAACTGGGTCCTTTCAATATATGGATAGGGGAATTATTTGTTCTTTGAAGAATTATGGAGATATTGTACTTAGAATCAACATATACTTAAACAAAAGAGAGCACCCAGTCTCCACATTCATGTCCTCCAGTCACATAGTTCAAAGCACTAATATGGCAAATTCACTGACCTTCAACTGAAAAACTGAAGTCAATCTAAATAGAATACCTCAACATTCCCATTTCTTTTTAAAAAAGAAACAATGAAATAAATGTTGGAGGAGAACCAGAAAATATAGTCATAAGACCAACAAGAACCAGGATCAGGTTGCCCCCATGTTGTAGACTAAACGAGTTCTGAAATATAAAAACCTAAAGACTACAGCTCCAGTGTATAGTGATTTATAAGTATAAAAATATCGCTCAGTTAAGGATCCTCACAATTACTTCTTTAACAGAGGTAGAAATGTACCAGAAGTAGAAATAACATGGGAAAAATAGAGAGAGGTCCATAAACCCCACAAAAGAAGAACAATTTATGGACAGGTGAAGTGAAACAATCAGTTCTCTGTGTTACTGTCCAGAGAGGATTCTGCAGGCAGCTCTATTTATTATTTGCCTGTAGTAAGAAGACACACACACAGCAATAGTGGGATTGACTACAGCAGAATCCAGTTTCTCAGCACATGTATTACATTGCTTAATGCAGACACACTTGGCAAACTGACAAAGAAAGTCTATGTCTCTCCAGCCTTCTTTTACAATACCCTAGTGCTTATCATACTTAAAAAAACTTCTAGCAAGCAATACCCTTTGTGAAAATGAGTTTTTTCACCAGAGACATGGTTAACTGAGGTATGCTTGAACATTACTACCAGTGTTTATGTTTTCATTCAAAAGAAATTATTTCTCCTAAAAAGTTATTTAAATAGATCTATCCTCCTGTGACTTCCACTATTTTTATTAGTTGATAGTTTATCCCTTTTGTTAGAATGTGTGTCTTGTGCTTGATCTGCAAGACAAGATTACAACATACCCTGAACTACATCTTAGCATTTTTGTTCGCATGAATTACGTGTTGCTTTCCAAATGAACTTTTTGTGCCAGAACAATGCAGTGAAGAGCAATGCCTCACAAGTAAACTTCACATTTCTGAATTGTCTCATTTTCATTCTTTGCCCTGTATTACTCCAGTCCATTTTTCATCCTAAAGTAATGTCTGATGTCTGTGCCAAGACAAATGAGTACTAACAAATTCATGGAACTGTGAATTCACTACAAAAATTCCCACTGAGAAACAATTGCAAGAAAAAATACTGAAATAATTAATTCCTTATCCTTTTAAGAATGAGTCTGGTTATGACCACATTTGTAGTTATGCTTCTACCTCTTTAGTAGGGCTCATTCTGACTAAACTCGTAAACATCTAATCTTCAGTTTAAATCATGGCCAGGAAGGCGCATACACAGCTTTGTTCTGCACAGTTAATATTTGAGTACCATCTCCTGCCATGCCTAGAGATATCAGATCTGGACACAAGGACATGTCACTGTAACACATGCTACATTTGGGGGGGGGGTGTTCCCGGGGTGGGGGTTTGGAAATTACTTGGAAACTTCAGCAGATCCAAAATGCTATGGCCAGGCTGGCAACTGAGATTACACACAGGAATGATATGCCAAACATGACAATTTCACTAACCATTGGTGCATTTCTAGGTACAATATGCTGATTATTAGCAGTAAAATCAACATGGCTTGAAAACACCCAACTCACAATATGAACCCACCCCAAGTGTTGAGATGTTCGGATGATGGCTTTCTCCATCAGAGGGACATTTCATGAAGAAATATTGGAGGTTCTTCTTGGTGGCTTCTCCCAGAATATAAAACTCCCTACATAGAAAGATAGCCAGAATCCTTCTGTGTTCTCCTTTGACATATATTTTGAACTGGTCTTTGAACATATATTTTAATTTAGCCAGATTTTTGATTGCAGAAGGGTTTTTAAAAGGGATGTCCTTTTAAGGGGAATACTGTAAATTTATCCTCACTGTTGTTTTTTAAATGCTTTGGTATGTATAATTTAATTTAAAAGATGGATTATTTAATTTCTTGTTTTTCACCAATATGATTTGCCATATTTTCTTTTGAATTATGTTGGGAACTGCCTGGCTCCTATACTGAAAGAAAGATGGAACATTAAACATTTCAAGCATGAAAAAAAATGGTTTTTAAACCTATTTGTAAGAACTACCACAAAATGAGAAAGTTTTCATTTTTCACCCACTCATCTCTTTGGTCACCGAGCCTTCAAGGATAGTGCAATATTCTGCAACATGCCTAGTCAGTCAGACATAATACCAAACCACACATTGACTAAATTATATTTTGCAAATGACCTTTATGCTTCTCCTATTCTGGTGGTTGCTCACAAACCATGGTTTGTCAGTTGGTATCAATTCTATATCAATTACATCTGAACCATCCTGTGGCCTTTCTCCTTCCTACCCAGTGAGGAAAGTGGGAGGGAATCAGCACTTCAAAAGCACAGGGTAATATACTATTTGCAATAATATATTCAGATTAATAGCGTGCAAACTCTACTTTCATATTGAGAGAGCATCCAGATACATGTCAGCTCTCCAGTGTGCATTTGTAAGTTCACAGCAAGACTCAAAACAATAGGTAGTTGGCAGACACGGAAGAATCTGATTAATATTCTTTGCCATTTCAATGATACAGAATAATTGCTAAAATAATTATGTCTCTGATCTTCTGAGTACCTTTCACAGGTAGAATTTGAAATAGTGCATAAAATTAGCCCCTCCTGCCATTCTGTAAGCAAATTGTTCCTATGAGAGAATAGGTCTGTACAAAAACAACTCATGTTACTTAATTATGAAAACTGTGAGTTATTTCTACTTTGTCAGCATTGTTTGAACAAAATATTACTCACGCTGTCCTGACTTGAACTAAAAACATAGTTTTAAAAGTAAAGTCACTCCAGTGAAAAGTAAAGTAATTCCAATAAAGCTACACCTCAGTTAACAAATATCTTCCTGGGCATAACTTCTTCAGTAGAAAATTTGGTATGAGGCAAATCGTACATTAAAAGAATAGAGATAGGCTCCTACACAACAACAAAACAGAGTTCAATGTGTTTCAGCAAGCTTTTTATCACTTGAAAGGTTCCTCCAAAGTGCATGCTTGATCAGTTTCCACATTTCTTATCATCTCAATTTTGGTGGTCAGATATCTATACTTTTTTGACATGCAGGGGGTAATTGGTGACACAGCCACACATCATGTCCTTCACTCGTTCTTCTGTTTTGCTATTCATATATGTTCAGTAAGGAATGATAGCGGAAGTGGAAAAGAACTCCATATATAGTAGGCCTGCTAACACATGCACATTCTCAATGTATATGTCCTTTTTCCAGAAAACATCTCTTCCTATGAAGATTTAAGTCTTGATGTACAAAGGGAAAACAATTATTTCATTTCTAGTACCTAAGTCTCCGCAACAAAACATTGTTCTTGTTCAAAAAAGTACCCACAACGTAACCAGAGACCAATAATTTCCCTGCCAAGCTAAACAGGCTCAACAAGAAGGAATTTAAAGAATCATACAAGTAATTTTGTGAAATCAAGGGCACTTTTTGCTTGCATTTCTCCAACCTGGTCCTTCCCCATAGCTTCTATTGCAAGTCACTGGATATGTAAAAAAAACATCAGAATACATGATACAACAGGTTACCAAGTATGAAGGGGCACAGTGAGCATACCTAACGTATTATAGCTCTTTGGATGCTGGCCATTACAAAAAATCTAATGAACACTAAGAAAATCAATACATGGTTATCCAATCAGGAGAGAAGATAGTTACAAATCTGCGGAATGAGATTTTAAAAGGGTGCAGATATATCAAGAGCCAATGTGGCCAAGAAAGCTTGTGAGTATCTATTTAATATATTCCTTTTTTAAGGCTCAGGGAAATTCACCTGAACCCAAAGTATATAAGAATATAAAAATATAGCTTCCGTCAAAGAAGGAGGAAAAAAGAGGAAGGAATTGAGAAAGGAAGCTTTCCTATTCTTCTTCACTACTGGCACCATCATCTTCCACCCCTTTCCACTTGATTTAGTCTTGGGGCAGATGTGAACCCATTATCTCTCTGTTATATCACCTTTCTCAATGTCTCCCCCTTTCTCATACTCCCATTCTACACAGAGAGATGGCACATCGATATCGTGGCTATGACTGCACAGCTTACAAACTGGAATGAAGAATACTTTAGCCGTGGTTGATGATGGCAGAGGAAGAAGGGAGTGGATGGTGAATATAGCGATTCTTTCAGGCATGCTTAGGGTTCCTTCTTCTCCTGCATGTTTGCTCCCTAGGTGTTAGGAGGAGGGAAAGGAAGGAAAACCTCCTCATGGTTGTAGAGTTGGAGTTGGGAATCTGAAGCAGGCTGTGGAATAATAAATGGAGAAGAGCCTCCTCACCTCTGCCACCCTAAATCACTCCTGCTCCTCCCACTTATTAAGACTCACCCTCTGGAGCTAGAAGATTCAGACAGAGGGGATAAGACAGACTGCCAGGAATCTGCAGTTCCAGATGAAAGTGGTCTCTCAGAATTTGAAAAGATAAGGGCTGTGGCAGAAGGAAACCCTGTTCCCCTGCTGAAGGTTTTAGACACTGAAGACACATTAGCATAATTCATCAAACAACAAAGAGACAAGAAGAAATTACATCAATTCCAGAGGTTAAGTAGGTGATACTGACCTAATTAGGCATTTGGTATCACGAAACAAATGACTATAAATCTTTCAGCCACTCTCTGCTCTTCTCTTGAGCAACTATTGAGCCCCGTGAGGATGGTGTTGGGTTAAACAATTGCCTTACTGTTTAATTTCAAGAAATAAAAGAAAGGCATAATATTTTCTCCATCAAGCATGGATTATAGCCCTTCAGAGATTGTTTGACTGCAACTCCTATAATCCCTCCCATTGGTTATGCTGATGGAAATGACAGTCTAGGTCACGAGTTGTTCACTTCACCATACAATGTCTCCCTCACCATACCCAATTTCCCTACTTCATTCTTTGGATCTTATCTAAAATACTTGTTTCCAAATGCTGTTACATTAAATGGATCTATTATCAATAAGCACCCTTCCCATTCATCAAGATAACACTTTGTACTAATTACTATATGACAAAATGCTACACCATGCAAGAATTATGGTTAAATTGTATTGTACTGGAGAAAACTGCAAAGCAATAAACACCAACGTTTGGTTTTGATTACCTCAGATTATTTTTAATAGTCAAGTAAGCTAAATATTGGGGGAAAGGTGTCCTACAAAACCAATCTGCTTCAGTGATTTTTTACAAATGATCAGAAATGAAAGATGTGAGCAACATTATGCAACGTTCCACTTTCCGAGAGGTGACTAAATTATTTTGCAGAGTGATCCCTGGAAGATTTTATATCATCATTCATCTTTTTGGTGTTACTCACCCCACTGGAGAGGAGCCAACTGCAGGTGCTCCAGGACTAGCTGACTGAGAACGCCTTCCACCCGTGCTTCACCTTCACGCTTCAAAGAGGGGTGAATGATAGTTAAGGAACACCAGAAAGAAATGTAGCTTGTGCCATCACAGCCTTTAAGGCTAAAATGTATGCAACACAGTTTCAGATGATTAACTCCAAATTAAGTAAAGTAATGAGAAAATGCAATTGCTCAGAAGAGAGATCAAACTGGGAACCCAGGAGATACCATTTCTAAACGGCAACAAGCAACAGAGATATTGTGTTAAACTGTGTTAAACCAGTGGATACAAAATTCATGGATGTAAATAGCCAACTGTATATATTCTATCTTTTCAAGGCCTACCAGTCTTGCTGTCTGAAACAGATATCTTATTAGGAAATGGCAATGATTTAATCTGTAATCAAACATTTATTTATTTATTTACTAAACTTTTACCCCGCCCTTCTCACCCCAGAGGGGAATCGGGGTGGCTTAACAACATGGCCAATAATTCAGTGTCCTTTAAAACAATTACAAAGAAATTACAGAAAGGTCATTTATAATATACATTAAATTACAATAAAACACAGTTAAAACCAATAACATCACGTGGTCCAAAAGCAAGGTCCGGGCCGCTCCATTGGTCAAATTCCGAGTCTTTCATGTCTATTACTGCACCAGGTTTTCAAAAGCTTGGTCGAAGAGCCATGTCTTTACTTTCTTGCGGAAGATCAAGAGGAAGGGGGCTGATCTGATCTCCCTGATACACTGATACACTGATCCTTCAAAAAACAACTTCTTACTAAGGTTCTTAAGTCCAAACACTCTATTTTTTGGAAACTATTTTGTGTTTCAGTAGCTAACACGATAGCTAGCACATTTGTCAAATAAGTAGTTTCACTTTCAGATTTTACGTATTCTGACTCTAGAGATTTGTAAAATATTACAAGATACTGCAAGAATGCACATGGTCACTGCCTTTAAGGATGCTTAAGAAATCTGATGCTATATGTTGAGCATGCAGAAAGGATGACATTTGTATCCAAGACACTATACTGACATAATGCTTGGAGACAGCATATAAATAATACTGCACTATCCAAGCCTCTGTTGTTGTTTATTCGTTCAGTCGCTTCCAACTCTTCATGACCTCATGGACCAGTCCTTGCTAGAGCTTCCTGTTGGTCGTCGCCACCCCCAGCTCCTTCAAGGTCAAGCCAGTCACTTCAAGGATACCATCCATCCATCTTGCCCTTGGTTGGCCTCTCTTCCTTTTTCCTTCCACTTTCCCCAGCATATGATGTTTTCCAAGCTTTCCTGTCTTCTCATGATGTGGCCAAAATACTTCAGCTTTGTCTCTAATATCCTTCCCTCCAGTGAGCAGCCAAGCATTATTTCCTGGAGTATGGACTGGTTAGATCTTCTTGCAGTCCAAGGCACACTCAGGATTTTCCTCCTGAGTTCAAAAGCAGCTATCTTCCTTTGCCCAGCCCTCCTTATGGTCCAGTGTGATGTCTCTGCTCTTCACTATTTTATCAAGGTTGGCCATTGCTCTCCTCCCAAGAAGTAAACGTCTTCTGATTTCCTGGCTGCAGTCTGAATCTGCAGTGATCTTCACGCCTAGAAATATAAAGTCAGTCTCCACGTTTTCTCCTTCTACTTGCCAGTTATCAATCAGTCTGATTGCCATAATTTTGGTTTTCTGGATGTTTAACTGCAACCCAGCTTTTGCACTTGAAATCTCTCTGCTCTTCCACTCTGGCCTCGGATCCACTGTTTTTTGTTGGCAAGCAGGACTTCGGCTCACAAGCAATGATTGATAAGTCTCTCAAGAGAATTTGGAGGATCCACCTTGGAGATTTCTTCCTGCATCTCGATATTGAGACCCTCACGAAACTGTCCTCTGAGGGCTATATCGTTCCACCCGGTGTTTTGGGCCAGCACTCGGAACTCGGCTATGTACTGGGACAACGGTCTGTCCCCTTGGAAGAGGCGCCGGAGTTTATGGCCGGCCGCCTCCTCGTTGTCCTCGATCCCCCAGGTCGCCTTAAGGTGATTCAGGAAGTTTTGTGCGGAACTTAGGTGCGGGGAGCCCGCATCAAATAGCGCCGTCGCCCAATTGGCCGCTGGCCCTTCTAGAAGACTGTAAATCCATGCCACCTTGACATTTTCGTGGGGAAACTCGGCTTGACGGGCTTCTATGTACGCCTGGCATTGGCGACGGAAAACATGAACCTTGGAGGCTTCTCCAGAAAACTTGGTTGGAAGCGCCAGGCCAGGGAGCCGGATACCTCGTTCCTTCAAGCCCCGTATTTCTCCCTCCTGCGTATGGAGTGTATCACGGATTCTGTCTAATTCATCCTTGGAAATGGTGTAGCTTAGTGGTTGGGCTTCCGCCCCGGTTCCTGTAGACATTCTGGCCTAGGTTAATTGGTGCTTAGGGTGGCGGAGTCAAACTGTCAAGACCCAGGCTACGGAGCACCAATAACCATGCGCAGAGGCCAGATTCTATCTAATATCTTTATTAAAGGAATATATAAAGTCAATAAAAACAAGTGAAGAATAAAGTTCAGAAGTAGACCTTTCAGGAAAGGTCAAATATAGTCCAGGAAAACAATGTCCAATATGAGATATTAGAGTCCAAAGTTATAATCCAATAACCGAAACACACACTTTGCCAAGCAAAGTGTGGGGAAATGACAAGGTCCTTTAGTCCAATGGAGCTTGACAACAAGGCTGAGAAACAAACTGGATTCTTGGCAAACAAGGCTTGATACGAGGCAACAAGAAGCAAGAAGCAAGAACGTGGTCCGTGACGAGGTCCGGGGAACAAGGCTGGCTTGGAACTGGTACAAGATCCGTGGCAAGGTCCTGGAAACAAAGGAACTGGAGTAGCGTAGTCTACACACGATCTCACTCCAGAAGCTGACGAATTGACTCCGCAAGGATCCCCCTTGCGGGAAATAGCTATATAGGATCTTGTTTTCCCGCCAAGGAACACTTTCCCTGGGGAACAAGAAGTGAAACCCAAACTGTGTCCAGATGCATGACTCCTTAAGATTTCCCAAGGGAAACAGGCTTAATCAG